>NC_136504.1:75775697-76246676 GCF_053919585.1 Euprymna scolopes
CAGCTTAGATACAACATCATTATATACTAATGTCCCCATTAAAAAATGCTTGAATTTACTCCTTAAACATTTAAAAAAATCTAACACTAGCTTACCTTTTCCTCCCGACACTCTTATAAAAATTATTAGACTTATAACTAACATGACTTATTTTCACTTCAATAACAATTTCTATAAACAAAATTTTGGTCTTCCTATGGGTAACCCTCTTAGTGGAGTATTAGCTTGCCTTTTCTTAGAATTCCTAGAATCTGGTCCTTTTAAATTCAGATTACCTCCAAACACAGAGTATTTCAGATACATTGACGACATTTTAATTTTTCTTCCTGAAAATATGCGCATAAATATCATTAGAGACAAATTAGACTCAGTCGAATCTTACATAAAGTTTACCTGTGAAACAGAAAACAATAACTCATTACCTTTTCTTGACATATTTATTATAAAATCAAATAATAAACTATCCTTCAAAACTACACACAAAAACGATTACATACATTTATATTCGCACCATAATAATAAAATAAAAACAGGGATGATAATTGGTTTCTTCTCATGCGCTTTCAGAATTTGCAGTCCTGAATATCTGGACGAAGAATTCAAATACCTCACAAACATTTTGAAAACCTTGCAATATCCGACATATTTCATATTGAATGCTAAGAGAAAAGCCACACAAATATTTTCTAGAATAAATAATAATAAAAAATCATACACACCAGACCTTTCTCTCATAAACAGACATCTTCTTTTACCTACATACACCAATAATACAATAATCTGTAACACACTAAACAAACTAAAAATTCCTATCATACAAACCACATCACTAACCATAAGACATATATTAAAAACTACAAAACATCTCCATAACAAACCAGTTTCCAATTGAGGTATATACACTATTCCTTGCCATAATTGCCATCATAAATACGTTGGTGAAACTCAGTGTAAATTGGAAAAAGGGCTCAGTGGACATAAAAGAGATATAAAAAATAGCAATTCTCTAAGTGCATTATTCTCTCATTCATTGCAACATAACCACACTTTTGACTTTAAACGAGCAAAAGTAGTTAAATTTATTTCAAATAAACCACGCCGGAGACTTCTTGAATCTGCACTTATCGCAATTTCCAGCACTATTAAACAACGTGGAGGTTTCTATAACATAGCGCCACTAATAAGTAAACTTTTATTAAAAGAACATTATTTAACTGTAGACACAGGTTAACTTTCTCACACCATTCAACCACCCCCTGTAATAATTAACACATAATCTCAATCAATAAATTACATAAAACACACTCATTTCATTTCTGTTACAAACCTATATTTGAATTTCAATAGATATATCTTTTTCCCAATAAAAATATTAACTGCGTTCATAGTTTTAAAATTACATTAACGACTATATGACGTCAGTAAAATTTCCTTCTCTTTAACAGCGCCAGCCCTCCCCCTCCTTTTTGAATTTCCAACGTCTTTTTCAGTTTCTCTGAAATAGAACTGCGTCACACTGTGCACGTGAAACATTTTCAAATATCTTGTACTAGTATTTTTTGTTTCTTAATCTCATTCATCCAGAGGAAGTCTCGAAATAAAGACGAAACGTTGATGAACACATAATACGGTTTGTTCCTTTTTATTTTCTCTACATATATATATATATATATATATATATATATATATATATATATATACATATATATATATATATACATACATATATACATACATATATATATATACATATATATATGAGCAAACAGTTAATAAAATATGTTAAAAAACACTTTGAAATGAGTTAAAAACATATTTAATCTGAAAAGGAAACACTAGATAAGTAGATAGTCCTCAATCTGCGGAGTTTCAAAGAAATACTCTCCTTCTCATCAGAGGGTAGGAATTAGCAAAATGCGGGATTGGATTTTGCATGCAGAAGTATTTGATGAAACAACAAGTAAGTCAAAGATCTTACTTGAAAACAAAATAAGTTAAGCAGAGGGAATATGGTAAAGAAAAAGGTGATTACACATGAATGGATAGTCTGGTGGAAGATAAAAAATCCAGTGACGGTAAAATCCAAATGTAAAACTTCAAGAAAGTTAAAAGAATTTCCATTTGTACAAGTAAAATCCAAGGAAATCCCCTAATTGGAAGAAGATGGTCCATAATAATCCAAAGGCAGAAATCCATGGAATAATTCACAAAAATGTGTACAAGGAAAAAAATAATATTAATAAAAGAAAAATAAGATGTGCTTTTCACTCTACTTCCGAGACATAACTATAAATAAAAAAGATCTGCAACAAATCCTACATAGGCGCCACCAAAACTTTCAACAATAGAGTGGCCTTACATAAGAGCAACATCAAAATTGCAGATAACAGACACCTCTATGTTTCAAAACACGTACCCACATGCAGTGGAAACAGCTTCAAAATAATGCCAATCATGACAATTATTTTTATTTACTTACACAGGAAAAAAACTTCATCACCAGATTCACTCCTGAACTGAACAGAGCCTAATATCAACACACAAAAACATGAAATGCAAGGCACACTCGCATGCACATCCATATACATATACACACCCACACATACATCAGAACCGACACATTAAAACACACACACGTGTGCGCATACAACCACATACAGACATAACACCCCTATCTCTAATACAACACACTGAACAATACCAACCTTACTGAACCTCGAAACCAACAACACCAGGAAATACCTAGAACCATAGTATAATACTTGTTCCAACACCTTGCTCCCTCCTCAGTCAGTGGAGGAGAACCCCCTCATGACTGAAACAACTATCATCCCTTCTATCATCCCCCTCCCATACCTATACCCCCTCCAATTCCCCCCCCCCCTCTGGGGAACAAAATCTTCCCCACACTAGGAACCGATCCTGGGTCTGGCCATACCGACATGGGGAGACAAATAAATAGAAACATTAAAAAATCCATTATACATATTTTTAAATACACCCCTCTATCTAAACAAACATAATATAAGGAATACCCGAAAAGACGGAAATGAAAAATCACAATACTAAAATCCAAGAATCCAAAAAATAAATATCAAAATAGAATGAAAGCACCCCTACCCTTATTTCAGAAGAGCTGGTCCCCCCCTCCTCACACATACACAGTAGTAACGACCTTGGATCACAGTCACCTTCCTAGGGAAGCAAATAACCTCATAATACTATAAAACAGTACACACATTCTCAAACCAATAAAAGAAAATGCACACACACACACACCCTACCCTACCCTAAAGGAAAAAGGAAAAAAAACACAAGCAGAAAGAGAGAGTGACTACAGCCGAGAAAAGAGTAATAAAAATTGAACATGTCAATGAATAATAGACACTTACACGCCTCAACCCCTTGGAAACACTTTAAATGAACTACGAAAATGCCATTTTTACATCTCCAACACATTTGAAAATAATTTTTGACGAGGACGCTTCACAGAACGTCTGAAACGTGTAAAAACGATTTCACTGATTTAAAAACTTTATTACAATGATCCAAACAGAATTCTCAATGAAAAACCAAGACACGGAATATTAAAATAATGTTAAAAAATACACATTGTTGGTGACTACCCCCTTATTTAAATATACATATATATATACATATATATACATACATATATACATATATATATATATATACATATATATGTACATATATACATATATATACATATATATACATGTACATATATATACATATACATATATATACATATACATATATATACATATATACATATTCATATATATACATATACATATATACATACATATACATATAACTACTTAATTTACTCAAATAAAATTAAAATACGAAAGTATAGACGTATGCGTAAACTTTAAGTATTTACTTCAAAAGTGCTCAATACGTAGGTAGAGTTAGTTAGTAAGTTATATAATGTATATGGCGATTAAGCTACACTGAATATTCCGCGTTTCATCCACTCTAGGACTCTTCAGACTTATGCGCGAATTCTGTGGATGTTTGTCGTTTTTATATGCACATCTTCTATTGAGATCTAAGTCAGCCAATCAGCTTTCTAGTATCCACCGCGCCCTTCCTATCAGCCAATGAGAATGCATTTATCGAACAAAGGCCTATTTGACCTCTGGTTGACCTGTTCCTTTGTGTGTGCTCTATTTAGCCTGGATATTTAGTTTCTTAATCTGTTTTAAATCTAGGTTAGTGTTTTTTTTAATATTAGTTTATATGTAAATATATATATATGTGTACATACATATATATATATATATATATATATATATATATATATATATATATATACATACATATATGTGTGATCGTTTATGTATATTTATGTTTATTTAATTTATTTGTTTATTTTCTATTGTTTTGGTTAGTTTTAAAACTATTTTGTATCGCTATCCTAGAGTAAATTTTATCTTGTGAACACAGTTGTTTGCTATGACTACTACATTCAACAATAAAAAAAACACCGTATGAAAACAACACTAGCGAATAAATACTGGGAACTCAAGGAAAGTGGACATTCGCCGGTAGTCGAATGGAAAATAATAAGACAAGCTACAACTTGTAAGGACCTAGACGACGCATGCAGATTATGCCTTCTATGAAAAATTTGCTATCCTGTACTTAAAAGAACCCCAACATCTATTAAACTGGGAGTGAGATTTGGATGTTAAGTCAGAGTATCCTTTAATGCCAAAGTCTTCTAGGGAAATAGTCGGTACAATGCTAGTTTCGCTTAGGAATAATAGGTCTGGTTTAGTCTTCTGTAATTGGGTTTCAACCTCTGGAAGGTTGGAACATAGACCCCTGATGTTGGAGAAGGAGACGTGGTAGTAGGGGTCTACATTGGAAGTTGAACATCTGGGTCTAATTGTGTTTTTTCTGTGAAGTATAATGGAGGGGGGGGGTTTCACCTCAAATACACAAACGGAATGTTCAAGAAAGATTATCGCTACAGTCCACGACTCCTTCCACCACAATGTTGTTATTAGTGTTCCTCCCAGTTACGCGACCTCTACTCCATTGTGTGGTGCAGCGCGCCCCCGGTGGCTTCACCCATACCTCGTCCCCGAGTTTAATTGTCCCTGTGGTCTCTACTTCTCGGCTTGCCGGCTCCACCCTGGGATGTCTCCAGGAATATGCAAACGTTGACAGTTGCGGGACCGTCTCTGGTACTTGTCCCAGTTTAGGCGACATGTTATACCAGAAGACGGCTTGCTCAGGTGAGGTGCCTCCTCTTTCCGCAACTGCCTTTATGGTGCGGTGGTTTCTCTCCATGATCCCGTTGCCACTGTTGAACCTTCCATTTCTTCAGTACTTCTGTCACTGCTACTGACTTGAATGCAGTCCCGTTGTCGGTTAACAACTCTTCAACGGGGCCTCGCTCCAAAAACACCTCATCAAGGATTGCCGCTATTTCATTGCCTGTTCCTCCACGTAGCTTCTTCCATAGGGCAAATCGCCCGGGCCCACAGTCAATCATGGTCAGGTAAAGTCCACCCCTGTAATCGGTGACATCGCATGCCAGTCTCTCCCAGGTCCCACTCACCTCCAATTGGCCAGCTTCATGCGTGCTTGGAGCAGGATCAATCGACTGACATCTGTCGCATGTCCTGACCACTTGCCTCACTTGCTCCTTGGTGATCCTCGGGTCGACTTTTTTCACTAAGTACCAAGTCTTCTCTACCCTCATATGGTGCAACTTGTGCAGTTCTCGCATGCCAACATCATCTAGATCCGATGCAGCAACAACATCTTTCTTTAGCAACAGCCAACTCTTCTTCACTCTCGTGAGAGCATCTGCTCGGTTCTTTTCAGAAGCCACTAAGTCTACGCGAAGCTTCAAACAAAACTCTTGCATCCTCATCCTTCGGCGTGTCTCTTTATGTAGCTGCATGCTGGTCTAAGCCAGCTAGCAACGGGGTAATGTCCGATCAACTTTCCGCATATGGAGAATAGTTCACGTCTGTTGAAACTCTAGGCCACCTGACGCACCTCGTTTCAGTTTTAGGCCTAAAGCAGCCCCTCCATCTAATTTTTCCGGCTCTTTGGCGACCAACCCGAACCTCTTCAAATGAGCCACCACCTCCTTGGCAGTTACCACAGTCTCATTCACCAGAATGTCGTCTATGTATGAGCTCACTGCCCCATCTCCCTTTTCCATTGTCTCCAGAATCTTCCTAAGGATAGTTGACATAATCTTGGGTGCTGAATTTAACCCGAACCCCACTCGCGTAAGGCAGTAGGTTTTGCCTTTGTACTTGACTAACTGATATTTCCAGAGCTTCTTGGCAACATGGAGTTGCAAATAGGCAGATTTTAGATCTACCAACGTAGATGCGCCATTCATCTGCTTCCATTCCCTTATGGTCTCACTGCACACATCTACGGTGTCGCCTCCTGTATGGCACTTAACATGACCGTTCAGCTCTCGGAAATCCAAGACCGGTCTTACTTTCCCTTTAGTTGTTTGCAGAACGGCCATCAACGGCAAAATGCCCGACTCCACGTCATCCGTCCAAGGCATCAGTATCCCCTCCTCAATCCATCGGTCAACTTCTTGCTCAAACTCCTTTCTCGCCCCTCCTCTAAGCGAATTTGTGTAGCACGCCACCCTGTTTGTCAGTGATGGCGCTTGATGTTTCCATGCCCACTCCACCGTCCACCGCTCTCCGTCGAATTCGGCTCGGAAGTCCTGATCTTTGATCGACAATTTTCTTTCCTCCCCGGTCTTGTTGATCCCTCTGGGGGCTTGCTCCATCACCGCGCACTCAGCTAGTCCGAACCTCACGTTGTTACATGTGATGGTAACACCTCCAAGGCGGCATATAACATCCATTCCAATGATAGCTTGGACGCCAGGCACCAGGTGATCACTGACAATTGCATGGACCCTCATCCGACGTTCAGCAATATCAATAGTGACGGTCTTCCTCCCTCGACACTTCACTCGCGACCCATCGAATGCCAATACTTCACCCTTCCCTTTCCATCTTCCGATCAGGGTAGTGTGCACCATGGTAGTGGTGCAGCCAGTGTTAATCAGGGCCATAACATCCTGTCCTTCTACCGCAATCTTCTGTTTGGGCATCTGCTGCGGGTGTGCCACTATTCTCGAATCGGGGCGGCCGCTGGCGCGTCAGCCTCCCCTCGCCAGTTTCCCGAACTTGTGCATTTTACCGCTAAATGGCCTCTCCGATTGCATTTGTAACACACTGTCCATTGCAAGAACTTCCTGCAGTTTCTTCTCATGCGTGGTCCCTCGCATTCGAAGCATGCCATCCCAGGTTCGGAAGATTCCTGCCCACATCCTGCTGTACCATTGCTGTCGTTCCTCCAGGCTCCGTGGGCTGGGTGCTCACCAAGATTTTTGCAGTTTTAAGCAGCTCACTCACATCCAGCGTCTCCACTCTCGGAACCTGCTGCAACCTTTTCGATATCTCTTCCGGCAACCCGGTAACGAAAGTCATCTTGACTACGTGACTCGTGGCGTGTCCCCTGATGCCCGACAACTCAACCAATCTCCTTATCTCATTTGCGTAGACATCAACAGATTCACCAGTCCACCTCTTCTCTTTCAACTTATTAAAGGCCTCGAAAGGCCCCTCTGCAAAAGCTTCGATCAGTCGACCCTTGATGGTGTCTGCGTCACCCTGTTCCCGCTCGCTGAGCTCCAAATAGAGGGCCAGTGCGTCTCCTTCTAGAAACAGTGGTATTACTGCGGCAACATCATCCAGCCTCTGAATCCTTGCTACAAGGTCCACTTTTTTAAGCCACGCCACCACATCACTATCGCCATTAAAAGGCTTAATCATGTTGCTTAAGCCTGCGTTGGCCATCGCCGAAATAGCTTGAAGTATAATGTGGGGGGGGGTTCACCTCAAATACACAAACGGAATGTTCAAGAAAGATTATCGCTACAGTCCTCTGTCTCTACTCTCGTTGCCTTCTCTCCTGCCTGATCAGGAATAATCTCCCAGCACCGAGAAATGAACATCGTTTTATAGTTTCCATCTTCACGCACACACGAGATTACACGAGAACGGACGAAATAAAAATGCTGGCCGCCATGTTTGTTCTTTCTTTTCTTCGCCTGAACTCACTCGCTGAGCACCTACGGTAAGACTTGTCTTTCTTGCTTCTAACCACATTCTGGAATCTTTTCATGATGATTTTTTGTGATTTGTGTAATAGGTCGCCAGACTTGCTTAGAGCAGGGCAGAGAGGGAAAGTAAGAGAGAAAAAGAAACAAAGAAATATATTTTTTTTGTGGCACATGCTAAGGTAAAGCCGTAACAATTACCCATTAATATGGCAGCAAGAAGCTCCACCAAAAGCTATTGCATGGTTCAGAATCCATTCACTAAATGGCAATACAGCAGCCCCAGTACTTTGCACCTGCTGATAGGACAGCTTCCTTAGTAGTTAAACAAAGGTTTGGGCCCCTGACTATCAGGCAGATAACGTCAGCCCAGATAAAATGTTTACCTCCAGCACTTTTACTAGTGACATGGCCAGAAGGACACACATAGAAACAGAAAATTTCCAACATATCTGCCGACTCTTCACGCAAGATGCTGCAAACCTACAATACTCCAATACAAGTGTCTTCTCCCTTTGTCAGAAAAATCACTCATTAAAAATGAGGACTGAGAGACAAATAAGGAGAAGCGAGAGTAACGAGAACTGCTGATAACGCATCCACAATTAAAAGTCATTAAAACCGAAAATCAAGTTATATAATTGAATAGGATGACTTTTAAATGAGAAATAAGGTGCTTCTTCATTATAGCAATAGATGAAATAACAAACAAATTCTTACTTTAGAGTAAGAATTTGTTTGTTATTTCATCTATTTTTGGTGGAGCTTCTTGCTGCCATATTAATGCACACAAAATTTAGCACAACAGAAAATTACTTAAGTATCGAGTTCTTTCATTTTTAAATTAGAAAAAAATGATACTTCTACAGTATCCTACCCAGGAAATAAGGTGCTTATACAGTGAAGTACCCGTATGAAAATCAAAGAAATTCTTATCTTTAACGTGCATAAGTTATCAAAATCGAAAATCATGTAATATATTCGAGTAGTATAACATTTATATAAAAAAGCTGGTGCTTCTTCACTTATAGCACTTTGATATAAAAGAACACACTCTTACCTCTGACATACTGAAAATTTAGTACAAAATAAACTTATTTAAATAATTTTAAATATGTGTTGTACATAACCCGCCCTATGTAAGGAAATTTTTTCCACATGCGTGCTGTAAATTTCTGCCCAATGAAGGTACAATTATTCCATACATATGTTGTGTAATACCCGTCCTAGGGTAGGTAAAATATTTCTTTGCTCAAGATGGCAAATGATATTTTTTTTTTTTTTTACACAGTGGTCACCACTTAACAAGGCCCGGAAGCCACTTAGGGATAAGGGTTATTGCAAGTACATTACGTTAGTGTGGAGATTTGATGAAGTGTTTACTTAAGGGGGCGGTTCATTAGGAATTTGTTAACGTTGGACTTAAAGACATCCAAGTTGTATTCAGGTGGGAAGCAGGCAGACGGAACAGAGTTCCACAGGCGTGCAGTTCTAAGAAAGAAGCTTTGTTCATGGAATCCACGTTTTGATTTAGGCACAGATAAAGAGTGGGGAAAATTTTTCACAGTGGATTCAGCTAGACGGGTGTTTTTCGTGAAAGATTGGCGAGGGGGGACCAGAGATTGGAGTTCAGACGAGCACCTGCCATGGAAATAACGATAAAACAAGGATAGGCTCGCAACGTCTCTTCTGTGGGAGAGAGGCTGCAGGGTAGAGAAAAGGGCATCCCCCACTAAGCCACGAAGTCTATTTTGTACTCTGTATTAGACATCAAAAATTCCTCTATCCTAACAATAACAGGCATGTTCAAAATTTTTCTCATTGTCTTATACGGTCCCGAGCAACACCAGGTGGCCTTGCTAGTTCTTTAGATTTGTGCCTTACCACTCACAAATACCACTTTAATTATACTTGTTCTATTGTTTAGTGAATACTTTATCAACAGCTGCTATGTTGCTGCTTTTGGAGTTAGTATACACAAGGCATGAAAGTAAAATGTATCAAATTTCTTGTCCTAGTTTTTAAGTTTTTTGTTGTTTTATTTTTGCTTATTATAAATTGTGAAATATAAAATTTCATTAATGCTACTCCAAAAGCTATGACACTGCTTATGAATATGTATGCATGTATGTATGTATGTATGTATGTAGATGGTTGAATTCACCTATTCATAACACCCATCATCATCGTCGTCATGAACGTTGAGGATTTGTGCCGTTATGAACGCATGTTCATTTTAAAAACTGTGCAACCAGCGAAGCGAACGTTTGTTTATTCTATGTGCTATGTATTTCCGGATTGTTTTACTCTGTTATGTTGAATTCACCTATTCATAACACCCATCATCATCGTCGTCATGAACGTTGAGGATTTGTGCCGTTATGAACGCATGTTCATTTTAAAAACTGTGCAACCAGCGAAGCGAACGTTTGTTTATTCTATGTGCTATGTATTTTCGGATTGTTTTACTCTGTTATGTTGAATTCACCTATTCATAACACCCATCATCATCGTCGTCATGAACGTTGAGGATTTGTGCCGTTATGAACGCATGTTCATTTTAAAAACTGTGCAACCAGCGAAGCGAACGTTTGTTTATTCTATGTGCTATGTATTTTCGGATTGTTTTACTCTGTTATGTTGAATTCACCTATTCATAACACCCATCATCATCGTCGTCATGAACGTTGAGGATTTGTGCCGTTATGAACGCATGTTCATTTTAAAAACTGTGCAACCAGCGAAGCGAACGTTTGTTTATTCTATGTGCTATGTATTTTCGGATTGTTTTACTCTGTTATGTTGAATTCACCTATTCATAACACCCATCATCATCGTCGTCATGAACGTTGAGGATTTGTGCCGTTATGAACGCATGTTCATTTTAAAAACTGTGCAACCAGCGAAGCGAACGTTTGTTTATTCTATGTGCTATGAATTTTCGGATTGTTTTACTCTGTTATGTTGAATTCACCTATTCATAACACCCATCATCATCGTCGTCATGAACGTTGAGGATTTGTGCCGTTATGAACGCATGTTCATTTTAAAAACTGTGCAACCAGCGAAGCGAACGTTTGTTTATTCTATGTGCTATGTATTTTCGGATTGTTTTACTCTGTTATGTTGAATTCACCTATTCATAACACCCATCATCATCGTCGTCATGAATGTTGAGGATTTGTGCCGTTATGAACGCATGTTCATTTTAAAAACTGTGCAACCAGCGAAGCGAACGTTTGTTTATTCTATGTGCTATGTATTTTCGGATTGTTTTACTCTGTTATGTTGAATTCACCTATTCATAACACCCATCATCATCGTTGCCATGAACGCTGAGGATTTGTGCCGTTATGAACGCATGTTCATTTTAAAAACTGTGCAACCAGCGAAGCGAACGTCTGTTTATTCTATGTGCTATGAATTTTCGGATTGTTTTACTCTGTTATGTTGAATTCACCTATTCATAACACCCATCATCATCGTCGTCATGAACGTTGAGGATTTGTGCCGTTATGAACGCATGTTCATTTTAAAAACTGTGCAACCAGCGAAGCGAACGTTTGTTTATTCTATGTGCTATGTATTTTCGGATTGTTTTACTCTGTTATGTTGAATTCACCTATTCATAACACCCATCATCATCGTCGTCATGAACATTGAGGATTTGTGCCGTTATGAACGCATGTTCATTTTAAAAACTGTGCAACCAGCGAAGCGAACGTCTGTTTATTCTATGTGCTATGTATTTTCGGATTGTTTTACTCTGTTATGTTGAATTCACCTATTCATAACACCCATCATCATCGTCGTCATGAACGTTGAGGATTTGTGCCGTTATGAACGCATGTTCATTTTAAAAACTGTGCAACCAGCGAAGCGAACGTCTGTTTATTCTATGTGCTATGTATTTTCGGATTGTTTTACTCTGTTATGTTGAATTCACCTATTCATAACACCCATCATCATCGTTGCCATGAACGCTGAGGATTTGTGCCGTTATGAACGCATGTTCATTTTAAAAACTGTGCAACCAGCGAAGCGAACGTCTGTTTATTCTATGTGCTATGTATTTTCGGATTGTTTTTCTCTGTTATGTTGAATTCACCTATTCATAACACCCATCATCATCGTCGTCATGAACGTTGAGGATTTGTGCCGTTATGAACGCATGTTCATTTAAAAAACTGTGCAACCAGCGAAGCGAACGTTTGTTTATTCTATGTGCTATGTATTTTCGGATTGTTTTACTCTGTTATGTTGAATTCACCTATTCATAACACCCATCATCATCGTCGTCATGAACGTTGAGGATTTGTGCCGTTATGAACGCATGTTCATTTTAAAAACTGTGCAACCAGCGAAGCGAACGTTTGTTTATTCTATGTGCTATGTATTTTCGGATTGTTTTACTCTGTTATGTTGAATTCACCTATTCATAACACCCATCATCATCGTCGTCATGAACGTTGAGGATTTGTGCCGTTATGAACGCATGTTCATTTTAAAAACTGTGCAACCAGCGAAGCGAACGTTTGTTTATTCTATGTGCTATGTATTTTCGGATTGTTTTACTCTGTTATGTTGAATTCACCTATTCATAACACCCATCATCATCGTCGTCATGAACTTTGAGGATTTGTGCCGTTATGAACGCATGTTCATTTTAAAAACTGTGCAACCAGCGAAGCGAACGTCTGTTTATTCTATGTGCTATGAATTTTCGGATTGTTTTACTCTGTTATGTTGAATTCACCTATTAATAACACCCATCATCATCGTTGCCATGAACGCTGAGGATTTGTGCCGTTATGAACGCATGTTCATTTTAAAAACTGTGCAACCAGCGAAGCGAACGTCTGTTTATTCTATGTGCTATGTATTTTCGGATTGTTTTACTCTGTTATGTTGAATTCACCTATTCATAACACCCATCATCATCCTCGTCATGAACGTTGAGGATTTGTGCCGTTATGAACGCATGTTCATTTTAAAAACTGTGCAACCAGCGAAGCGAACGTTTGTTTATTCTATGTGCTATGTATTTTCGGATTGTTTTACTCTGTTATGTTGAATTCACCTATTCATAACACCCATCATCATCGTCGTCATGAACGTTGAGGATTTGTGCCGTTATGAACGCATGTTCATTTTAAAAACTGTGCAACCAGCGAAGCGAACGTCTGTTTATTCTATGTGCTATGTATTTTCGGATTGTTTTACTCTGTTATGTTGAATTCACCTATTCATAACAACCATCATCATCGTTGCCATGAACGCTGAGGATTTGTGCCGTTATGAACGCATGTTCATTTTAAAAACTGTGCAACCAGCGAAGCGAACGTCCGTTTATTCTATGTGCTATGTATTTTCGGATTGTTTTACTCTGTTATGTTGAATTCACCTATTCATAACACCCATCATCATCGTCGTCATGAACTTTGAGGATTTGTGCCGATATGAACGCATGTTCATTTTAAAAACTGTGCAATCAGCGAAGCGAACGTCTGTTTATTCTATGTGCTATGAATTTTCGGATTGTTTTACTCTGTTATGTTGAATTCACCTATTCATAACACCCATCATCATCGTCGTCATGAATGTTGAGGATTTGTGCCGTTATGAACGCATGTTCATTTTAAAAACTGTGCAACCAGCGAAGCGAACGTTTGTTTATTCTATGTGCTATGTATTTTCGGATTGTTTTACTCTGTTATGTTGAATTGACCTATTCATAACACCCATCATCATCGTTGCCATGAACGCTGAGGATTTGTGCCGTTATGAACGCATGTTCATTTTAAAAACTGTGCAACCAGCGAAGCGAACGTTTGTTTAATCTATGTGCTATGAATTTTCGGATTGTTTTACTCTTTATGTTGAATTCACCTATTCATAACACCCATCATCATCGTCGTCATGAATGTTGAGGATTTGTGCTGTTATGAACGCATGTTCATTTTAAAAACTGTGCAACCAGCGAAGCGAACGTTTGTTTATTCTATGTGCTATGTATTTTCGGATTGTTTTACTCTGTTATGTTGAATTGACCTATTCATAACACCCATCATCATCGTTGCCATGAACGCTGAGGATTTGTGCCGTTATGAACGCATGTTCATTTTAAAAACTGTGCAACCAGCGAAGCGAACGTTTGTTTAATCTATGTGCTATGAATTTTCGGATTGTTTTACTCTTTATGTTGAATTCACCTATTCATAACACCCATCATCATCGTCGTCATGAATGTTGAGGATTTGTGCCGTTATGAACGCATGTTCATTTTAAAAACTGTGCAACCAGCGAAGCGAACGTTTGTTTATTCTATGTGCTATGTATTTTCGGATTGTTTTACTCTGTTATGTTGAATTCACCTATTCATAACACCCATCATCATCGTTGCCATGAACGCTGAGGATTTGTGCCGTTATGAACGCATGTTCATTTTAAAAACTGTGCAACCAGCGAAGCGAACGTCCGTTTATTCTATGTGCTATGAATTTTCGGATTGTTTTACTCTGTTATGTTGAATTCACCTATTCATAACACCCATCATCATCGTTGCCATGAACGCTGAGGATTTGTGCCGTTATGAACGCATGTTCATTTTAAAAACTGTGCAACCAGCGAAGCGAACGTCTGTTTATTCTATGTGCTATGTATTTTCGGATTGTTTTACTCTGTTATGTTGAATTCACCTATTCATAACACCCATCATCATCGTCGTCATGAATGTTGAGGATTTGTGCCGTTATGAACGCATGTTCATTTTAAAAACTGTGCAACCAGCGAAGCGAACGTTTGTTTATTCTAGGTGCTATGTATTTTCGGATTGTTTTACTCTATTATGTTGAATTCACCTATTCATAACACCCATCATCATCGTCGTCATGAATGTTGAGGATTTGTGCTGTTATGAACGCATGTTCATTTTAAAAACTGTGCAACCAGCGAAGCGAACGTTTGTTTATTCTATGTGCTATGTATTTTCGGATTGTTTTACTCTGTTATGTTGAATTCACCTATTCATAACACCCATCATCATCGTTGCCATGAACGCTGAGGATTTGTGCCGTTATGAACGCATGTTCATTTTAAAAACTGTGCAACCAGCGAAGCGAACGTCTGTTTATTCTATGTGCTATGAATTTTCGGATTGTTTTACTCTGTTATGTTAAATTCACCTATTCATAACACCCATCATCATCGTTGCCATGAACGCTGAGGATTTGTGCCGTTATGAACGCATGTTCATTTTAAAAACTGTGCAACCAGCGAAGCGAACGTCTGTTTATTCTATGTGCTATGTATTTTCGGATTGTTTTACTCTGTTATGTTGAATTCACCTATTCATAACACCCATCATCATCGTTGCCATGAACGCTAAGGATTTGTGCCGTTATGAACGCATGTTAATTTTAAAAACTGTGCAACCAGCGAAGCGAACGTCTGTTTATTCTATGTGCTATGAATTTTCGGATTGTTTTACTCTGTTATGTTGAATTCACCTATTAATAACACCCATCATCATCGTTGCCATGAACGCTGAGGATTTGTGCCGTTATGAACGCATGTTCATTTTAAAAACTGTGCAACCAGCGAAGCGAACGTCTGTTTATTCTATGTGCTATGTATTTTCGGATTGTTTTACTCTGTTATGTTGAATTCACCTATTCATAACACCCATCATCATCGTCGTCATGAACGTTGAGGATTTGTGCCGTTATGAACGCATGTTCATTTTAAAAACTGTGCAACCAGCGAAGCGAACGTCTGTTTATTCTATGTGCTATGTATTTTCGGATTGTTTTACTCTGTTATGTTGAATTCACCTATTCATAACACCCATCATCATCGTCGTCATGAACGTTGAGGATTTGTGCCGTTATGAACGCATGTTCATTTTAAAAACTGTGCAACCAGCGAAGCGAACGTCCGTTTATTCTATGTGCTATGTATTTTCGGATTGTTTTACTCTGTTATGTTGAATTCACCTATTCATAACACCCATCATCATCGTCGTCATGAACTTTGAGGATTTGTGCCGTTATGAACGCATGTTCATTTTAAAAACTGTGCAATCAGCGAAGCGAACGTCTGTTTATTCTATGTGCTATGAATTTTCGGATTGTTTTACTCTGTTATGTTGAATTCACCTATTCATAACACCCATCATCATCGTCGTCATGAATGTTGAGGATTTGTGCCGTTATGAACGCATGTTCATTTTAAAAACTGTGCAACCAGCGAAGCGAACGTTTGTTTATTCTATGTGCTATGTATTTTCGGATTGTTTTACTCTATTATGTTGAATTCACCTATTCATAACACCCATCATCATCGTCGTCATGAATGTTGAGGATTTGTGCCGTTATGAACGCATGTTCATTTTAAAAACTGTGCAACCAGCGAAGCGAACGTTTGTTTATTCTATGTGCTATGTATTTTCGGATTGTTTTACTCTGTTATGTTGAATTGACCTATTCATAACACCCATCATCATCGTTGCCATGAACGCTGAGGATTTGTGCCGTTATGAACGCATGTTCATTTTAAAAACTGTGCAACCAGCGAAGCGAACGTTTGTTTAATCTATGTGCTATGAATTTTCGAATTGTTTTACTCTGTTATGTTGAATTCACCTATTCATAACACCCATCATCATCGTCGTCATGAATGTTGAGGATTTGTGCCGTTATGAACGCATGTTCATTTTAAAAACTGTGCAACCAGCGAAGCGAACGTTTGTTTATTCTATGTGCTATGTATTTTCGGATTGTTTTACTCTGTTATGTTGAATTCACCTATTCATAACACCCATCATCATCGTTGCCATGAACGCTGAGGATTTGTGCCGTTATGAACGCATGTTCATTTTAAAAACTGTGCAACCAGCGAAGCGAACGTCCGTTTATTCTATGTGCTATGAATTTTCGGATTGTTTTACTCTGTTATGTTGAATTCACCTATCCATAACACCCATCATCATCGTTGCCATGAACGCTGAGGATTTGTGCCGTTATGAACGCATGTTCATTTTAAAAACTGTGCAACCAGCGAAGCGAACGTCTGTTTATTCTATGTGCTATGTATTTTCGGATTGTTTTACTCTGTTATGTTGAATTCACCTATTCATAACACCCATCATCATCGTTGCCATGAACGCTGAGGATTTGTGCCGTTATGAACGCATGTTCATTTTAAAAACTGTGCAACCAGCGAAGCGAACGTCTGTTTATTCTATGTGCTATGAATTTTCGGATTGTTTTACTCTGTTATGTTGAATTCACCTATTCATAACACCCATCATCATCGTTGCCATGAACGCTGAGGATTTGTGCCGTTATGAACGCATGTTCATTTTAAAAACTGTGCAACCAGCGAAGCGAACGTCTTTTTATTCTATGTGCTATGTATTTTCGGATTGTTTTACTCTGTTATGTTGAATTCACCTATTCATAACACCCATCATCATCGTCGTCATGAATGTTGAGGATTTGTGCCGTTATGAACGCATGTTCATTTTAAAAACTGTGCAACCAGCGAAGCGAACGTTTGTTTATTCTATGTGCTATGTATTTTCGGATTGTTTTACTCTGTTATGTTGAATTCACCTATTCATAACACCCATCATCATCGTTGCCATGAACGCTGAGGATTTGTGCCGTTATGAACGCATGTTCATTTTAAAAACTGTGCAACCAGCGAAGCGAACGTTTGTTTATTCTATGTGCTATGTATTTTCGGATTGTTTTACTCTGTTATGTTGAATTCACCTATTCATAACACCCATCATCATCGTTGCCATGAACGCTGAGGATTTGTGCCGTTATGAACGCATGTTTATTTTAAAAACTGTGCAACCAGCGAAGCGAACGTCTGTTTATTCTATGTGCTATGAATTTTCGGATTGTTTTACTCTGTTATGTTAAATTCACCTATTCATAACACCCATCATCATCGTTGCCATGAACGCTGAGGATTTGTGCCGTTATGAACGCATGTTCATTTTAAAAACTGTGCAACCAGCGAAGCGAACGTCTGTTTATTCTATGTGCTATGTATTTTCGGATTGTTTTACTCTGTTATGTTGAATTCACCTATTCATAACACCCATCATCATCGTTGCCATGAACGCTGAGGATTTGTGCCGTTATGAACGCATGTTAATTTTAAAAACTGTGCAACCAGCGAAGCGAACGTCTGTTTATTCTATGTGCTATGAATTTTCGGATTGTTTTACTCTGTTATGTTGAATTCACCTATTAATAACACCCATCATCATCGTTGCCATGAACGCTGAGGATTTGTGCCGTTATGAACGCATGTTCATTTTAAAAACTGTGCAACCAGCGAAGCGAACGTCTGTTTATTCTATGTGCTATGTATTTTCGGATTGTTTTACTCTGTTATGTTGAATTCACCTATTCATAACACCCATCATCATCGTCGTCATGAACGTTGAGGATTTGTGCCGTTATGAACGCATGTTCATTTTAAAAACTGTGCAACCAGCGAAGCGAACGTCTGTTTATTCTATGTGCTATGTATTTTCGGATTGTTTTACTCTGTTATGTTGAATTCACCTATTCATAACACCCATCATCATCGTTGCCATGAACGCTGAGGATTTGTGCCGTTATGAACGCATGTTCATTTTAAAAACTGTGCAACCAGCGAAGTGAACGTCTGTTTATTCTATGTGCTATGTATTTTCGGATTGTTTTACTCTGTTATGTTGAATTCACCTATTCATAACACCCATCATCATCGTCATCATGAATGTTGAGGATTTGTGCCGTTATGAACGCATGTTCATTTTAAAAACTGTGCAACCAGCGAAGCGAACGTTTGTTTATTCTATGTGCTATGTATTTTCGGATTGTTTTACTCTGTTATGTTGAATTCACCTATTCATAACACCCATCATCATCGTCGTCATGAACGTTGAGGATTTGTGCCGTTATGAACGCATGTTCATTTTAAAAACTGTGCAACCAGCGAAGCGAACGTCCGTTTATTCTATGTGCTATGTATTTTCGGATTGTTTTACTCTGTTATGTTGAATTCACCTATTCATAACACCCATCATCATCGTCGTCATGAACTTTGAGGATTTGTGCCGTTATGAACGCATGTTCATTTTAAAAACTGTGCAATCAGCGAAGCGAACGTCTGTTTATTCTATGTGCTATGAATTTTCGGATTGTTTTACTCTGTTATGTTGAATTCACCTATTCATAACACCCATCATCATCGTCGTCATGAATGTTGAGGATTTGTGCCGTTATGAACGCATGTTCATTTTAAAAACTGTGCAACCAGCGAAGCGAACCTTTGTTTATTCTATGTGCTATGTATTTTCGGATTGTTTTACTCTATTATGTTGAATTCACCTATTCATAACACCCATCATCATCTTCGTCATGAATGTTGAGGATTTGTGCCGTTATGAACGCATGTTCATTTTAAAAACTGTGCAACCAGCGAAGCGAACGTTTGTTTATTCTATGTGCTATGTATTTTCGGATTGTTTTACTCTGTTATGTTGAATTGACCTATTCATAACACCCATCATCATCGTTGCCATGAACGCTGAGGATTTGTGCCGTTATGAACGCATGTTCATTTTAAAAACTGTGCAACCAGCGAAGCGAACGTTTGTTTAATCTATGTGCTATGAATTTTCGAATTGTTTTACTCTGTTATGTTGAATTCACCTATTCATAACACCCATCATCATCGTCGTCATGAATGTTGAGGATTTGTGCCGTTATGAACGCATGTTCATTTTAAAAACTGTGCAACCAGCGAAGCGAACGTTTGTTTATTCTATGTGCTATGTATTTTCGGATTGTTTTACTCTGTTATGTTGAATTCACCTATTCATAACACCCATCATCATCGTTGCCATGAACGCTGAGGATTTGTGCCGTTATGAACGCATGTTCATTTTAAAAACTGTGCAACCAGCGAAGCGAACGTCCGTTTATTCTATGTGCTATGAATTTTCGGATTGTTTTACTCTGTTATGTTGAATTCACCTATCCATAACACCCATCATCATCGTTGCCATGAACGCTGAGGATTTGTGCCGTTATGAACGCATGTTCATTTTAAAAACTGTGCAACCAGCGAAGCGAACGTCTGTTTATTCTATGTGCTATGTATTTTCGGATTGTTTTACTCTGTTATGTTGAATTCACCTATTCATAACACCCATCATCATCGTTGCCATGAACGCTGAGGATTTGTGCCGTTATGAACGCATGTTCATTTTAAAAACTGTGCAACCAGCGAAGCGAACGTCTGTTTATTCTATGTGCTATGAATTTTCGGATTGTTTTACTCTGTTATGTTGAATTCACCTATTCATAACACCCATCATCATCGTTGCCATGAACGCTGAGTATTTGTGCCGTTATGAACGCATGTTCATTTTAAAAACTGTGCAACCAGCGAAGCGAACGTCTTTTTATTCTATGTGCTATGTATTTTCGGATTGTTTTACTCTGTTATGTTGAATTCACCTATTCATAACACCCATCATCATCGTCGTCATGAATGTTGAGGATTTGTGCCGTTATGAACGCATGTTCATTTTAAAAACTGTGCAACCAGCGAAGCGAACGTTTGTTTATTCTATGTGCTATGTATTTTCGGATTGTTTTACTCTGTTATGTTGAATTCACCTATTCATAACACCCATCATCATCGTTGCCATGAACGCTGAGGATTTGTGCCGTTATGAACGCATGTTCATTTTAAAAACTGTGCAACCAGCGAAGCGAACGTTTGTTTATTCTATGTGCTATGTATTTTCGGATTGTTTTACTCTGTTATGTTGAATTCACCTATTCATAACACCCATCATCATCGTTGCCATGAACGCTGAGGATTTGTGCCATTATGAACGCATGTTCATTTTAAAAACTGTGCAACCAGCGAAGCGAACGTCTGTTTATTCTATGTGCTATGAATTTTCGGATTGTTTTACTCTGTTATGTTAAATTCACCTATTCATAACACCCATCATCATCGTTGCCATGAACGCTGAGGATTTGTGCCGTTATGAACGCATGTTCATTTTAAAAACTGTGCAACCAGCGAAGCGAACGTCTGTTTATTCTATGTGCTATGTATTTTCGGATTGTTTTACTCTGTTATGTTGAATTCACCTATTCATAACACCCATCATCATCGTTGCCATGAACGCTGAGGATTTGTGCCGTTATGAACGCATGTTAATTTTAAAAACTGTGCAACCAGCGAAGCGAACGTCTGTTTATTCTATGTGCTATGAATTTTCGGATTGTTTTACTCTGTTATGTTGAATTCACCTATTAATAACACCCATCATCATCGTTGCCATGAACGCTGAGGATTTGTGCCGTTATGAACGCATGTTCATTTTAAAAACTGTGCAACCAGCGAAGCGAACGTCTGTTTATTCTATGTGCTATGTATTTTCGGATTGTTTTACTCTGTTATGTTGAATTCCCCTATTCATAACACCCATCATCATCGTCGTCATGAATGTTGAGGATTTGTGCCGTTATGAACGCATGTTCATTTTAAAAACTGTAAAAACTAGCGAAGCGAACGTTTGTTTATTCTATGTGCTATGTATTTTCGGATTGTTTTACTCTTTTATGTTTAATTCACCTATTCACAACACCCATAATCATCGTCGTCATGAACGTTGAGGATTTGTGCCGTTATGAACGCATGTTAATTTTAAAAACTGTGCAACCAGCGAAGCGAACGTTTGTTTATTCTATGTGCTATGAATTTTCGGATTGTTTTACTCTGTTATGTTGAATTCACCTATTCATAACACCCATCATCATCGTCGTCATGAACGTTGAGGATTTGTGCCGTTATGAACGCATGTTCATTTTAAAAACTGTGCAACCAGCGAAGCGAACGTTTGTTTATTCTATGTGCTATGTATTTTCGGATTGTTTTACTCTGTTATGTTGAATTAACCTATTCATAACACCCATCATCATCGTCGTCATGAACGTTGAGGATTTGTGCCGTTATGAACGCATGTTCATTTTAAAAACTGTGCAACCAGCGAAGCAAACGTTTGTTTATTCTATGTGCTATGTATTTTCGGATTGTTTTACTCTGTTATGTTGAATTCACCTATTCATAACACCCATCATCATCGTTGCTATGAACGCTGAGGATTTGTGCCGTTATGAACGCATGTTCATTTTAAAAACTGTGCAACCAGCGAAGTGAACGTCTGTTTATTCTATGTGCTATGTATTTTCGGATTGTTTTACTCTGTTATGTTGAATTCACCTATTCATAACACCCATTATCATCGTCGTCATGAATGTTGAGGATTTGTGCCGTTATGAACGCATGTTCATTTTAAAAACTGTGCAACCAGCGAAGCGAACGTTTGTTTATTCTATGTGCTATGTATTTTCGGATTGTTTTACTGTTATGTTGAATTCACCTATTCATAACACCCATCATCATCGTCGTCATGAACGTTGAGGATTTGTGCCGTTATGAACGCATGTTCATTTTAAAAACTGTGCAACCAGCGAAGCGAACGTTTGTTTATTCTATGTGCTATGTATTTTCGGATTGTTTTACTCTGTTATGTTGAATTCACCTATTCATAACACCCATCATCATCGTCGTCATGAACGTTGAGGATTTGTGCCGTTATGAACGCATGTTCATTTTAAAACTGTGCAATCAGCGAAGCGAACGTCTGTTTATTCTATGTGCTATGTATTTTCGGATTGTTTTACTGTTATGTTGAATTCACCTATTCATAACACCCATCATCATCGTTGCCATGAACGCTGAGGATTTGTGCCGTTATGAACGCATGTTCATTTTAAAAACTGTGCAACCAGCGAAGCGAACGTTTGTTTATTCTATGTGCTATGAATTTTCGGATTGTTTTACTCTGTTATGTTGAATTCACCTATTCATAACACCCATCATCATCGTCGTCATGAATGTTGAGGATTTGTGCCGTTATGAATGCATGTTCATTTTAAAAACTGTGCAACCAGCGAAGCGAACGTTTGTTTATTCTATGTGCTATGTATTTTCGGATTGTTTTACTCTGTTATGTTGAATTCACCTATTCATAACACCCATCATCATCGTCGTCATGAACGTTGAGGATTTGTGCCGTTATGAACGCATGTTCATTTTAAAAACTGTACAACTAGCGAAGCGAACGTTTGTTTATTCTATGTGCTATGTATTTTCGGATTGTTTTACTCTGTTATGTTGAATTAACCTATTCATAACACCCATCATCATCGTCGTCATGAACGTTGAGGATTTGTGCCGTTATGAACGCATGTTCATTTTAAAAACTGTGCAACCAGCGAAGCGAACGTTTGTTTATTCTATGTGCTATGTATTTTCGGATTGTTTTACTCTGTTATGTTGAATTCACCTATTCATAACACCCATCATCATCGTTGCCATGAACGCTGAGGATTTGTGCCGTTATGAACGCATGTTCATTTTAAAAACTGTGCAACCAGCGAAGTGAACGTCTGTTTATTCTATGTGCTATGTATTTTCGGATTGTTTTACTCTGTTATGTTGAATTCACCTATTCATAACACCCATCATCATCGTCGTCATGAATGTTGAGGATTTGTGCCGTTATGAACGCATGTTCATTTTAAAAACTGTGCAACCAGCGAAGCGAACGTTTGTTTATTCTATGTGCTATGTATTTTCGGATTGTTTTACTCTGTTATGTTGAATTCACCTATTCATAACACCCATCATCATCGTCGTCATGAATGTTGAGGATTTGTGCCGTTATGAACGCATGTTCATTTTAAAAACTGTGCAACCAGCGAAGCGAACGTTTGTTTATTCTATGTGCTATGTATTTTCGGATTGTTTTACTCTGTTATGTTGAATTCACCTATTCATAACACCCATCATCATCGTCGTCATGAACGTTGAGGATTTGTGCCGTTATGAACGCATGTTCATTTTAAAAACTGTGCAACCAGCGAAGCGAACGTTTGTTTATTCTATGTGCTATGTATTTTCGGATTGTTTTACTCTGTTATGTTGAATTAACCTATTCATAACACCCATCATCATCGTCGTCATGAACGTTGAGGATTTGTGCCGTTATGAACGCATGTTCATTTTAAAAACTGTGCAACCAGCGAAGCAAACGTTTGTTTATTCTATGTGCTATGTATTTTCGGATTGTTTTACTCTGTTATGTTGAATTCACCTATTCATAACACCCATCATCATCGTTGCTATGAACGCTGAGGATTTGTGCCGTTATGAACGCATGTTCATTTTAAAAACTGTGCAACCAGCGAAGTGAACGTCTGTTTATTCTATGTGCTATGTATTTTCGGATTGTTTTACTCTGTTATGTTGAATTCACCTATTCATAACACCCATTATCATCGTCGTCATGAATGTTGAGGATTTGTGCCGTTATGAACGCATGTTCATTTTAAAAACTGTGCAACCAGCGAAGCGAACGTTTGTTTATTCTATGTGCTATGTATTTTCGGATTGTTTTACTGTTATGTTGAATTCACCTATTCATAACACCCATCATTATCGTCGTCATGAACGTTGAGGATTTGTGCCGTTATGAACGCATGTTCATTTTAAAAACTGTGCAACCAGCGAAGCGAACGTTTGTTTATTCTATGTGCTATGTATTTTCGGATTGTTTTACTCTGTTATGTTGAATTCACCTATTCATAACACCCATCATCATCGTCGTCATGAACGTTGAGGATTTGTGCCGTTATGAACGCATGTTCATTTTAAAACTGTGCAATCAGCGAAGCGAACGTCTGTTTATTCTATGTGCTATGTATTTTCGGATTGTTTTACTGTTATGTTGAATTCACCTATTCATAACACCCATCATCATCGTTGCCATGAACGCTGAGGATTTGTGCCGTTATGAACGCATGTTCATTTTAAAAACTGTGCAACCAGCGAAGCGAACGTTTGTTTATTCTATGTGCTATGAATTTTCGGATTGTTTTACTCTGTTATGTTGAATTCACCTATTCATAACACCCATCATCATCGTCGTCATGAATGTTGAGGATTTGTGCCGTTATGAATGCATGTTCATTTTAAAAACTGTGCAACCAGCGAAGCGAACGTTTGTTTATTCTATGTGCTATGTATTTTCGGATTGTTTTACTCTGTTATGTTGAATTCACCTATTCATAACACCCATCATCATCGTCGTCATGAACGTTGAGGATTTGTGCCGTTATGAACGCATGTTCATTTTAAAAACTGTACAACTAGCGAAGCGAACGTTTGTTTATTCTATGTGCTATGTATTTTCGGATTGTTTTACTCTGTTATGTTGAATTCACCTATTCATAACACCCATCATCATCGTCGTCATGAACGTTGAGGATTTGTGCCGTTATGAACGCATGTTCATTTTAAAAACTGTGCAACCAGCGAAGCGAACGTTTGTTTATTCTATGTGCTATGTATTTTCGGATTGTTTTACTCTGTTATGTTGAATTCACCTATTCATAACACCCATCATCATCGTTGCCATGAACGCTGAGGATTTGTGCCGTTATGAACGCATGTTCATTTTAAAAACTGTGCAACCAGCGAAGTGAACGTCTGTTTATTCTATGTGCTATGTATTTTCGGATTGTTTTACTCTGTTATGTTGAATTCACCTATTCATAACACCCATTATCATCGTCGTCATGAATGTTGAGGATTTGTGCCGTTATGAACGCATGTTCATTTTAAAAACTGTGCAACCAGCGAAGCGAACGTTTGTTTATTCTATGTGCTATGTATTTTCGGATTGTTTTACTCTGTTATGTTGAATTCACCTATTCATAACACCCATCATCATCGTCGTCATGAACGTTGAGGATTTGTGCCGTTATGAACGCATGTTCATTTTAAAAACTGTGCAACCAGCGAAGCGAACGTTTGTTTATTCTATGTGCTATGTATTTTCGGATTGTTTTACTCTGTTATGTTGAATTCACCTATTCATAACACCCATCATCATCGTCGTCATGAATGTTGAGGATTTGTGCCGTTATGAACGCATGTTCATTTTAAAAACTGTGCAACCAGCGAAGCGAACGTTTGTTTATTCTATGTGCTATGTATTTTCGGATTGTTTTACTCTGTTATGTTGAATTCACCTATTCATAACACCCATCATCATCGTCGTCATGAATGTTGAGGATTTGTGCCGTTATGAACGCATGTTCATTTTAAAAACTGTGCAACCAGCGAAGCGAACGTTTGTTTATTCTATGTGCTATGTATTTTCGGATTGTTTTACTCTGTTATGTTGAATTCACCTATTCATAACACCCATCATCATCGTCGTCATGAATGTTGAGGATTTGTGCCGTTATGAACGCATGTTCATTTTAAAAACTGTGCAACCAGCGAAGCGAACGTTTGTTTATTCTATGTGCTATGTATTTTCGGATTGTTTTACTCTGTTATGTTGAATTCACCTATTCATAACACCCATCATCATCGTCGTCATGAACGTTGAGGATTTGTGCCGTTATGAACGCATGTTCATTTTAAAAACTGTGCAACCAGCGAAGTGAACGTCTGTTTATTCTATGTGCTATGTATTTTCGGATTGTTTTACTCTGTTATGTTGAATTCACCTATTCATAACACCCATTATCATCGTCGTCATGAATGTTGAGGATTTGTGCCGTTATGAACGCATGTTCATTTTAAAAACTGTGCAACCAGCGAAGCGAACGTTTGTTTATTCTATGTGCTATGTATTTTCGGATTGTTTTACTGTTATGTTGAATTCACCTATTCATAACACCCATCATCATCGTCGTCATGAACGTTGAGGATTTGTGCCGTTATGAACGCATGTTCATTTTAAAAACTGTGCAACCAGCGAAGCGAACGTTTGTTTATTCTATGTGCTATGTATTTTCGGGTTGTTTTACTCTGTTATGTTGAATTCACCTATTCATAACACCCATCATCATCGTCGTCATGAACGTTGAGGATTTGTGCCGTTATGAACGCATGTTCATTTTAAAACTGTGCAATCAGCGAAGCGAACGTCTGTTTATTCTATGTGCTATGAATTTTCGGATTGTTTTACTCTGTTATGTTGAATTCACCTATTCATAACACCCATCATCATCGTCGTCATGAATGTTGAGGATTTGTGCCGTTATGAATGCATGTTCATTTTAAAAACTGTGCAACCAGCGAAGCGAACGTTTGTTTATTCTATGTGCTATGTATTTTCGGATTGTTTTACTCTGTTATGTTGAATTCACCTATTCATAACACCCATCATCATCGTCGTCATGAACGTTGAGGATTTGTGCCGTTATGAACGCATGTTCATTTTAAAAACTGTACAACTAGCGAAGCGAACGTTTGTTTATTCTATGTGCTATGTATTTTCGGATTGTTTTACTCTGTTATGTTGAATTCACCTATTCATAACACCCATCATCATCGTCGTCATGAACGTTGAGGATTTGTGCCGTTATGAACGCATGTTCATTTTAAAAACTGTGCAACCAGCGAAGCGAACGTTTGTTTATTCTATGTGCTATGTATTTTCGGATTGTTTTACTCTGTTATGTTGAATTCACCTATTCATAACACCCATCATCATCGTCGTCATGAATGTTGAGGATTTGTGCCGTTATGAATGCATGTTCATTTTAAAAACTGTGCAACCAGCGAAGCGAACGTTTGTTTATTCTATGTGCTATGTATTTTCGGATTGTTTTACTCTGTTATGTTGAATTCACCTATTCATAACACCCATCATCATCGTCGTCATGAACGTTGAGGATTTGTGCCGTTATGAACGCATGTTCATTTTAAAAACTGTACAACTAGCGAAGCGAACGTTTGTTTATTCTATGTGCTATGTATTTTCGGATTGTTTTACTCTGTTATGTTGAATTCACCTATTCATAACACCCATCATCATCGTCGTCATGAACGTTGAGGATTTGTGCCGTTATGAACGCATGTTCATTTTAAAAACTGTGCAACCAGCGAAGCGAACGTTTGTTTATTCTATGTGCTATGTATTTTCGGATTGTTTTACTCTGTTATGTTGAATTCACCTATTCATAACACCCATCATCATCGTTGCCATGAACGCTGAGGATTTGTGCCGTTATGAACGCATGTTCATTTTAAAAACCGTGCAACCAGCGAAGTGAACGTCTGTTTATTCTATGTGCTATGTATTTTCGGATTGTTTTACTCTGTTATGTTGAATTCACCTATTCATAACACCCATTATCATCGTCGTCATGAATGTTGAGGATTTGTGCCGTTATGAACGCATGTTCATTTTAAAAACTGTGCAACCAGCGAAGCGAACGTTTGTTTATTCTATGTGCTATGTATTTTCGGATTGTTTTACTCTGTTATGTTGAATTCACCTATTCATAACACCCATCATCATCGTCGTCATGAACGTTGAGGATTTGTGCCGTTATGAACACATGTTCATTTTAAAAACTGTGCAATCAGCGAAGCGAACGTCTGTTTATTCTATGTGCTATGTATTTTCGGATTGTTTTACTCTGTTATGTTGAATTCACCTATTCATAACACCCATCATCATCGTCGTCATGAATGTTGAGGATTTGTGCCGTTATGAACGCATGTTCATTTTAAAAACTGTGCAACCAGCGAAGCGAACGTTTGTTTATTCTATGTGCTATGTATTTTCGGATTGTTTTACTCTGTTATGTTGAATTCACCTATTCATAACACCCATCATCATCGTCGTCATGAATGTTGAGGATTTGTGCCGTTATGAACGCATGTTCATTTTAAAAACTGTGCAACCAGCGAAGCGAACGTTTGTTTATTCTATGTGCTATGTATTTTCGGATTGTTTTACTCTGTTATGTTGAATTCACCTATTCATAACACCCATCATCATCGTTGCCATGAACGCTGAGGATTTGTGCCGTTATGAACGCATGTTCATTTTAAAAACTGTGCAATCAGCGAAGCGAATGTCTGTTTATTCTATGTGCTATGTATTTTCGGATTGTTTTACTCTGTTATGTTTAATTCACCTATTCATAACACCCATCATCATCGTCGTCATGAATGTTGAGGATTTGTGCCGTTATGAACGCATGTTCATTTTAAAAACTGTGCAACCAGCGAAGCGAACGTTTGTTTATTCTATGTGCTATGTATTTTCGGATTGTTTTACTCTGTTATGTTGAATTCACCTATTCATAACACCCATCATTAGCGTCGTCATGAATGTTGAGGATTTGTGCCGTTATGAACGCATGTTCATTTTAAAAACTGTGCAACCAGCGAAGCGAACGTTTGTTTATTCTATGTGCTATGTATTTTCGGATTGTTTTACTCTGTTATGTTGAATTCACCTATTCATAACACCCATCATCATCGTTGCCATGAACGCTGAGGATTTGTGCCGTTATGAACGCATGTTCATTTTAAAAACTGTGCAACCAGCGAAGCGAACGTTTGTTTATTCTATGTGGTATGAATTTTCGGATTGTTTTACTCTGTTATGTTGAATTCACCTATTCATAACACCCATCATCATCGTCGTCATGAATGTTGAGGATTTGTGCCGTTATGAACGCATGTTCATTTTAAAAACTGTGCAACCCGCGAAGCGAACGTTTGTTTATTCTATGTGCTATGTATTTTCGGATTGTTTTACTCTGTTATGTTGAATTCACCTATTCATAACACCCATCATCATCGTTGCCATGAACGCTGAGGATTTGTGCCGTTATGAACGCATGTTCATTTTAAAAACTGTGCAACCAGCGAAGCGAACGTCTGTTTATTCTATGTGCTATGAATTTTCGGATTGTTTTACTCTGTTATGTTGAATTCACCTATTCATAACACCCATCATCATCGTTGCCATGAACGCTGAGGATTTGTGCCGTTATGAACGCATGTTCATTTTAAAAACTGTGCAACCAGCGAAGCGAACGTTTGTTTATTCTATGTGCTATGAATTTTCGGATTGTTTTACTCTATTATGTTGAATTCACCTATTCATAACACCCATCATCATCGTCGTCATGAATGTTCGGGATTTGTGCCGTTATGAACGCATGTTCATTTTAAAAACTGTGCAACCAGCGAAGCGAACGTCTGTTTATTCTATGTGCTATGTATTTTCGGATTGTTTTACTCTGTTATGTTGAATTCACCTATTCATAACACCCATCATCATCGTTGCCATGAACGCTGAGGATTTGTGCCGTTATGAACGCATGTTCATTTTAAAAACTGTGCAACCAGCGAAGCGAACGTCTGTTTATTCTATGTGCTATGTATTTTCGGATTGTTTTACTCTGTTATGTTGAATTCACCTATTCATAACACCCATCATCATCGTTGCCATGAACGCTGAGGATTTGTGCCGTTATGAACGCATGTTCATTTTAAAAACTGTGCAACCAGCGAAGCGAACGTCTGTTTATTCTATGTGCTATGTATTTTCGGATTGTTTTACTCTGTTATGTTGAATTCACCTATTCATAACACCCATCATCATCGTTGCCATGAACGCTGAGGATTTGTGCCGTTATGAACGCATGTTCATTTTAAAAACTGTGCAACCAGCGAAGCGAACGTCTGTTTATTCTATGTGCTATGAATTTTCGGATTGTTTTACTCTGTTATGTTAAATTCACCTATTCATAACACCCATCATCATCGTTGCCATGAACGCTGAGGATTTGTGCCGTTATGAACGCATGTTCATTTTAAAAACTGTGCAACCAGCGAAGCGAACGTCTGTTTATTCTATGTGCTATGTATTTTCGGATTGTTTTACTCTGTTATGTTGAATTCACCTATTCATAACACCCATCATCATCGTCGTCATGAACGTTGAGGATTTGTGCCGTTATGAACGCATGTTCATTTTAAAAACTGTACAACTAGCGAAGCGAACGTTTGTTTATTCTATGTGCTATGTATTTTCGGATTGTTTTACTCTGTTATGTTGAATTCACCTATTCATAACACCCATCATCATCGTCGTCATGAACGTTGAGGATTTGTGCCGTTATGAACGCATGTTCATTTTAAAAACTGTGCAACCAGCAAAGCGAACGTTTGTTTATTCTATGTGCTATGTATTTTCGGATTGTTTTACTCTGTTATGTTGAATTCACCTATTCATAACACCCATCATCATCGTTGCCATGAACGCTGAGGATTTGTGCCGTTATGAACGCATGTTCATTTTAAAAACTGTGCAACCAGCGAAGTGAACGTCTGTTTATTCTATGTGCTATGTATTTTCGGATTGTTTTACTCTGTTATGTTGAATTCACCTATTCATAACACCCATTATTATCGTCGTCATGAATGTTGAGGATTTGTGCCGTTATGAACGCATGTTCATTTTAAAAACTGTGCAACCAGCGAAGCGAACGTTTGTTTATTCTATGTGCTATGTATTTTCGGATTGTTTTACTCTGTTATGTTGAATTCACCTATTCATAACACCCATCATCATCGTCGTCATGAACGTTGAGGATTTGTGCCGTTATGAACGCATGTTCATTTTAAAAACTGTGCAATCAGCGAAGCGAACGTCTGTTTATTTTATGTGCTATGTATTTTCGGATTGTTTTACTCTGTTATGTTGAATTCACCTATTCATAACACCCATCATCATCGTCGTCATGAATGTTGAGGATTTGTGCCGTTATGAACGCATGTTCATTTTAAAAACTGTGCAACCAGCGAAGCGAACGTTTGTTTATTCTATGTGCTATGTATTTTCGGATTGTTTTACTCTGTTATGTTGAATTCACCTATTCATAACACCCATCATCATCGTCGTCATGAATGTTGAGGATTTGTGCCGTTATGAACGCATGTTCATTTTAAAAACTGTGCAACCAGCGAAGCGAACGTTTGTTTATTCTATGTGCTATGTATTTTCGGATTGTTTTACTCTGTTATGTTGAATTCACCTATTCATAACACCCATCATCATCGTCGTCATGAACGTTGAGGATTTGTGCCGTTATGAACGCATGTTCATTTTAAAAACTGTACAACTAGCGAAGCGAACGTTTGTTTATTCTATGTGCTATGTATTTTCGGATTGTTTTACTCTGTTATGTTGAATTCACCTATTCATAACACCCATCATCATCGTTGCCATGAACGCTGAGGATTTGTGCCGTTATGAACGCATGTTCATTTTAAAAACTGTGCAATCAGCGAAGCGAATGTCTGTTTATTCTATGTGCTATGTATTTTCGGATTGTTTTACTCTGTTATGTTGAATTCACCTATTCATAACACCCATCATCATCGTCGTCATGAATGTTGAGGATTTGTGCCGTTATGAACGCATGTTCATTTTAAAAACTGTGCAACCAGCGAAGCGAACGTTTGTTTATTCTATGTGCTATGTATTTTCGGATTGTTTTACTCTGTTATGTTGAATTCACCTATTCATAACACCCATCATCATCGTCGTCATGAATGTTGAGGATTTGTGCCGTTATGAACGCATGTTCATTTTAAAAACTGTGCAACCAGCGAAGCGAACGTTTGTTTATTCTATGTGCTATGTATTTTCGGATTGTTTTACTCTGTTATGTTGAATTCACCTATTCATAACACCCATCATCATCGTTGCCATGAACGCTGAGGATTTGTGCCGTTATGAACGCATGTTCATTTTAAAAACTGTGCAACCAGCGAAGCGCACGTTTGTTTATTCTATGTGGTATGAATTTTCGGATTGTTTTACTCTGTTATGTTGAATTCACCTATTCATAACACCCATCATCATCGTCGTCATGAATGTTGAGGATTTGTGCCGTTATGAACGCATGTTCATTTTAAAAACTGTGCAACCCGCGAAGCGAACGTTTGTTTATTCTATGTGCTATGTATTTTCGGATTGTTTTACTCTGTTATGTTGAATTCACCTATTCATAACACCCATCATCATCGTTGCCATGAACGCTGAGGATTTGTGCCGTTATGAACGCATGTTCATTTTAAAAACTGTGCAACCAGCGAAGCGAACGTCTGTTTATTCTATGTGCTATGAATTTTCGGATTGTTTTACTCTGTTATGTTAAATTCACCTATTCATAACACCCATCATCATCGTTGCCATGAACGCTGAGGATTTGTGCCGTTATGAACGCATGTTCATTTTAAAAACTGTGCAACCAGCGAAGCGAACGTCTGTTTATTCTATGTGCTATGTATTTTCGGATTGTTTTACTCTGTTATGTTGAATTCACCTATTCATAACACCCATCATCATCGTTGCCATGAACGCTGAGGATTTGTGCCGTTATGAACGCATGTTCATTTTAAAAACTGTGCAACCAGCAAAGCGAACGTCTGTTTATTCTATGTGCTATGAATTTTCGGATTGTTTTACTCTGTTATGTTGAATTCACCTGTTAATAACACCCATCATCATCGTTGCCATGAACGCTGAGGATTTGTGCCGTTATGAACGCATGTTCATTTTAAAAACTGTGCAACCAGCGAAGCGAACGTCTGTTTATTCTATGTGCTATGTATTTTCGGATTGTTTTACTCTGTTATGTTGAATTCACCTATTCATAACACCCATCATCATCGTCGTCATGAACGTTGAGGATTTGTGCCATTATGAACGCATGTTCATTTTAAAAACTGTACAACTAGCGAAGCGAACGTTTGTTTATTCTATGTGCTATGAATTTTCGGATTGTTTTACTCTGTTATGTTGAATTCACCTATTCATAACACCCATCATCATCGTCGTCATGAACGTTGAGGATTTGTGCCGTTATGAACGCATGTTCATTTTAAAAACTGTACAACTAGCGAAGCGAACGTTTGTTTATTCTATGTGCTATGTATTTTCGGATTGTTTTACTCTGTTATGTTGAATTCACCTATTCATAACACCCATCATCATCGTCGTCATGAACGTTGAGGATTTGTGCCGTTATGAACGCATGTTCATTTTAAAAACTGTACAACTAGCGAAGCGAACGTTGTTTTATTCTATGTGCTATGTATTTTCGGATTGTTTTACTCTGTTATGTTGAATTCACCTATTCATAACACCCATCATCATCGTCGTCATGAACGTTGAGGATTTGTGCCGTTATGAACGCATGTTCATTTTAAAAACTGTGCAACCAGCGAAGCGAACGTTTGTTTATTCTATGTGCTATGTATTTTCGGATTGTTTTACTCTGTTATGTTGAATTCACCTATTCATAACACCCATCATCATCGTTGCCATGAACGCTGAGGATTTGTGCTGTTATGAACGCATGTTCATTTTAAAAACTGTGCAACCAGCGAAGTGAACGTCTGTTTATTCTATGTGCTATGTATTTTCGGATTGTTTTACTCTGTTATGTTGAATTCACCTATTCATAACACCCATTATCATCGTCGTCATGAATGTTGAGGATTTGTGCCGTTATGAACGCATGTTCATTTTAAAAACTGTGCAACCAGCGAAGCGAACGTTTGTTTATTCTATGTGCTATGTATTTTCGGATTGTTTTACTGTTATGTTGAATTCACCTATTCATAACACCCATCATCATCGTTGCCATGAACGCTGAGGATTTGTGCCGTTATGAACGCATGTTCATTTTAAAAACTGTGCAACCAGCGAAGCGAACGTTTGTTTATTCTATGTGCTATGTATTTTCGGATTGTTTTACTCTGTTATGTTGAATTCACCTATTCATAACACCCATCATCATCGTCGTCATGAACGTTGAGGATTTGTGCCGTTATGAACGCATGTTCATTTTAAAAACTGTACAACTAGCGAAGCGAACGTTTGTTTATTCTATGTGCTATGTATTTTCGGATTGTTTTACTCTGTTATGTTGAATTCACCTATTCATAACACCCATCATCATCGTCGTCATGAACGTTGAGGATTTGTGCCGTTATGAACGCATGTTCATTTTAAAAACTGTGCAACCAGCGAAGCGAACGTTTGTTTATTCTATGTGCTATGTATTTTCGGATTGTTTTACTCTGTTATGTTGAATTCACCTATTCATAACACCCATCATCATCGTTGCCATGAACGCTGAGGATTTGTGCCGTTATGAACGCATGTTCATTTTAAAAACTGTGCAACCAGCGAAGTGAACGTCTGTTTATTCTATGTGCTATGTATTTTCGGATTGTTTTACTCTGTTATGTTGAATTCACCTATTCATAACACCCATTATCATCGTCGTCATGAATGTTGAGGATTTGTGCCGTTATGAACGCATGTTCATTTTAAAAACTGTGCAACCAGCGAAGCGAACGTTTGTTTATTCTATGTGCTATGTATTTTCGGATTGTTTTACTGTTATGTTGAATTCACCTATTCATAACACCCATCATCATCGTTGCCATGAACGCTGAGGATTTGTGCCGTTATGAACGCATGTTCATTTTAAAAACTGTGCAACCAGCGAAGCGAACGTTTGTTTATTCTATGTGCTATGTATTTTCGGATTGTTTTACTGTTATGTTGAATTCACCTATTCATAACACCCATCATCATCGTTGCCATGAACGCTGAGGATTTGTGCCGTTATGAACGCATGTTCATTTTAAAAACTGTGCAACCAGCGAAGCGAACGTTTGTTTATTCTATGTGCTATGTATTTTAGGATTGTTTTACTCTGTTATGTTGAATTCACCTATTCATAACACCCATCATCATCGTCGTCATGAACGTTGAGGATTTGTGCCGTTATGAACGCATGTTCATTTTAAAAACTGTGCAACCAGCGAAGCGAACGTCTGTTTATTCTATGTGCTATGTATTTTCGGATTGTTTTACTCTGTTATGTTGAATTCACCTATTCATAACACCCATCATCATCGTCGTCATGAACGTTGAGGATTTGTGCCGTTATGAACGCATGTTCATTTTAAAAACTGTACAACTAGCGAAGCGAACGTTTGTTTATTCTATGTGCTATGTATTTTTGGATTGTTTTACTCTGTTATTATGAATTCACCTATTCATAACACCCATCATCATCGTCGTCATGAACGTTGAGGATTTGTGCCGTTATGAACGCATGTTCATTTTAAAAACTGTGCAACCAGCGAAGCGAACGTTTGTTTATTCTATGTGCTATGTATTTTCGGATTGTTTTACTCTGGTCTGTTGAATTCACCTATTCATAACACCCATCATTATCGTTGCCATGAACGCTGAGGATTTGTGCCGTTATGAACGCATGTTCATTTTAAAAACTGTGCAACCAGCGAAGTGAACGTCTGTTTATTCTATGTGCTATGTATTTTCGGATTGTTTTACTCTGTTATGTTGAATTCACCTATTCATAACACCCATTATCATCGTCGTCATGAATGTTGAGGATTTGTGCCGTTATGAACGCATGTTCATTTTAAAAACTGTGCAACCAGCGAAGCGAACGTTTGTTTATTCTATGTGCTATGTATTTTCGGATTGTTTTACTGTTATGTTGAATTCACCTATTCATAACACCCATCATCATCGTCGTCATGAACGTTGAGGATTTGTGCCGTTATGAACGCATGTTCATTTTAAAAACTGTGCAACCAGCGAAGCGAACGTTTGTTTATTCTATGTGCTATGTATTTTCGGATTGTTTTACTCTGGTCTGTTGAATTCACCTATTCATAACACCCATCATTATCGTTGCCATGAACGCTGAGGATTTGTGCCGTTATGAACGCATGTTCATTTTAAAAACTGTGCAACCAGCGAAGTGAACGTCTGTTTATTCTATGTGCTATGTATTTTCGGATTGTTTTACTCTGTTATGTTGAATTCACCTATTCATAACACCCATTATCATCGTCGTCATGAATGTTGAGGATTTGTGCCGTTATGAACGCATGTTCATTTTAAAAACTGTGCAACCAGCGAAGCGAACGTTTGTTTATTCTATGTGCTATGTATTTTCGGATTGTTTTACTGTTATGTTGAATTCACCTATTCATAACACCCATCATCATCGTCGTCATGAACGTTGAGGATTTGTGCCGTTATGAACGCATGTTCATTTTAAAAACTGTGCAACCAGCGAAGCGAACGTTTGTTTATTCTATGTGCTATGTATTTTCGGATTGTTTTACTCTGTTATGTTGAATTCACCTATTCATAACACCCATCATCATCGTTGCCATGAACGCTGAGGATTTGTGCCGTTATGAACGCATGTTCATTTTAAAAACTGTGCAACCAGCGAAGTGAACGTCTGTTTATTCTATGTGCTATGTATTTTCGGATTGTTTTACTCTGTTATGTTGAATTCACCTATTCATAACACCCATTATCATCGTCGTCATGAATGTTGAGGATTTGTGCCGTTATGAACGCATGTTCATTTTAAAAACTGTGCAACCAGCGAAGCGAACGTTTGTTTATTCTATGTGCCATGTATTTTCGGATTGTTTTACTGTTATGTTGAATTCACCTATTCATAACACCCATCATCATCGTCGTCATGAACGTTGAGGATTTGTGCCGTTATGAACGCATGTTCATTTTAAAAACTGTGCAACCAGCGAAGCGAACGTTTGTTTATTCTATGTGCTATGTATTTTCGGATTGTTTTACTCTGTTATGTTGAATTCACCTATTCATAACACCCATCATCATCGTTGCCATGAACGCTGAGGATTTGTGCCGTTATGAACGCATGTTCATTTTAAAAACTGTGCAACCAGCGAAGCGAACGTTTGTTTATTCTATGTGCTATGAATTTTCGGATTGTTTTACTCTGTTATGTTGAATTAACCTATTCATAACACCCATCATCATCGTCGTCATGAATGTTGAGGATTTGTGCCGTTATGAACGCATGTTCATTTTAAAAACTGTGCAACCAGCGAAGCGAACGTCTGTTTATTCTATGTGCTATGAATTTTCGGATTGTTTTACTCTGTTATGTTGAATTCACCTATTAATAACACCCATCATCATCGTTGCCATGAACGCTGAGGATTTGTGCTGTTATGAACGCATGTTCATTTTAAAAACTGTGCAACCAGCGAAGTGAACGTCTGTTTATTCTATGTGCTATGTATTTTCGGATTGTTTTACTCTGTTATGTTGAATTCACCTATTCATAACACCCATTATCATCGTCGTCATGAATGTTGAGGATTTGTGCCGTTATGAACGCATGTTCATTTTAAAAACTGTGCAACCAGCGAAGCGAACGTTTGTTTATTCTATGTGCTATGTATTTTCGGATTGTTTTACTGTTATGTTGAATTCACCTATTCATAACACCCATCATCATCGTTGCCATGAACGCTGAGGATTTGTGCCGTTATGAACGCATGTTCATTTTAAAAACTGTGCAACCAGCGAAGCGAACGTTTGTTTATTCTATGTGCTATGTATTTTCGGATTGTTTTACTCTGTTATGTTGAATTCACCTATTCATAACACCCATCATCATCGTCGTCATGAACGTTGAGGATTTGTGCCGTTATGAACGCATGTTCATTTTAAAAACTGTACAACTAGTGAAGCGAACGTTTGTTTATTCTATGTGCTATGTATTTTCGGATTGTTTTACTCTGTTATGTTGAATTCACCTATTCATAACACCCATCATCATCGTCGTCATGAACGTTGAGGATTTGTGCCGTTATGAACGCATGTTCATTTTAAAAACTGTGCAACCAGCGAAGCGAATGTTTGTTTATTCTATGTGCTATGTATTTTCGGATTGTTTTACTCTGTTATGTTGAATTCACCTATTCATAACACCCATCATCATCGTTGCCATGAACGCTGAGGATTTGTGCCGTTATGAACGCATGTTCATTTTAAAAACTGTGCAACCAGCGAAGTGAACGTCTGTTTATTCTATGTGCTATGTATTTTCGGATTGTTTTACTCTGTTATGTTGAATTCACCTATTCATAACACCCATTATCATCGTCGTCATGAATGTTGAGGATTTGTGCCGTTATGAACGCATGTTCATTTTAAAAACTGTGCAACCAGCGAAGCGAACGTTTGTTTATTCTATGTGCTATGTATTTTCGGATTGTTTTACTGTTATGTTGAATTCACCTATTCATAACACCCATCATCATCGTTGCCATGAACGCTGAGGATTTGTGCCGTTATGAACGCATGTTCATTTTAAAAACTGTGCAACCAGCGAAGCGAACGTTTGTTTATTCTATGTGCTATGTATTTTCGGATTGTTTTACTCTGTTATGTTGAATTCACCTATTCATAACACCCATCATCATCGTCGTCATGAACGTTGAGGATTTGTGCCGTTATGAACGCATGTTCATTTTAAAAACTGTGCAACCAGCGAAGCGAACGTTTGTTTATTCTATGTGCTATGTATTTTCGGATTGTTTTACTCTGTTATGTTGAATTCACCTATTCATAACACCCATCATCATCGTTGCCATGAACGCTGAGGATTTGTGCCGTTATGAACGCATGTTCATTTTAAAAACTGTGCAACCAGCGAAGTGAACGTCTGTTTATTCTATGTGCTATGTATTTTCGGATTGTTTTACTCTGTTATGTTGAATTCACCTATTCATAACACCCATTATCATCGTCGTCATGAATGTTGAGGATTTGTGCCGTTATGAACGCATGTTCATTTTAAAAACTGTGCAACCAGCGAAGCGAACGTTTGTTTATTCTATGTGCTATGTATTTTCGGATTGTTTTACTGTTATGTTGAATTCACCTATTCATAACACCCATCATCATCGTTGCCATGAACGCTGAGGATTTGTGCCGTTATGAACGCATGTTCATTTTAAAAACTGTGCAACCAGCGAAGCGAACGTTTGTTTATTCTATGTGCTATGTATTTTAGGATTGTTTTACTCTGTTATGTTGAATTCACCTATTCATAACACCCATCATCATCGTCGTCATGAACGTTGAGGATTTGTGCCGTTATGAACGCATGTTCATTTTAAAAACTGTGCAACCAGCGAAGCGAACGTCTGTTTATTCTATGTGCTATGTATTTTCGGATTGTTTTACTCTGTTATGTTGAATTCACCTATTCATAACACCCATCATCATCGTCGTCATGAACGTTGAGGATTTGTGCCGTTATGAACGCATGTTCATTTTAAAAACTGTACAACTAGCAAAGCGAACGTTTGTTTATTCTATGTGCTATGTATTTTTGGATTGTTTTACTCTGTTATTATGAATTCACCTATTCATAACACCCATCATCATCGTCGTCATGAACGTTGAGGATTTGTGCCGTTATGAACGCATGTTCATTTTAAAAACTGTGCAACCAGCGAAGCGAACGTTTGTTTATTCTATGTGCTATGTATTTTCGGATTGTTTTACTCTGGTCTGTTGAATTCACCTATTCATAACACCCATCATTATCGTTGCCATGAACGCTGAGGATTTGTGCCGTTATGAACGCATGTTCATTTTAAAAACTGTGCAACCAGCGAAGTGAACGTCTGTTTATTCTATGTGCTATGTATTTTCGGATTGTTTTACTCTGTTATGTTGAATTCACCTATTCATAACACCCATTATCATCGTCGTCATGAATGTTGAGGAGTTGTGCCGTTATGAACGCATGTTCATTTTAAAAACTGTGCAACCAGCGAAGCGAACGTTTGTTTATTCTATGTGCTATGTATTTTCGGATTGTTTTACTGTTATGTTGAATTCACCTATTCATAACACCCATCATCATCGTCGTCATGAACGTTGAGGATTTGTGCCGTTATGAACGCATGTTCATTTTAAAAACTGTGCAACCAGCGAAGCGAACGTTTGTTTATTCTATGTGCTATGTATTTTCGGATTGTTTTACTCTGGTCTGTTGAATTCACCTATTCATAACACCCATCATTATCGTTGCCATGAACGCTGAGGATTTGTGCCGTTATGAACGCATGTTCATTTTAAAAACTGTGCAACCAGCGAAGTGAACGTCTGTTTATTCTATGTGCTATGTATTTTCGGATTGTTTTACTCTGTTATGTTGAATTCACCTATTCATAACACCCATTATCATCGTCGTCATGAATGTTGAGGATTTGTGCCGTTATGAACGCATGTTCATTTTAAAAACTGTGCAACCAGCGAAGCGAACGTTTGTTTATTCTATGTGCTATGTATTTTCGGATTGTTTTACTGTTATGTTGAATTCACCTATTCATAACACCCATCATCATCGTCGTCATGAACGTTGAGGATTTGTGCCGTTATGAACGCATGTTCATTTTAAAAACTGTGCAACCAGCGAAGCGAACGTTTGTTTATTCTATGTGCTATGTATTTTCGGATTGTTTTACTCTGTTATGTTGAATTCACCTATTCATAACACCCATCATCATCGTTGCCATGAACGCTGAGGATTTGTGCCGTTATGAACGCATGTTCATTTTAAAAACTGTGCAACCAGCGAAGTGAACGTCTGTTTATTCTATGTGCTATGTATTTTCGGATTGTTTTACTCTGTTATGTTGAATTCACCTATTCATAACACCCATTATCATCGTCGTCATGAATGTTGAGGATTTGTGCCGTTATGAACGCATGTTCATTTTAAAAACTGTGCAACCAGCGAAGCGAACGTTTGTTTATTCTATGTGCCATGTATTTTCGGATTGTTTTACTGTTATGTTGAATTCACCTATTCATAACACCCATCATCATCGTCGTCATGAACGTTGAGGATTTGTGCCGTTATGAACGCATGTTCATTTTAAAAACTGTGCAACCAGCGAAGCGAACGTTTGTTTATTCTATGTGCTATGTATTTTCGGATTGTTTTACTCTGTTATGTTGAATTCACCTATTCATAACACCCATCATCATCGTTGCCATGAACGCTGAGGATTTGTGCCGTTATGAACGCATGTTCATTTTAAAAACTGTGCAACCAGCGAAGCGAACGTTTGTTTATTCTATGTGCTATGAATTTTCGGATTGTTTTACTCTGTTATGTTGAATTAACCTATTCATAACACCCATCATCATCGTCGTCATGAATGTTGAGGATTTGTGCCGTTATGAACGCATGTTCATTTTAAAAACTGTGCAACCAGCGAAGCGAACGTCTGTTTATTCTATGTGCTATGAATTTTCGGATTGTTTTACTCTGTTATGTTGAATTCACCTATTAATAACACCCATCATCATCGTTGCCATGAACGCTGAGGATTTGTGCCGTTATGAACGCATGTTCATTTTAAAAACTGTGCAACCAGCGAAGCGAACGTCTGTTTATTCTATGTGCTATGTATTTTCGGATTGTTTTACTCTGTTATGTTGAATTCACCTATTCATAACACCCATCATCATCGTCGTCATGAACGTTGAGGATTTGTGCCGTTATGAACGCATGTTCATTTTAAAAACTGTGCAACCAGCGAAGCGAACGTCTGTTTATTCTATGTGCTATGAATTTTCGGATTGTTTTACTCTGTTATGTTGAATTCACCTATTCATGACACCCATTATCATCGTCGTCATGAATGTTGAGGATTTGTGCCGTTATGAATGCATGTTCATTTTAAAAACTGTGCAACCAGCGAAGCGAACGTTTGTTTATTCTATGTGCTATGTATTTTCGGATTGTTTTACTGTTATGTTGAATTCACCTATTCATAACACCCATCATCATCGTCGTCATGAACGTTGAGGATTTGTGCCGTTATGAACGCATGTTCATTTTAAAAACTGTGCAACCAGCGAAGCGAACGTTTGTTTATTCTATGTGCTATGTATTTTCGGATTGTTTTACTCTGTTATGTTGAATTCACCTATTCATAACACCCATCATCATCGTCGTCATGAACGTTGAGGATTTGTGCCGTTATGAACGCATGTTCATTTTAAAAACTGTGCAACCAGCGAAGCGAACGTTTGTTTATTCTATGTGCTATGTATTTTCGGATTGTTTTACTCTGTTATGTTGAATTCACCTATTCATAACACCCATCATCATCGTCGTCATGAATGTTGAGGATTTGTGCATTTATGAACGCATGTTCATTTTAAAAACTGTGCAACCCGCGAAGCGAACGTTTGGTTATTCTATGTGCTATGAATTTTCGGATTGTTTTACTCTGTTATGTTGAATTCACCTATTCATAACACCCATCATCATCGTTGCCATGAACGCTGAGGATTTGTGCCGTTATGAACGCATGTTCATTTTAAAAACTGTGCAACCAGCGAAGCGAACGTTTGTTTATTCTATGTGCTATGTATTTTCGGATTGTTTTACTCTGTTATGTTGAATTCACCTATTCATAACACCCATCATCATCGTTGCCATGAACGCTGAGGATTTGTGCCGTTATGAACGCATGTTCATTTTAAAAACTGTGCAACCAGCGAAGCGAACACTTGTTTATTCTATGTGCTATGAATTTTCGGATTGTTTTACTCTGTTATGTTGAATTCACCTATTCATAACACCCATCATCATCGTTGCCATGAACGCTTAGGATTTGTGCCGTTATGAACGCATGTTCATTTTAAAAACTGTGCAACCAGCGAAGTGAACGTCTGTTTATTCTATGTGCTATGTATTTTCGGATTGTTTTACTCTGTTATGTTGAATTCACCTATTCATAACACCCATCATCATCGTTGCCATGAACGCTGAGGATTTGTGCCGTTATGAACGCATGTTCATTTTAAAAACTGTGCAACCAGCGAAGCGAACGTCTGTTTATTCTATGTGCTATGAATTTTCGGATTGTTTTACTCTGTTATGTTGAATTCACCTATTAATAACACCCATCATCATCGTTGCCATGAACGCTGAGGATTTGTGCCGTTATGAACGCATGTTCATTTTAAAAACTGTGCAACCAGCGAAGCGAACGTCTGTTTATTCTATGTGCTATGTATTTTCGGATTGTTTTACTCTGTTATGTTGAATTCACCTATTCATAACACCCATCATCATCGTCGTCATGAACGTTGAGGATTTGTGCCGTTATGAACGCATGTTCATTTTAAAAACTGTACAACTAGCGAAGCGAACGTTTGTTTATTCTATGTGCTATGTATTTTTGGATTGTTTTACTCTGTTATGTTGAATTCACCTATTCATAACACCCATCATTATCGTTGCCATGAACGCTGAGGATTTGTGCCGTTATGAACGCATGTTCATTTTAAAAACTGTGCAACCAGATAAGTGAACGTCTGTTTATTCTATGTGCTATGTATTTTCGGATTGTTTTACTCTGTTATGTTGAATTCACCTATTCATAACACCCATTATCATCGTCGTCATGAATGTTGAGGATTTGTGCCGTTATGAATGCATGTTCATTTTCAAAACTGTGCAACCAGCGAAGCGAACGTTTGTTTATTCTATGTGCTATGTATTTTCGGATTGTTTTACTGTTATGTTGAATTCACCTATTCATAACACCCATCATCATCGTCGTCATGAACGTTGAGGATTTGTGCCGTTATGAACGCATGTTCATTTTAAAAACTGTGCAACCAGCGAAGCGAACGTTTGTTTATTCTATGTGCTATGTATTTTCGGATTGTTTTACTCTGTTATGTTGAATTCACCTATTCATAAAACCCATCATCATCGTCGTCATGAACGTTGAGGATTTGTGCCGTTATGAACGCATGTTCATTTTAAAAACTGTGCAATCAGCGAAGCGAACGTCTGTTTATTCTATGTGCTATGAATTTTCGGATTGTTTTACTCTGTTATGTTGCATTCACCTATTCATAACACCCATCATCATCGTCGTCATGAATGTTGAGGATTTGTGCCGTTATGAACGCATGTTCATTTTAAAAACTGTGCAACCAGCGAAGCGAACGTTTGTTTATTCTATGTGCTATGTATTTTCGGATTGTTTTACTCTGTTATGTTGAATTCACCTATTCATAACACCCATCATCATCGTCGTCATGAATGTTGAGGATTTGTGCCGTTATGAACGCATGTTCATTTTAAAAACTGTGCAACCAGCGAAGCGAACGTTTGGTTATTCTATGTGCTATGAATTTTCGGATTGTTTTACTCTGTTATGTTGAATTCACCTATTCATAACACCCATCATCATCGTTGCCATGAACGCTGAGGATTTGTGCCGTTATGAACGCATGTTCATTTTAAAAACTGTGCAACCAGCGAAGCGAACGTTTGGTTATTCTATGTGCTATGTATTTTCGGATTGTTTTACTCTGTTATGTTGAATTCACCTATTCATAACACCCATCATCATCGTTGCCATGAACGCTGAGGATTTGTGCCGTTATGAACGCATGTTCATTTTAAAAACTGTGCAACCAGCGAAGCGAACACTTGTTTATTCTATGTGCTATGAATTTTCGGATTGTTTTACTCTGTTATGTTGAATTCACCTATTCATAACACCCATCATCATCGTCGTCATGAATGTTGAGGATTTGTGCCGTTATGAACGCATGTTCATTTTAAAAACTGTGCAACCAGCGAAGCGAACGTTTGTTTATTCTATGTGCTATGTATTTTCGGATTGTTTTACTCTGTTATGTTGAATTCACCTATTCATAACACCCATCATCATCGTTGCCATGAACGCTGAGGATTTGTGCCGTTATGAACGCATGTTCATTTTAAAAACTGTGCAACCAGCGAAGCGAACGTCTGTTTATTCTATGTGCTATGAATTTTCGGATTGTTTTACTCTGTTATGTTGAATTCACCTATTCATAACACCCATTATCATCGTCGTCATGAATGTTGAGGATTTGTGCCGTTATGAACGCATGTTCATTTTAAAAACTGTGCAACCAGCGAAGCGAACGTTTGTTTATTCTATGTGCCATGTATTTTCGGATTGTTTTACTGTTATGTTGAATTCACCTATTCATAACACCCATCATCATCGTCGTCATGAACGTTGAGGATTTGTGCCGTTATGAACGCATGTTCATTTTAAAAACTGTGCAACCAGCGAAGCGAACGTTTGTTTATTCTATGTGCTATGTATTTTCGGATTGTTTTACTCTGTTATGTTGAATTCACCTATTCATAACACCCATCATCATCGTTGCCATGAACGCTGAGGATTTGTGCCGTTATGAACGCATGTTCATTTTAAAAACTGTGCAACCAGCGAAGCGAACGTTTGTTTATTCTATGTGCTATGAATTTTCGGATTGTTTTACTCTGTCATGTTGAATTAACCTATTCATAACACCCATCATCATCGTCGTCATGAATGTTGAGGATTTGTGCCGTTATGAACGCATGTTCATTTTAAAAACTGTGCAACCAGCGAAGCGAACGTCTGTTTATTCTATGTGCTATGAATTTTCGGATTGTTTTACTCTGTTATGTTGAATTCACCTATTAATAACACCCATCATCATCGTTGCCATGAACGCTGAGGATTTGTGCCGTTATGAACGCATGTTCATTTTAAAAACTGTGCAACCAGCGAAGCGAACGTCTGTTTATTCTATGTGCTATGTATTTTCGGATTGTTTTACTCTGTTATGTTGAATTCACCTATTCATAACACCCATCATCATCGTCGTCATGAACGTTGAGGATTTGTGCCGTTATGAACGCATGTTCATTTTAAAAACTGTACAACTAGCGAAGCGAACGTTTGTTTATTCTATGTGCTATGTATTTTTGGATTGTTTTACTCTGTTATGTTGAATTCACCTATTCATAACACCCATCATTATCGTTGCCATGAACGCTGAGGATTTGTGCCGTTATGAACGCATGTTCATTTTAAAAACTGTGCAACCAGCGAAGTGAACGTCTGTTTATTCTATGTGCTATGTATTTTCGGATTGTTTTACTCTGTTATGTTGAATTCACCTATTCATAACACCCATTATCATCGTCGTCATGAATGTTGAGGATTTGTGCCGTTATGAATGCATGTTCATTTTAAAAACTGTGCAACCAGCGAAGCGAACGTTTGTTTATTCTATGTGCTATGTATTTTCGGATTGTTTTACTGTTATGTTGAATTCACCTATTCATAACACCCATCATCATCGTCGTCATGAACGTTGAGGATTTGTGCCGTTATGAACGCATGTTCATTTTAAAAACTGTGCAACCAGCGAAGCGAACGTTTGTTTATTCTATGTGCTATGTATTTTCGGATTGTTTTACTCTGTTATGTTGAATTCACCTATTCATAACACCCATCATCATCGTCGTCATGAACGTTGAGGATTTGTGCCGTTATGAACGCATGTTCATTTTAAAAACTGTGCAATCAGCGAAGCGAACGTCTGTTTATTCTATGTGCTATGAATTTTCGGATTGTTTTACTCTGTTATGTTGAATTCACCTATTCATAACACCCATCATCATCGTCGTCATGAATGTTGAGGATTTGTGCCGTTATGAACGCATGTTCATTTTAAAAACTGTGCAACCAGCGAAGCGAACGTTTGTTTATTCTATGTGCTATGTATTTTCGGATTGTTTTACTCTGTTATGTTGAATTCACCTATTCATAACACCCATCATCATCGTCGTCATGAATGTTGAGGATTTGTGCCGTTATGAACGCATGTTCATTTTAAAAACTGTGCAACCAGCGAAGCGAACGTTTGGTTATTCTATGTGCTATGAATTTTCGGATTGTTTTACTCTGTTATGTTGAATTCACCTATTCATAACACCCATCATCATCGTTGCCATGAACGCTGAGGATTTGTGCCGTTATGAACGCATGTTCATTTTAAAAACTGTGCAACCAGCGAAGCGAACGTTTGGTTATTCTATGTGCTATGTATTTTCGGATTGTTTTACTCTGTTATGTTGAATTACCCTATTCATAACACCCATCATCATCGTTGCCATGAACGCTGAGGATTTGTGCCGTTATGAACGCATGTTCATTTTAAAAACTGTGCAACCAGCGAAGCGAACACTTGTTTATTCTATGTGCTATGAATTTTCGGATTGTTTTACTCTGTTATGTTGAATTCACCTATTCATAACACCCATCATCATCGTCGTCATGAATGTTGAGGATTTGTGCCGTTATGAACGCATGTTCATTTTAAAAACTGTGCAACCAGCGAAGCGAACGTTTGTTTATTCTATGTGCTATGTATTTTCGGATTGTTTTACTCTTTTATGTTGAATTCACCTATTCATAACACCCATCATCATCGTTGCCATGAACGCTGAGGATTTGTGCCGTTATGAACGCATGTTCATTTTAAAAACTGTGCAACCAGCGAAGCGAACGTCTGTTTATTCTATGTGCTATGAATTTTCGGATTGTTTTACTCTGTTATGTTGAATTCACCTATTCATAACACCCATCATCATCGTTGCCATGAACGCTGAGGATTTGTGCCGTTATGAACGCATGTTCATTTTAAAAACTGTGCAACCAGCGAAGTGAACGTCTGTTTATTCTATGTGCTATGTATTTTCGGATTGTTTTACTCTGTTATGTTGAATTCACCTATTCATAACACCCATTATCATCGTCGTCATGAATGTTGAGGATTTGTGCCGTTATGAACGCATGTTCATTTTAAAAACTGTGCAACCAGCGAAGCGAACGTTTGTTTATTCTATGTGCTATGTATTTTCGGATTGTTTTACTGTTATGTTGAATTCACCTATTCATAACACCCATCATCATCGTCGTCATGAACGTTGAGGATTTGTGCCGTTATGAACGCATGTTCATTTTAAAAACTGTGCAATCAGCGAAGCGAACGTCTGTTTATTCTATGTGCTATGAATTTTCGGATTGTTTTACTCTGTTATGTTGAATTCACCTATTCATAACACCCATCATCATCGTCGTCATGAATGTTGAGGATTTGTGCCGTTATGAACGCATGTTCATTTTAAAAACTGTGCAACCAGCGAAGTGAACGTTTGTTTATTCTATGTGCTATGTATTTTCGGATTGTTTTACTCTGTTATGTTGAATTCACCTATTCATAACACCCATCATCATCGTCGTCATGAATGTTGAGGATTTGTGCCGTTATGAACGCATGTTCATTTTAAAAACTGTGCAACCAGCGAAGCGAACGTTTGGTTATTCTATGTGCTATGAATTTTCGGATTGTTTTACTCTGTTATGTTGAATTCACCTATTCATAACACCCATCATCATCGTTGCCATGAACGCTGAGGATTTGTGCCGTTATGACCGCATGTTCATTTTAAAAACTGTGCAACCAGCGAAGCGAACGTTTGGTTATTCTATGTGCTATGTATTTTCGGATTGTTTTACTCTGTTATGTTGAATTCACCTATTCATAACACCCATCATCATCGTTGCCATGAACGCTGAGGATTTGTGCCGTTATGAACGCATGTTCATTTTAAAAACTGTGCAACCAGCGAAGCGAACACTTGTTTATTCTATGTGCTATGAATTTTCGGATTGTTTTACTCTGTTATGTTGAATTCACCTATTCATAACACCCATCATCATCGTCGTCATGAATGTTGAGGATTTGTGCCGTTATGAACGCATGTTCATTTTAAAAACTGTGCAACCAGCGAAGCGAACGTTTGTTTATTCTATGTGCTATGTATTTTCGGATTGTTTTACTCTTTTATGTTGAATTCACCTATTCATAACACCCATCATCATCGTTGCCATGAACGCTGAGGATTTGTGCCGTTATGAACGCATGTTCATTTTAAAAACTGTGCAACCAGCGAAGCGAACGTCTGTTTATTCTATGTGCTATGAATTTTCGGATTGTTTTACTCTGTTATGTTGAATTCACCTATTCATAACACCCATCATCATCGTTGCCATGAACGCTGAGGATTTGTGCCGTTATGAACGCATGTTCATTTTAAAAACTGTGCAACCAGCGAAGTGAACGTCTGTTTATTCTATGTGCTATGTATTTTCGGATTGTTTTACTCTGTTATGTTGAATTCACCTATTCATAACACCCATTATCATCGTCGTCATGAATGTTGAGGATTTGTGCCGTTATGAACGCATGTTCATTTTAAAAACTGTGCAACCAGCGAAGCGAACGTTTGTTTATTCTATGTGCTATGTATTTTCGGATTGTTTTACTGTTATGTTGAATTCACCTATTCATAACACCCATCATCATCGTCGTCATGAACGTTGAGGATTTGTGCCGTTATGAACGCATGTTCATTTTAAAAACTGTGCAATCAGCGAAGCGAACGTCTGTTTATTCTATGTGCTATGAATTTTCGGATTGTTTTACTCTGTTATGTTGAATTCACCTATTCATAACACCCATCATCATCGTCGTCATGAATGTTGAGGATTTGTGCCGTTATGAACGCATGTTCATTTTAAAAACTGTGCAACCAGCGAAGCGAACGTTTGTTTATTCTATGTGCTATGTATTTTCGGATTGTTTTACTCTGTTATGTTGAATTCACCTATTCATAACACCCATCATCATCGTCGTCATGAACGTTGAGGATTTGTGCCGTTATGAACGCATGTTCATTTTAAAAACTGTGCAACCAGCGAAGCGAACGTCTGTTTATTCTATGTGCTATGAATTTTCGGATTGTTTTACTCTGTTATGTTGAATTCACCTATTTATAACACCCATCATCATCGTTGCCATGAACGCTGAGGATTTGTGCCGTTATGAACGCATGTTCATTTTAAAAACTGTGCAACCAGCGAAGCGAACGTCTGTTTATTCTATGTGCTATGTATTTTCGGATTGTTTTACTCTGTTATGTTGAATTCACCTATTCATAACACCCATCATCATCGTCGTCATGAATGTTGAGGATTTGTGCCGTTATGACCGCATGTTCATTTTAAAAACTGTGCAACCAGCGAAGCGAACGTTTGTTTATTCTATGTGCTATGTATTTTCGGATTGTTTTACTCTGTTATGTTGAATTCACCTATTCATAACACCCATCATCATCGTCGTCATGAACGTTGAGGATTTGTGCCGTTATGAACGCATGTACATTTTAAAAACTGTGCAACCAGCGAAGCGAATGTTTGTTTATTCTATGTGCTATGTATTTTCGGATTGTTTTACTCTGTTATGTTGAATTCACCTATTCATAACACCCATCATCATCGTTGCCATGAACGCTTAGGATTTGTGCCGTTATGAACGCATGTTCATTTTAAAAACTGTGCAACCAGCGAAGTGAACGTCTGTTTATTCTATGTGCTATGAATTTTCGGATTGTTTTACTCTGTTATGTTGAATTCACCTATTCATAACACCCATCATCATCGTTGCCATGAACGCTTAGGATTTGTGCCGTTATGAACGCATGTTCATTTTAAAAACTGTGCAACCAGCGAAGCGAACGTCTGTTTATTCTATGTGCTATGTATTTTCGGATTGTTTTACTCTGTTATGTTGAATTCACCTATTCATAACACCCATCATCATCGTTGCCATGAACGCTTAGGATTTGTGCCGTTATGAACGCATGTTCATTGTAAAAACTGTGCAACCAGCGAAGTGAACGTCTGTTTATTCTATGTGCTATGTATTTTCGGATTGTTTTACTCTGTTATGTTGAATTCACCTATTCATAACACCCATCATCATCGTTGCCATGAACGCTGAGGATTTGTGCCGTTATGAACGCATGTTCATTTTAAAAACTGTGCAACCAGCGAAGCGAACGTCTGTTTATTCTATGTGCTATGAATTTTCGGATTGTTTTACTCTGTTATGTTGAATTCACCTATTCATAACACCCATCATCATCGTTGCCATGAACGCTGAGGATTTGTGCCGTTATGAACGCATGTTCATTTTAAAAACTGTGCAACCAGCGAAGCGAACGTCTGTTTATTCTATGTGCTATGTATTTTCGGATTGTTTTACTCTGTTATGTTGAATTCACCTATTCATAACACCCATCATCATCGTCGTCATGAACGTTGAGGATTTGTGCCATTATGAACGCATGTTCATTTTAAAAACTGTACAACTAGCGAAGCGAACGTTTGTTTATTCTATGTGCTATGAATTTTCGGATTGTTTTACTCTGTTATGTTGAATTCACCTATTCATAACACCCATCATCATCGTGGTCATGAACGTTGAGGATTTGTGCCGTTATGAACGCATGTTCATTTTAAAAACTGTACAACTAGCGAAGCGAACGTTTGTTTATTCTATGTGCTATGTATTTTCGGATTGTTTTACTCTGTTATGTTGAATTCACCTATTCATAACACCCATCATCATCGTCGTCATGAACGTTGAGGATTTGTGCCGTTATGAACGCATGTTCATTTTAAAAACTGTACAACTAGCGAAGCGAACGTTTGTTTATTCTATGTGCTATGTATTTTCGGATTGTTTTACTCTGTTATGTTGAATTCACCTATTCATAACACCCATCATCATCGTCGTCATGAACGTTGAGGATTTGTACCGTTATGAACGCATGTTCATTTTAAAAACTGTGCAACCAGCGAAGCGAACGTTTGTTTATTCTATGTGCTATGTATTTTCGGATTGTTTTACTCTGTTATGTTGAATTCACCTATTCATAACACCCATCATCATCGTTGCCATGAACGCTGAGGATTTGTGCCGTTATGAACGCATGTTCATTTTAAAAACTGTGCAACCAGCGAAGTGAACGTCTGTTTATTCTATGTGCTATGTATTTTCGGATTGTTTTACTCTGTTATGTTGAATTCACCTATTCATAACACCCATTATCATCGTCGTCATGAATGTTGAGGATTTGTGCCGTTATGAACGCATGTTCATTTTAAAAACTGTGCAACCAGCGAAGCGAACGTTTGTTTATTCTATGTGCTATGTATTTTCGGATTGTTTTACTGTTATGTTGAATTCACCTATTCATAACACCCATCATCATCGTCGTCATGAACGTTGAGGATTTGTGCCGTTATGAACGCATGTTCATTTTAAAAACTGTGCAACCAGCGAAGCGAACGTTTGTTTATTCTATGTGCTATGTATTTTCGGATTGTTTTACTCTGTTACGTTGAATTCACCTATTCATAACACCCATCATCATCGTTGCCATGAACGCTGAGGATTTGTGCCGTTATGAACGCATGTTCATTTTAAAAACTGTGCAACCAGCGAAGCGAACGTTTGTTTATTCTATGTGCTATGAATTTTCGGATTGTTTTACTCTGTTATGTTGAATTCACCTATTCATAACACCCATCATCATCGTCGTCATGAATGTTGAGGATTTGTGCCGTTATGAACGCATGTTCATTGTAAAAACTGTGCAACCAGCGAAGCGAACGTCTGTTTATTCTATGTGCTATGAATTTTCGGATTGTTTTACTCTGTTATGTTGAATTCACCTATTAAAAACACCCATCATCATCGTTGCCATGAACGCTGAGGATTTGTGCCGTTATGAACGCATGTTCATTTTAAAAACTGTGCAACCAGCGAAGCGAACGTTTGTTTATTCTATGTGCTATGTATTTTCGGATTGTTTTACTCTGTTATGTTGAATTCACCTATTCATAACACCCATCATCATCGTCGTCATGAACGTTGAGGATTTGTGCCGTTATGAACGCATGTTCATTTTAAAAACTGTGCAACCAGCGAAGCGAACGTCTGTTTATTCTATGTGCTATGTATTTTCGGATTGTTTTACTCTGTTATGTTGAATTCACCTATTCATAACACCCATCATCATCGTCGTCATGAACGTTGAGGATTTGTGCCGTTATGAACGCATGTTCATTTTAAAAACTGTACAACTAGCGAAGCGAACGTTTGTTTATTCTATGTGCTATGTATTTTTGGATTGTTTTACTCTGTTATGTTGAATTCACCTATTCATAACACCCATCATCATCGTCGTCATGAACGTTGAGGATTTGTGCCGTTATGAACGCATGTTCATTTTAAAAACTGTGCAACCAGCGAAGCGAACGTTTGTTTATTCTATGTGCTATGTATTTTCGGATTGTTTTACTCTGGTCTGTTTAATTCACCTATTCATAACACCCATCATTATCGTTGCCATGAACGCTGAGGATTTGTGCCGTTATGAACGCATGTTCATTTTAAAAACTGTGCAACCAGCGAAGTGAACGTCTGTTTATTCTATGTGCTATGTATTTTCGGATTGTTTTACTCTGTTATGTTGAATTCACCTATTCATAACACCCATTATCATCGTCGTCATGAATGTTGAGGATTTGTGCCGTTATGAACGCATGTTCATTTTAAAAACTGTGCAACCAGCGAAGCGAACGTTTGTTTATTCTATGTGCTATGTATTTTCGGATTGTTTTACTCTGTTATGTTGAATTCACCTATTCATAACACCCATCATCATCGTCGTCATGAACGTTGAGGATTTGTGCCGTTATGAACGCATGTTCATTTTAAAAACTGTACAACTAGCGAAGCGAACGTTTGTTTATTCTATGTGCTATGTATTTTCGGATTGTTTTACTCTGTTATGTTGAATTCACCTATTCATAACACCCATCATCATCGTCGTCATGAACGTTGAGGATTTGTGCCGTTATGAACGCATGTTCATTTTAAAAACTGTGCAACCAGCGAAGCGAACGTTTGTTTATTCTATGTGCTATGTATTTTCGGATTGTTTTACTCTGTTATGTTGAATTCACCTATTCATAACACCCATCATCATCGTTACCATGAACGCTGAGGATTTGTGCCGTTATGAACGCATGTTCATTTTAAAAACTGTGCAACCAGCGAAGTGAACGTCTGTTTATTCTATGTGCTATGTATTTTCGGATTGTTTTACTCTGTTATGTTGAATTCACCTATTCATAACACCCATTATCATCGTCGTCATGAATGTTGAGGATTTGTGCCGTTATGAACGCATGTTCATTTTAAAAACTGTGCAACCAGCGAAGCGAACGTTTGTTTATTCTATGTGCTATGTATTTTCGGATTGTTTTACTGTTATGTTGAATTCACCTATTCATAACACCCATCATCATCGTCGTCATGAACGTTGAGGATTTGTGCCGTTATAAACGCATGTTCATTTTAAAAACTGTGCAACCAGCGAAGCGAACGTTTGTTTATTCTATGTGCTATGTATTTTCGGATTGTTTTACTCTGTTATGTTGAATTCACCTATTCATAACACCCATCATCATCGTTGCCATGAACGCTGAGGATTTGTGCCGTTATGAACGCATGTTCATTTTAAAAACTGTGCAACCAGCGAAGCGAACGTTTGTTTATTCTATGTGCTATGAATTTTCGGATTGTTTTACTCTGTTATGTTGAATTCACCTATTCATAACACCCATCATCATCGTCGTCATGAATGTTGAGGATTTGTGCCGTTATGAACGCATGTTCATTTTAAAAACTGTGCAACCAGCGAAGCGAACGTCTGTTTATTCTATGTGCTATGAATTTTCGGATTGTTTTACTCTGTTATGTTGAATTCACCTATTAAAAACACCCATCATCATCGTTGCCATGAACGCTGAGGATTTGTGCCGTTATGAACGCATGTTCATTTTAAAAACTGTGCAACCAGCGAAGCGAACGTCTGTTTATTCTATGTGCTATGTATTTTCGGATTGTTTTACTCTGTTATGTTGAATTCACCTATTCATAACACCCATCATCATCGTCGTCATGAACGTTGAGGATTTGTGCCGTTATGAACGCATGTTCATTTTAAAAACTGTACAACTAGCGAAGCGAACGTTTGTTTATTCTATGTGCTATGTATTTTTGGATTGTTTTACTCTGTTATGTTGAATTCACCTATTCATAACACCCATCATCATCGTCGTCATGAACGTTGAGGATTTGTGCCGTTATGAACGCATGTTCATTTTAAAAACTGTGCAACCAGCGAAGCGAACGTTTGTTTTTTCTATGTGCTATGTATTTTCGGATTGTTTTACTCTGGTCTGTTTAATTCACCTATTCATAACACCCATCATTATCGTTGCCATGAACGCTGAGGATTTGTGCCGTTATGAACGCATGTTCTTTTTAAAAACTGTGCAACCAGCGAAGTGAACGTCTGTTTATTCTATGTGCTATGTATTTTCGGATTGTTTTACTCTGTTATGTTGAATTCACCTATTCATAACACCCATTATCATCGTCGTCATGAATGTTGAGGATTTGTGCCGTTATGAACGCATGTTCATTTTAAAAACTGTGCAACCAGCGAAGCGAACGTTTGTTTATTCTATGTGCTATGTATTTTCGGATTGTTTTACTGTTATGTTGAATTCACCTATTCATAACACCCATCATACTCGTCGTCATGAACGTTGAGGATTTGTGCCGTTATGAACGCATGTTCATTTTAAAAACCGTGCAACCAGCGAAGCGAACGTTTGTTTATTCTATGTGCTATGTATTTTCGGATTGTTTTACTCTGTTATGTTGAATTAACCTATTCATAACACCCATCATCATCGTCGTCATGAATGTTGAGGATTTGTGCCGTTATGAACGCATGTTCATTTTAAAAACTGTGCAACCAGCGAAGCGAACGTCTGTTTATTCTATGTGCTATGAATTTTCGGATTGTTTTACTCTGTTATGTTGAATTCACCTATTAATAACACCCATCATCATCGTTGCCATGAACGCTGAGGATTTGTGCCGTTATGAACGCATGTTCATTTTAAAAACTGTGCAACCAGCGAAGCGAACGTCTGTTTATTCTATGTGCTATGTATTTTCGGATTGTTTTACTCTGTTATGTTGAATTCACCTATTCATAACACCCATCATCATCGTCGTCATGAACGTTGAGGATTTGTGCCGTTATGAACGCATGTTCATTTTAAAAACTGTACAACTAGCGAAGCGAACGTTTGTTTATTCTATGTGCTATGTATTTTTGGATTGTTTTACTCTGTTATGTTGAATTCACCTATTCATAACACCCATCATTATCGTTGCCATGAACGCTGAGGATTTGTGCCGTTATGAACGCATGTTCATTTTAAAAACTGTGCAACCAGCGAAGTGAACGTCTGTTTATTCTATGTGCTATGTATTTTCGGATTGTTTTACTCTGTTATGTTGAATTCACCTATTCATAACACCCATCATCATCGTCGTCATGAATGTTGAGGATTTGTGCCGTTATGAATGCATGTTCATTTTAAAAACTGTGCAACCAGCGAAGCGAACGTTTGTTTATTCTATGTGCTATGTATTTTCGGATTGTTTTACTGTTATGTTGAATTCACCTATTCATAACACCCATCATCATCGTCGTCATGAACGTTGAGGATTTGTGCCGTTATGAACGCATGTTCATTTTAAAAACTGTGCAACCAGCGAAGCGAACGTTTGTTTATTCTATGTGCTATGTATTTTCGGATTGTTTTACTCTGTTATGTTGAATTTACCTATTCATAACACCCATCATCATCGTCGTCATGAACGTTGAGGATTTGTGCCGTTATGAACGCATGTTCATTTTAAAAACTGTGCAATCAGCGAAGCGAACGTCTGTTTATTCTATGTGCTATGAATTTTCGGATTGTTTTACTCTGTTATGTTGAATTCACCTATTCATAACACCCATCATCATCGTCGTCATGAATGTTGAGGATTTGTGCCGTTATGAACGCATGTTCATTTTAAAAACTGTGCAACCAGCGAAGCGAACGTTTGTTTATTCTATGTGCTATGTATTTTCGGATTGTTTTACTCTGTTATGTTGAATTCACCTATTCATAACACCCATTATCATCGTCGTCATGAATGTTGAGGATTTGTGCCGTTATGAACGCATGTTCATTTTAAAAACTGTGCAACCAGCGAAGCGAACGTTTGGTTATTCTATGTGCTATGAATTTTCGGATTGTTTTACTCTGTTATGTTGAATTCACCTATTCATAACACCCATCATCATCGTTGCCATGAACGCTGAGGATTTGTGCCGTTATGAACGCATGTTCATTTTAAAAACTGTGCAACCAGCGAAGCGAACGTTTGGTTATTCTATGTGCTATGTATTTTCGGATTGTTTTACTCTGTTATGTTGAATTCACCTATTCATAACACCCATCATCATCGTTGCCATGAACGCTGAGGATTTGTGCCGTTATGAACGCATGTTCATTTTAAAAACTGTGCAACCAGCGAAGCGAACGTTTGTTTATTCTATGTGCTATGTATTTTCGGATTGTTTTACTCTGTTATGTTGAATTCACCTATTCATAACACCCATCATCATCGTCGTCATGAACGTTGAGGATTTGTGCCGTTATGAACGCATGTTCATTTTAAAAACTGTACAACTAGCGAAGCGAACGTTTGTTTATTCTATGTGCTATGTATTTTCGGATTGTTTTACTCTGTTATGTTGAATTCACCTATTCATAACACCCATCATCATCGTCGTCATGAACGTTGAGGATTTGTGCCGTTATGAACGCATGTTCATTTTAAAAACTGTGCAACCAGCGAAGCGAACGTTTGTTTATTCTATGTGCTATGTATTTTCGGATTGTTTTACTCTGTTATGTTGAATTCACCTATTCATAACACCCATCATCATCGTTACCATGAACGCTGAGGATTTGTGCCGTTATGAACGCATGTTCATTTTAAAAACTGTGCAACCAGCGAAGTGAACGTCTGTTTATTCTATGTGCTATGTATTTTCGGATTGTTTTACTCTGTTATGTTGAATTCACCTATTCATAACACCCATTATCATCGTCGTCATGAATGTTGAGGATTTGTGCCGTTATGAACGCATGTTCATTTTAAAAACTGTGCAACCAGCGAAGCGAACGTTTGTTTATTCTATGTGCTATGTATTTTCGGATTGTTTTACTGTTATGTTGAATTCACCTATTCATAACACCCATCATCATCGTCGTCATGAACGTTGAGGATTTGTGCCGTTATGAACGCATGTTCATTTTAAAAACTGTGCAACCAGCGAAGCGAACGTTTGTTTATACTATGTGCTATGTATTTTCGGATTGTTTTACTCTGTTATGTTGAATTCACCTATTCATAACACCCATCATCATCGTTGCCATGAACGCTGAGGATTTGTGCCGTTATGAACGCATGTTCATTTTAAAAACTGTGCAACCAGCGAAGCGAACGTTTGTTTATTCTATGTGCTATGAATTTTCGGATTGTTTTACTCTGTTATGTTGAATTCACCTATTCATAACACCCATCATCATCGTCGTCATGAATGTTGAGGATTTGTGCCGTTATGAACGCATGTTCATTTTAAAAACTGTGCAACCAGCGAAGCGAACGTCTGTTTATTCTATGTGCTATGAATTTTCGGATTGTTTTACTCTGTTATGTTGAATTCACCTATTAAAAACACCCATCATCATCGTTGCCATGAACGCTGAGGATTTGTGCCGTTATGAACGCATGTTCATTTTAAAAACTGTGCAACCAGCGAAGCGAACGTTTGTTTATTCTATGTGCTATGTATTTTCGGATTGTTTTACTCTGTTATGTTGAATTCACCTATTCATAACACCCATCATCATCGTCGTCATGAACGTTGAGGATTTGTGCCGTTATGAACGCATGTTCATTTTAAAAACTGTGCAACCAGCGAAGCGAACGTCTGTTTATTCTATGTGCTATGTATTTTCGGATTGTTTTACTCTGTTATGTTGAATTCACCTATTCATAACACCCATCATCATCGTCGTCATGAACGTTGAGGATTTGTGCCGTTATGAACGCATGTTCATTTTAAAAACTGTACAACTAGCGAAGCGAACGTTTGTTTATTCTATGTGCTATGTATTTTTGGATTGTTTTACTCTGTTATGTTGAATTCACCTATTCATAACACCCATCATCATCGTCGTCATGAACGTTGAGGATTTGTGCCGTTATGAACGCATGTTCATTTTAAAAACTGTGCAACCAGCGAAGCGAACGTTTGTTTATTCTATGTGCTATGTATTTTCGGATTGTTTTACTCTGGTCTGTTTAATTCACCTATTCATAACACCCATCATTATCGTTGCCATGAACGCTGAGGATTTGTGCCGTTATGAACGCATGTTCTTTTTAAAAACTGTGCAACCAGCGAAGTGAACGTCTGTTTTTTCTATGTGCTATGTATTTTCGGATTGTTTTACTCTGTTATGTTGAATTCACCTATTCATAACACCCATTATCATCGTCGTCATGAATGTTGAGGATTTGTGCCGTTATGAACGCATGTTCATTTTAAAAACTGTGCAACCAGCGAAGCGAACGTTTGTTTATTCTATGTGCTATGTATTTTCGGATTGTTTTACTGTTATGTTGAATTCACCTATTCATAACACCCATCATACTCGTCGTCATGAACATTGAGGATTTGTGCCGTTATGAACGCATGTTCATTTTAAAAACTGTGCAACCAGCGAAGCGAACGTTTGTTTATTCTATGTGCTATGTATTTTCGGATTGTTTTACTCTGTTATGTTGAATTAACCTATTCATAACACCCATCATCATCGTCGTCATGAATGTTGAGGATTTGTGCCGTTATGAACGCATGTTCATTTTAAAAACTGTGCAACCAGCGAAGCGAACGTCTGTTTATTCTATGTGCTATGAATTTTCGGATTGTTTTACTCTGTTATGTTGAATTCACCTATTAATAACACCCATCATCATCGTTGCCATGAACGCTGAGGATTTGTGCCGTTATGAACGCATGTTCATTTTAAAAACTGTGCAACCAGCGAAGCGAACGTCTGTTTATTCTATGTGCTATGTATTTTCGGATTGTTTTACTCTGTTATGTTGAATTCACCTATTCATAACACCCATCATCATCGTCGTCATGAACGTTGAGGATTTGTGCCGTTATGAACGCATGTTCATTTTAAAAACTGTACAACTAGCGAAGCGAACGTTTGTTTATTCTATGTGCTATGTATTTTTGGATTGTTTTACTCTGTTATGTTGAATTCACCTATTCATAACACCCATCATTATCGTTGCCATGAACGCTGAGGATTTGTGCCGTTATGAACGCATGTTCATTTTAAAAACTGTGCAACCAGCGAAGTGAACGTCTGTTTATTCTATGTGCTATGTATTTTCGGATTGTTTTACTCTGTTATGTTGAATTCACCTATTCATAACACCCATCATCATCGTCGTCATGAATGTTGAGGATTTGTGCCGTTATGAATGCATGTTCATTTTAAAAACTGTGCAACCAGCGAAGCGAACGTTTGTTTATTCTATGTGCTATGTATTTTCGGATTGTTTTACTGTTATGTTGAATTCACCTATTCATAACACCCATCATCATCGTCGTCATGAACGTTGAGGATTTGTGCCGTTATGAACGCATGTTCATTTTAAAAACTGTGCAACCAGCGAAGCGAACGTTTGTTTATTCTATGTGCTATGTATTTTCGGATTGTTTTACTCTGTTATGTTGAATTTACCTATTCATAACACCCATCATCATCGTCGTCATGAACGTTGAGGATTTGTGCCGTTATGAACGCATGTTCATTTTAAAAACTGTGCAATCAGCGAAGCGAACGTCTGTTTATTCTATGTGCTATGAATTTTCGGATTGTTTTACTCTGTTATGTTGAATTCACCTATTCATAACACCCATCATCATCGTCGTCATGAATGTTGAGGATTTGTGCCGTTATGAACGCATGTTCATTTTAAAAACTGTGCAACCAGCGAAGCGAACGTTTGTTTATTCTATGTGCTATGTATTTTCGGATTGTTTTACTCTGTTATGTTGAATTCACCTATTCATAACACCCATTATCATCGTCGTCATGAATGTTGAGGATTTGTGCCGTTATGAACGCATGTTCATTTTAAAAACTGTGCAACCAGCGAAGCGAACGTTTGGTTATTCTATGTGCTATGAATTTTCGGATTGTTTTACTCTGTTATGTTGAATTCACCTATTCATAACACCCATCATCATCGTTGCCATGAACGCTGAGGATTTGTGCCGTTATGAACGCATGTTCATTTTAAAAACTGTGCAACCAGCGAAGCGAACGTTTGGTTATTCTATGTGCTATGTATTTTCGGATTGTTTTACTCTGTTATGTTGAATTCACCTATTCATAACACCCATCATCATCGTTGCCATGAACGCTGAGGATTTGTGCCGTTATGAACGCATGTTCATTTTAAAAACTGTGCAACCAGCGAAGCGAACACTTGTTTATTCTATGTGCTATGAATTTTCGGATTGTTTTACTCTGTTATGTTGAATTCACCTATTCATAACACCCATCATCATCGTCGTCATGAATGTTGAGGATTTGTGCCGTTATGAACGCATGTTCATTTTAAAAACTGTGCAACCAGCGAAGCGAACGTTTGTTTATTCTATGTGCTATGTATTTTCGGATTGTTTTACTCTGTTATGTTGAATTCACCTATTCATAACACCCATCATCATCGTTGCCATGAACGCTGAGGATTTGTGCCGTTATGAACGCATGTTCATTTTAAAAACTGTGCAACCAGCGAAGCGAACGTCTGTTTATTCTATGTGCTATGAATTTTCGGATTGTTTTACTCTGTTATGTTGAATTCACCTATTCATAACACCCATCATCATCGTTGCCATGAACGCTGAGGATTTGTGCCGTTATGAACGCATGTTCATTTTAAAAACTGTGCAACCAGCGAAGTGAACGTCTGTTTATTCTATGTGCTATGTATTTTCGGATTGTTTTACTCTGTTATGTTGAATTCACCTATTCATAACACCCATTATCATCGTCGTCATGAATGTTGAGGATTTGTGCCGTTATGAACGCATGTTCATTTTAAAAACTGTGCAACCAGCGAAGCGAACGTTTGTTTATTCTATGTGCTATGTATTTTCGGATTGTTTTACTGTTATGTCGAATTCACCTATTCATAACACCCATCATCATCGTCGTCATGAACGTTGAGGATTTGTGCCGTTATGAACGCATGTTCATTTTAAAAACTGTGCAACCAGCGAAGCGAACGTTTGTTTATTCTATGTGCTATGTATTTTCGGATTGTTTTACTCTGTTATGTTGAATTCACCTATTCATAACACCCATCATCATCGTCGTCATGAACGTTGAGGATTTGTGCCGTTATGAACGCATGTTCATTTTAAAAACTGTGCAATCAGCGAAGCGAACGTCTGTTTATTCTATGTGCTATGAATTTTCGGATTGTTTTACTCTGTTATGTTGAATTCACCTATTCATAACACCCATCATCATCGTCGTCATGAATGTTGAGGATTTGTGCCGTTATGAACGCATGTTCATTTTAAAAACTGTGCAACCAGCGAAGCGAACGTTTGTTTATTCTATGTGCTATGTATTTTCGGATTGTTTTACTCTGTTATGTTGAATTCACCTATTCATAACACCCATCATCATCGTCGTCATGAACGTTGAGGATTTGTGCCGTTATGAACGCATGTTCATTTTAAAAACTGTGCAACCAGCGAAGCGAACGTCTGTTTATTCTATGTGCTATGTATTTTCGGATTGTTTTACTCTGTTATGTTGAATTCACCTATTCATAACACCCATCATCATCGTTGCCATGAACGCTGAGGATTTGTGCCGTTATGAACGCATGTTCATTTTAAAAACTGTGCAACCAGCGAAGCGAACGTCTGTTTATTCTATGTGCTATGTATTTTCGGATTGTTTTACTCTGTTATGTTGAATTCACCTATTCATAACACCCATCATCATCGTCGTCATGAATGTTGAGGATTTGTGCCGTTATGAACGCATGTTCATTTTAAAAACTGTGCAACCAGCGAAGCGAACGTTTGTTTATTCTATGTGCTATGTATTTTCGGATTGTTTTACTCTGTTATGTTGAATTCACCTATTCATAACACCCATCATCATCGTCGTCATGAACGTTGAGGATTTGTGCCGTTATGAACGCATGTTCATTTTAAAAACTGTGCAACCAGCGAAGCGAACGTTTGTTTATTCTATGTGCTATGTATTTTCGGATTGTTTTACTCTGTTATGTTGAATTCACCTATTCATAACACCCATCATCATCGTTGCCATGAACGCTTAGGATTTGTGCCGTTATGAACGCATGTTCATTTTAAAAACTGTGCAACCAGCGAAGTGAACGTCCGTTTATTCTATGTGCTATGTATTTTCGGATTGTTTTACTCTGTTATGTTGAATTCACCTATTCATAACACCCATTATCATCGTCGTCATGAATGTTGAGGATTTGTGCCGTTATGAACGCATGTTCATTTTTAAAACTGTGCAACCAGCGAAGCGAACGTTTGTTTATTCTATGTGCTATGAATTTTCGGATTGTTTTACTCTGTTATGTTGAATTCACCTATTCATAACACCCATCATCATCGTCGTCATGAACGTTGAGGATTTGTGCCGTTATGAACGCATGTTCATTTTTAAAACTGTGCAACCAGCGAAGCGAACGTTTGTTTATTCTATGTGCTATGAATTTTCGGATTGTTTTACTCTGTTATGTTGAATTCACCTATTCATAACACCCATCATCATCGTCGTCATGAACGTTGAGGATTTGTGCCGTTATGAACGCATGTTCATTTTAAAAACTGTGCAACCAGCGAAGCGAACGTCTGTTTATTCTATGTGCTATGTATTTTCGGATTGTTTTACTCTGTTATGTTGAATTCACCTATTCATAACACCCATCATCATCGTCGTCATGAACGTTGAGGATTTGTGCCGTTATGAACGCATGTTCATTTTAAAAACTGTACAACTAGCGAAGCGAACGTTTGTTTATTCTATGTGCTATGTATTTTTGGATTGTTTTACTCTGTTATGTTGAATTCACCTATTCATAACACCCATCATTATCGTTGCCATGAACGCTGAGGATTTGTGCCGTTATGAACGCATGTTCATTTTAAAAACTGTGCAACCAGCGAAGTGAACGTCTGTTTATTCTATGTGCTATGTATTTTCGGATTGTTTTACTCTGTTATGTTGAATTCACCTATTCATAACACCCATCATCATCGTCGTCATGAATGTTGAGGATTTGTGCCGTTATGAATGCATGTTCATTTTAAAAACTGTGCAACCAGCGAAGCGAACGTTTGTTTATTCTATGTGCTATGTATTTTCGGATTGTTTTACTGTTATGTTGAATTCACCTATTCATAACACCCATCATCATCGTCGTCATGAACGTTGAGGATTTGTGCCGTTATGAACGCATGTTCATTTTAAAAACTGTGCAACCAGCGAAGCGAACGTTTGTTTATTCTATGTGCTATGTATTTTCGGATTGTTTTACTCTGTTATGTTGAATTTACCTATTCATAACACCCATCATCATCGTCGTCATGAACGTTGAGGATTTGTGCCGTTATGAACGCATGTTCATTTTAAAAACTGTGCAATCAGCGAAGCGAACGTCTGTTTATTCTATGTGCTATGAATTTTCGGATTGTTTTACTCTGTTATGTTGAATTCACCTATTCATAACACCCATCATCATCGTCGTCATGAATGTTGAGGATTTGTGCCGTTATGAACGCATGTTCATTTTAAAAACTGTGCAACCAGCGAAGCGAACGTTTGTTTATTCTATGTGCTATGTATTTTCGGATTGTTTTACTCTGTTATGTTGAATTCACCTATTCATAACACCCATTATCATCGTCGTCATGAATGTTGAGGATTTGTGCCGTTATGAACGCATGTTCATTTTAAAAACTGTGCAACCAGCGAAGCGAACGTTTGGTTATTCTATGTGCTATGAATTTTCGGATTGTTTTACTCTGTTATGTTGAATTCACCTATTCATAACACCCATCATCATCGTTGCCATGAACGCTGAGGATTTGTGCCGTTATGAACGCATGTTCATTTTAAAAACTGTGCAACCAGCGAAGCGAACGTTTGGTTATTCTATGTGCTATGTATTTTCGGATTGTTTTACTCTGTTATGTTGAATTCACCTATTCATAACACCCATCATCATCGTTGCCATGAACGCTGAGGATTTGTGCCGTTATGAACGCATGTTCATTTTAAAAACTGTGCAACCAGCGAAGCGAACACTTGTTTATTCTATGTGCTATGAATTTTCGGATTGTTTTACTCTGTTATGTTGAATTCACCTATTCATAACACCCATCATCATCGTCGTCATGAATGTTGAGGATTTGTGCCGTTATGAACGCATGTTCATTTTAAAAACTGTGCAACCAGCGAAGCGAACGTTTGTTTATTCTATGTGCTATGTATTTTCGGATTGTTTTACTCTGTTATGTTGAATTCACCTATTCATAACACCCATCATCATCGTTGCCATGAACGCTGAGGATTTGTGCCGTTATGAACGCATGTTCATTTTAAAAACTGTGCAACCAGCGAAGCGAACGTCTGTTTATTCTATGTGCTATGAATTTTCGGATTGTTTTACTCTGTTATGTTGAATTCACCTATTCATAACACCCATCATCATCGTTGCCATGAACGCTGAGGATTTGTGCCGTTATGAACGCATGTTCATTTTAAAAACTGTGCAACCAGCGAAGTGAACGTCTGTTTATTCTATGTGCTATGTATTTTCGGATTGTTTTACTCTGTTATGTTGAATTCACCTATTCATAACACCCATTATCATCGTCGTCATGAATGTTGAGGATTTGTGCCGTTATGAACGCATGTTCATTTTAAAAACTGTGCAACCAGCGAAGCGAACGTTTGTTTATTCTATGTGCTATGTATTTTCGGATTGTTTTACTGTTATGTCGAATTCACCTATTCATAACACCCATCATCATCGTCGTCATGAACGTTGAGGATTTGTGCCGTTATGAACGCATGTTCATTTTAAAAACTGTGCAACCAGCGAAGCGAACGTTTGTTTATTCTATGTGCTATGTATTTTCGGATTGTTTTACTCTGTTATGTTGAATTCACCTATTCATAACACCCATCATCATCGTCGTCATGAACGTTGAGGATTTGTGCCGTTATGAACGCATGTTCATTTTAAAAACTGTGCAATCAGCGAAGCGAACGTCTGTTTATTCTATGTGCTATGAATTTTCGGATTGTTTTACTCTGTTATGTTGAATTCACCTATTCATAACACCCATCATCATCGTCGTCATGAATGTTGAGGATTTGTGCCGTTATGAACGCATGTTCATTTTAAAAACTGTGCAACCAGCGAAGCGAACGTTTGTTTATTCTATGTGCTATGTATTTTCGGATTGTTTTACTCTGTTATGTTGAATTCACCTATTCATAACACCCATCATCATCGTCGTCATGAACGTTGAGGATTTGTGCCGTTATGAACGCATGTTCATTTTAAAAACTGTGCAACCAGCGAAGCGAACGTCTGTTTATTCTATGTGCTATGTATTTTCGGATTGTTTTACTCTGTTATGTTGAATTCACCTATTCATAACACCCATCATCATCGTTGCCATGAACGCTGAGGATTTGTGCCGTTATGAACGCATGTTCATTTTAAAAACTGTGCAACCAGCGAAGCGAACGTCTGTTTATTCTATGTGCTATGTATTTTCGGATTGTTTTACTCTGTTATGTTGAATTCACCTATTCATAACACCCATCATCATCGTCGTCATGAATGTTGAGGATTTGTGCCGTTATGAACGCATGTTCATTTTAAAAACTGTGCAACCAGCGAAGCGAACGTTTGTTTATTCTATGTGCTATGTATTTTCGGATTGTTTTACTCTGTTATGTTGAATTCACCTATTCATAACACCCATCATCATCGTCGTCATGAACGTTGAGGATTTGTGCCGTTATGAACGCATGTTCATTTTAAAAACTGTGCAACCAGCGAAGCGAACGTTTGTTTATTCTATGTGCTATGTATTTTCGGATTGTTTTACTCTGTTATGTTGAATTCACCTATTCATAACACCCATCATCATCGTTGCCATGAACGCTTAGGATTTGTGCCGTTATGAACGCATGTTCATTTTAAAAACTGTGCAACCAGCGAAGTGAACGTCCGTTTATTCTATGTGCTATGTATTTTCGGATTGTTTTACTCTGTTATGTTGAATTCACCTATTCATAACACCCATTATCATCGTCGTCATGAATGTTGAGGATTTGTGCCGTTATGAACGCATGTTCATTTTTAAAACTGTGCAACCAGCGAAGCGAACGTTTGTTTATTCTATGTGCTATGAATTTTCGGATTGTTTTACTCTGTTATGTTGAATTCACCTATTCATAACACCCATCATCATCGTCGTCATGAACGTTGAGGATTTGTGCCGTTATGAACGCATGTTCATTTTTAAAACTGTGCAACCAGCGAAGCGAACGTTTGTTTATTCTATGTGCTATGAATTTTCGGATTGTTTTACTCTGTTATGTTGAATTCACCTATTCATAACACCCATCATCATCGTCGTCATGAACGTTGAGGATTTGTGCCGTTATGAACGCATGTTCATTTTAAAAACTGTGCAACCAGCGAAGCGAACGTCTGTTTATTCTATGTGCTATGTATTTTCGGATTGTTTTACTCTGTTATGTTGAATTCACCTATTCATAACACCCATCATAATCGTCGTCATGAACGCTGAGGATTTGTGCCGTTATGAACGCATGTTCATTTTAAAAACTGTGCAACCAGCGAAGCGAACGTTTGTTTATTCTATGTGCTATGTATTTTCGGATTGTTTTACTCTGTTATGTTGAATTCACCTATTCATAACACCCATCATCATCGTCGTCATGAATGTTGAGGATTTGTGCCGTTATGAACGCATGTTCATTTTAAAAACTGTGCAACCAGCGAAGCGAACGTCTGTTTATTCTATGTGCTATGTATTTTCGGATTGTTTTACTCTGTTATGTTGAATTCACCTATTCATAACACCCATCATCATCGTCGTCATGAATGTTGAGGATTTGTGCCGTTATGAACGCATGTTCATTTTAAAAACTGTGCAACCAGCGAAGCGAACGTTTGTTTATTCTATGTGCTATGTATTTTCGGATTGTTTTACTCTGTTATGTTGAATTCACCTATTCATAACACCCATCATCATCGTTGCCATGAACGCTGAGGATTTGTGCCGTTATGAACGCATGTTCATTTTAAAAACTGTGCAACCAGCGAAGTGAACGTCTGTTTATTCTATGTGCTATGTATTTTCGGATTGTTTTACTCTGTTATGTTGAATTCACCTTTTCATAACACCCATCATCATCGTCGTCATGAACGTTGAGGATTTGTGCCGTTATGAACGCATGTTCATTTTAAAAACTGTGCAACCATCGAATGTGCTATGTATTTTCGGATTGTTTTACTCTGTTATGTTGAATTCACCTATTCGTAACAACCATCATCATCGTCATCATAAATGCTCCGTCATGTATATTCCACATGTACGTGTATGTGTACATGTGTGTGCATTTGTACGTACATGCGTGTATGTATGTATGTATGTATGTGTATATGCATGTTGTCATGTGTGTTTGTGTGGGTTCTTTCGTATGTATGTTTGCATGCATCTGTTTGTATGCATGCTTGTATGTGTACGTGTATATGTTTATTTCGATATATGTGGGGTGTAGATGACTCCCAAAAGCTTTGTTAAGGCAACCCCTCTGGGTGAAGCAAATCTCTGTCATAAAAAAAAAAAAAATTAAAAAAAAAGAAAAAGAAAATTACAAAAAAACAAAAACATAAAGCGGGAGACCAGTACCCGCATTAAGCTGGTCTGCAGTTTGACTTGTTGCTGGCTATCTTGCTCATGCTTGTTGCTGGATCTCAACATTTTGAACCGAGAGAGAGACTTAGCTGTCGTACAAAGCTAAAACTCTGTAACATCATCTTTGTATAGATACTTCCTCAGGCATTCGTCTATAAAAAATTGTCCGTGGCGATGGAAAAATTGTCACCCGTGTAGCCCTGAAATGCTGGAAGCATGTAATAATTGATCTGACATCATTCTATATATGTATGTATGTATGTATGTTAATATATGTATCTATTTATATATGTATGTATATATGTATGTGTGTATATATTTTTATTTATTTATTTATTGTGTATATATGTTTATGTGTGTTTGTATATGTATATGTATTTATGCACATACATGTAAGCGTATGGGTGCTTATATGTGTGTGCGTATGGGTGCATATATATGTATGTGGGTAACTTCATGTGTATACATGTGTACATATTTGTATGTGAATATGTATGTATATGTGTGTATGTATTTGAATATGTTTGTATATATGTGTATGCATATGTATGTATATGTGTGCATGTATATGTTTGTATGTATGTGTTATATATATGGTGTATGTATGTATGTGTGCATGTGTGTATGTTTATGGGTATGTATGTGTACGTATGTGTATATATGTATGAATGCAAACGACCGTCTTTAATGTCATGTCTGCTTGAGCGTGTGGATTCGCTGGCAGGACTAAAAAAAAATATATTAAAAAAATTAAAAAAAAAAAAAGGTTATCTTCGGGCTCATGGACTTTCAGTGACTGAGGGAGTGGCACTCGTCTGACAAGACGTTGCAATCATCATGTAGATGGTGCCTTAAATAAGTTTCCAGAGTTTTTCATACATGCATTTAAAATTGTCATAGACTCTTGAAAATTCAGTATGTTATTGCTATAATTACTATGAGATGAGTGACAAGTTTTTATGATTTTAGATTCAAATGAAGAGCTACAGCAGGAATTAGAATGCATCCTACTAAATCCTGATTATCACAGCTGGTGAATTTAAAAAATGTAATCTGGACTTGAGGACACTTTATTTGTGCTTTAAACTTGGAAAAATGCCATAGAAACATATGGAATGCTTCAGATTGCTTTTGGACCATCTTACATGAATGCAACGTCAGTTTTTGAGTGGCATAAGAGATTCAAGGAAGGCAAGGACTCTGTGAGAGATGATGAGAGGTGTGGAAGGAGTAAAAAAATCAAAATACCAGAGTTGATTGGCCAAATAAAGAATTTCATGAACAAGGACTGTCGTGTGTCTATAGAGACAATAAGTGCACAGTTTGATGTAAGTGTGGGAACTGTATACACAATTATTTGTGAGGAACTGAAGATGCAGACTATTTGACCAAGATGGGCATCAAAACAGTTCCTCACCCTCCCTATAGTTCACACCTTGCTCCCTGTGACTTTTGGTTATTCCTTTGAGTAGATGAAAGAGGCTGTGATGAGGGTCATTGACACGCAAGAGGACTTCCATGGGGTCTTCTAGAAGTTGTTGGAATGGTACAACAAATCCATTGTAGCTGGAGGAGATTACTTCAAAGGGGACTAGAGTTTCATATCTGTAGTGTCAATGAAATTGCCCATACGAAAAAAAAAAGTCTGGAAACTTATTGAAGGCATCTTGCATCTAGCTTAACTTTGACTTCTCTGTCCATATATCTGTTCTTTCTGTTTTCGCATACAATCCTTTGCAATCTTTCTTATTTCTGACAAATAAGAATATGGCTTGTAATTTCTAGATTCACTTTGGAATTTATTTGTTCCTGCTAGTCATAAATTGACATCAACATTCCTAATACAATTATACCTTAATTTATTTCTTAAACAAAATAATTGATCTTGATCTCTATTTTTATGCTATGTGACTGGATTTTCCCATAATTTATTGTTTTGGGCTGGTAAAGGTTTGGAAGATATAACTTGGTATAGTAATACACACGGACGAAAAAACGCTTTGGATAATCACAGATTTCAAGGTAGTTCTACTAAAATAGCCATATTTTTTAAACCAAAACACTTCAAGTTTTCAAATTACTACTGTTTTGTTTTGAAATGAATATACTTTCAAATGAATTAATAAATATGAATGTACATTATATATTTTAAGAGTTTTAAGCAAATAAAGTGATAAAAATGTGAACGTCATAAAATGGCGTTTTCGGTAATGACCCCCCTGTTTTCTAAAGGTCCGTACCGTGATTGTATGAAGAATTTTGTCATGAAATTTGGGAACCAATCAGTAGAGGTGTTAATCTTAATACTGTCAAGTGTCCGAAATATTTTTGACCATTTCTTTTTTTGTCGTGTTAAAAATAAGACTTTAATATGACGAGTATCAAACATTTTGAAAAAAAAATTCTTCGAACACCCAGTAGTAAGTAAATCAATCTTTTTACTATCTTTATCAATTAAAAGTATTATTTTATGTTGAGTAGGACCGCGGTAATTGATAATTTAAAAGGACCTACCCGAAAAAAAAATTGTTTCTATTTCTCGAATTTGGTCAAATGAAGTTAGAATTAGCCTGTAGAATCAGCGATAGTACAGTGTAAACAACACGTGTTCTTTAATTTTTATTCAAGAACGAATTAAGAAAAACATGAAAATATGAATATAAATGTTCTTATATGTTTTAATTAGAGCTATTTTGTTATCAGAATAACATTAGTTTAGAACTATTCGATTTTCAGAATGTATAATAACAACAATCCCAACCAATTCGGCATTATGAATCTGTTGCAATTTCTCACATTTCTCGTCAAATTTAAAAACATGGTTAAAAAAACAAAATAAACTTTTGTAGATATATAGCTTGCATGCACTTTTATTCTTTAAATTAGTTTTGAACAGCGAATTAAAACAATGTTTTACTGCGAACAGCCACAAATGTTTTTTTTTCAAAATCAAAATAAGTATCAAAATCTCGTTTATACATAGATTCGAAAAAGTTGTCAAAAAACAAATATATAACAAATAAATGTTATCAAAGGTAAGATAAATTACTTTTCTACCTAACTGGATAATTTTCTAGTGTTTTTATTTAATGTAACATGTTTATTCAGCTCGAAAAACGTACAGTGTTTACCGATGTATTGGAAAATTAAAAATGGCGCCCGGCCCGACTCTCTTTGACACGGTAAGTTTGAGAAAAGGAGTTAAAAATAAAAAACTATACAAAATACTGTTAAAAACTCACCGAATATATGTCAGCCTATGTCACGGTAACATATATTGAGCGAGTTTCTAGCAGTATTTTGTCTACTTTTTTATTTTTAACTCTTTTCCACAAACTTACCGTTTCAAGAGTCGGGTGCCATTTTAAATTTTCCAAAACATCGGTAAACACTGTTTTCAAGCTGAATAAACATGTTACATTAAATAAAAACACTAAAAAATTATCCAGTTAGGTAGAAAAGTAACTTGCTTTTGATAACATTTATTTGTTATATATTTGTTTTTTGACAACTTTTTCGAATCTATGTGTATAGTAATACAAACCCTCAAAATCTATATCAATATTCTTGAAATTTTAAAAGAAAACACATCAAACTACAATTAGGAAGCTTTTTATTTCGTTATTTTTTTTTTCTACTTATTAACCAAAAGATATTTTTACAACCTGCTCCAGCGTAGTATAAACGGCCTATGGAATTAACACCTTCAACCTCGAAAATAGAAATCAACAAATTTATGGAATTTTCTTTGAAATTTCGCAATGCTGTTTCTTATTAAATTAAAACTAAATATAACATTTGCTGACTTATTTACCTGTCGAATACACACACACACACATATATATAACTTTCTGTAAAATATTTATTTGAAATGGAAACGGCATTTTGCAGTTAGGACAACAAAACAAAAATGAAATAACGGTTCGTATTCCTAAAACACTCTTTAACCCTAACAATAACACTAAGTTCGAGTAGCAACCCCCCCCCAATAAAATACCTCTGTAAGCCACATACAAGCATCTAAAACAAACAAACAAAAAATAGATCCTTCCTTAAAGAAAAATACACATAAAAATAAATTGGTTAACTGTCCTAAAATGCTAGAATGGCCAGGAAATGGTGAATTATTTTACATTAAATTTTTGTGAAACTAATCGCTCCTCCCTCTAATATTGTTTTTGTTAGCTTTGTCTCTGTCAAGTTTTCAGTATGTTCACACATAATTTTCCTTAGCCCCTACAATTAATTCAAAGTCTGAATGGCAACCCTCCCCATATTCTCATTGTATAGAAACCCTCTTAAAACTACACATAATCATCTTAAAAAAAAAAAGAAAAAAGAAAAAAAAAGCATGCATATTTTTCCATAGAAAAAAAAACAGTTAACTGACCTAAAATGCTAGAATGACCTATATTAGGAAATTATTTTACATTCAATTCTAAAATAATTTGTTTATCTTTCATTAAAGTTTTTCATGGCATTTTATACATAATTTCCTAAAAAGGTAGAATCACATTTTGGAAGGGTGGTCAGAAGGAGTTGAGTGGGGTTAAACAGAAGGTGTTAATCTACAATAATATCAAAGAAATATTGCAATATATTCATTTTTAAATGGTCTTATGTTTAGATTTAAGTTTTTTGTACATAAAGCACATTGCAGTTCAACTTTGAGTTCTCCAACTTCTTTTCTGTTTATGGATACATGGCATTTTTAAGGAATTGCTGCATATTTATGCACATTTACTGCAGATTATTTGGAAACCATAAACTTTGGGAGATTTTCAGTTGCATATTCTGATTCCTTGTACAAAAATACACTTATATGGTAAATTTCATTTCTTAGTCTTGTGTTTTAACAAAGATATGACATTTTTACTGAAAAAGTAGTGTAAAAAATGTGACGAAACGCATATGGTCTTAAAGAGGGAAAAATATCCAAACGTGTGAGGCACAAAAATAGCCATAAATTCCTTAATTTTAATCAGATTTTGAAAATTTAAAAAGATTCTTTCTTAGCTCATCAAGCTCTTTCTATGCATACCAATATTGAAATATTTCAAGCTATTTCAATTTTTTCATGTGTATTGCTACTTGGTATTTATATAAAAGAAAATATATTGAATAAAAAAGACAAATACAGAGTGGCTACACATCGGTCTGATAGGCAAGTGTGCAAAATATGTGCATATTCTCCTGGTCTTTATAGTAAGTGAAAGAGTTCATTGTTAACCGCAAAATGGGCACCACAATATTTATTGTTTGAACTCTTCCTTTGTCAGTAAATTTGAACTAATTTAAATTCCTTCCACTCTTTCATCTTGTTACATGTAAATTTGACTTTTACTTTCTACAGGTAGAACTTCAAATAACTGTTTTAAAATAATTTTTCATACCTTTCTCTAGTTTAGTAAAGCTGATCTCAAAATCAAAACAAGGTTATACTATTAAACTGAAAAAATTAAAGAAACATATATGCATCTGTCCAAACTTAATGAAATTTATGATAGCTTTAATCAATTTTCTTAACTTGTTGAATTTAATGCTATATTAAATTTGCTATTGACAATTGTTATCTGCTACAATCTGATTGGCAAACATTTTAATATCTTCTGGTGGTTTATATATTACTACTGGAAGAAATGTCAGTTTCAGTACAAGTCATAAACTGCACCAGTGCTTATGATGTTAAAGTAATATTAGAAGTAAAGACTTACTTTGAAATATTTTGTCAGAGTTTCTGTATTTGTGGTATTCCATTTCAGCATAGAAGCTTTGTTTTTCACTCTTGTGGCAACATCAGAAAGGTTTTTCAACTCAGATTCTTTTGCAATAAAAAAGATCTGAAAGGAATACATTGCTTATCAGTAAAAAATATAAAAATTTAAGATACTGAATGCTTTCTTAAAAAACCTCAAAAAGGAAAATAGTTAAATATAAAAAACATTTCATTAATAATGGGTGTACAAATATTCTCAAGTAAAGTTAATATGAATAACAATCTTCTCTTCTTCCATAAATTAATTGGTGAAGCAGCCACAATGTTGGTATGCCATGTTGCTTGCTCACTTATTGCAGACAGAAGCTTTAATTCTGAGAGGCCAAAGTCCTTCTCCAGAAGAGTCTTGATTTTACTATAAGCCTTGCTTAACCTTTGGGAACTGCAAAAACACTTTTTCAGCAGGTTAAGGTTGAGTTACATGTTCAACTACCACCAAAAATCAGCATCGAACAACTGCAGAACATGTGTAAAAGGCAATCATACATAATATTGTCTGTTACATACTCTCACAATGATTTGAAACTGCATAGCATTTTGGTGTATGATCCATCAAGTTTCTTTGATTGAGCAAAATTTAGTATTCAAAATCATGATCCATAGAGTAGGATAGATTAAGCCAACGCCCTAGAAACTCAGTTTTGTCTCATTCTTGATAGTAACTTTTCTACATTTTGAGACAGTTGATTATGCTCCATGCTTGGCTAACATGTCTATTCATATCATAACCAAAGTCAGTGGATCTTGCTAGATATTTGAAATCCTGAATACGTTATAAATAGTTTGGCATTTTCATATACATTAGTATACAGTGTGACATAGATATATTCCAAGGTATGTATTAACATATAGATAAACATTTATGTGTGTATTTATTAAAAAACTTAACTAAAATTACTTGCTTTGTGTACTGTCCATTCTCTGTATCTTTCAACTTTATAAGCATATGGTTATAAAAATTATTTTTCTTTCGTACATATATGTATTAGAAAATGTTAGATATTGTTATGGGGTAAGCTAATCAGGAATAAATGGACTTACCCAGAGACAATAAATAGAAAACATTGATGTAGTGATTTGTGACAGTTATGGCACTTATGCACTCCTGTAAAATGCTTTTGCTAATATAACTTTTGTTAATTATGCCCCTAAATTTGTCTTCATTATTACTGGCCTGCAAGGCCACAACAGCAGCAACAAGAGATTCAAGATTTCACTGCCACAACACTAGTGGCAAGAATTTGTAAACTATACTTCACAACATTAATGTTGAGGATTTATTGGAATATTACCAAAATTCACACTAGAAGCAAGGATTTAAAATTATTATCCTGGAAACAAGGTACATGAATTAATTCAATCAAGTATTTTTTTCTTTAAAACATGTGTTGCAAGATTTTGGAAAATAATTAGAATTGATTCAAAACACAAAAATAAATCAGAATGAAGTTTCACACATGCAGGCAATGAAGATTGTTTTTGTTTAAAATTACATTGAGGCAGCAAAGAGTTTAAAGTTTATTGAATGACAAGCAAAGTGTTAAAAAAATTTATAAAACAAACCTGTCACAAAAAGAATTAAAGGAAACTGTGTCATTTTCTTAGAATATATAAGTGTCAAAATAATATTTTAAAGGATTCAACTGCAAAGGAAAAATGCTAGATTAAAAAAATAAATTTTATTTTTCTTTTGTTACCCAGAAACAAAGCAAATAAAAAATTTAAAAAAAAAACCCAAAAAAACTTGAAATTATGTGAATTGTAATATATAATATATATTTATACATGTAATATATAATATATATTTATACATGGAAAAGAAATGTGGAAGATTTTAAAAGCATAATTTGGGAGCCTTTTAAGCATCAGCAAAACTGTTTGCAAAATTGAAACAGGAAAATTAAAATTACAGAAAGAATAATTTGTACAAAATAAAAAACTTCAAGGAAATATTCAATCAGACTCCAAAACAGTAGAACTTATTTAAATTCTCAAATAGGTGGAAAAATGTTACAGACAAATGTGAGTTCTCTCAGAATACAGTTTGAGACTTTCAACTACTATCCAAACAATACCTTTTGCCTTGTGTTGTGACCATTGAAATTCCACTGACACTATCACAGATACAGGCAAAGGCGATGATTGTATAAAACATTAAAAAGAGCATAATTGATATAAAACAGAAAATTCCAGAAGCATGCAACAATGTACTATTGTATAGTGATCGGGTGGTCATTCCATGCATACTATAGATGAAGAATTTTATGCAAAGTTATATCTACTGAATGAATATGGAGCATGATATTGAGAATACAGTGAAATTATGTAAAAGGTGTGTATTAGTAAAATGCCTCCCATAAAATTCGAACCCTGGCCTGAAACAAAATGATCGTGGTCGGGTTCTATTATGTGATGGTAGAAGATAGCTTCATAAAATGACCAGAGATACTTAGAAAAAATCAAGGGCAGAAAACATTATTTGGTTTCTACATAAATTGTTTGCATGTTTCGGAGTGCTAGATTATTTGATATATAATATTTTGATTGCAGAAATTCCCCTCTGGACCAAATTACCATAGGTTTGCAAGAAAAGATGCAACATACAAATTTATTATGTCTAAACTATTATCCCCCATCTTAATTTTAGAACGCCTTTATAGACACATTTATTCGTAGAATAAAACCCTATATTTCATCCTAGGAGAGGCATCATCACAATTGCCATCATCTACAGACGAACTAGTTCTTATTTTTCCCTCTCTGTCTACAGTACTCTTCTCGCCCCCAGTCTACACCAGGAAGATATGTTTTATTTTTTTTATTACATTTTTACCCCAAACAATGCACATTGCAACTTTGATGTAGTGGGCTACTATCTGGGACCTAAGTTGCAGGGGTACTATGTAGGGAGTTTAGTAGCAAGATGTCTGTTCACATTACACTTGAACTTCTGCATGTCAGTACAGTTGGGGAAGCAGAAAACCGGAAGAGAATTCCCAAAATCTTGCAGTTCTGGGGAAAAAGCTATCAGAGTAAAAGGCTTTCTTACATGTAGGGATCTTGACTGTGTAAGGGTGAGATTTGCTGCTTGTCAGGTTTGTTGGGGTATTTTCATGAAGGGGATACAAGGGCTTGTAGCTCGTCAGAGCATCCAATCATTAAAATACTTGTAAAACAGGCAGAAGGATGCAACATTTCATCGATGGGACAGAAGCTGAAGCTTAGATGACAGTTTGGGACCTATTAGGTTGGCAACTTTCTTTTGGCTCCTGTCCAGGAGCGAGAGACTAGTAGCAGATGCACCAACCCAAATGTGACAGCAGTACTCCATACATGGGCAAGATTTGTTAAGGCATTTGTTAAAAAGTTTAGAGAAAACCAGAGAAACCTCAGCGGAACATTTTTAATAGTACAACTGGGATGAGGTCAGGTGCACATGCAATTGAGCTGTCTAGGTTTTAATAATATAATGTACTTGGGAAGGCGTGATTTTCAGATCATCTAGCGTGGTTTCTGTCTGCGGAGGAAAATCAGGGAGGGAATGATTTGCTGGGTCTAAGGTAGAGTTTGAGGCAAACTGACAAGCAAGCATGTTAGCTTTCTCAGTCGCTGAGCAAACAACCTCATGATTGTTGGAAGTGGGGGTATTATTGATTGTCCATTATTTACTACACTATTGTAGATTTTCTAATTTCTGTGCGTCGATGTGTTTCCTGGTGGTTTCAGTATATTCACTCTTAGCTGTTGCTACTTCTTTTTTACAATTATTTCTAGCTTCTATATACTTTGTTTGTACAGGACTTATGCCGGATAAATGTATGGTATGCATGTTGCCTCTGAGCAATGGTAGCTGCGCATGTAGAAGTAACCCATTGGGGAGAGTGTAGGAACATGTGCTTCAATTGCTGCTTTGAACCATTCAGTAATCTCATTTGTGCACTGTTCTGCTGGAAGAGAGAAGATATTGTTCCATGGGGCGTCTCTGATGTGATCTCTAATGGCATCCCAGTTAGCCTTATTGTAGTACCTTGTCGTTTTGAGCAATGGCTCTTCAAGCTGGGGGTTGAGAGTTTAGAGTAATGTCTGTCATTATCACAGCATGATCAGCATTTCTGAGTGGGCAATGAGCAATTTGTTACACAATCATCAGTAACTGTTGTCAGAAATAGATCCAGAAGTGAGGCTTGCTGGTCCTGACGATCTGGGAGACGGGTCACGAATGTTACTGTCTGTGTCAAGGAATGGAATATAGCAAAGTTATGGATGACGCTACCAGCTGTGTCAGTATAGTTAGAGAAGACAAGCCAATTTTTGTGGTGAGCGTTAAAGTCACAAAATACATGTATTTGGATGCTAGTGTCAAGGGAGAGTGCTACATCTATGCTGTCAGAGATATGATTGATTATAGTACAGTCCTGGGTTGATGAAGAGCGATAAAGAAAACACAGGTAGCTAATGCTATGTTAATAGTCTAAAGCACATGAAGGCCTGGTCACCTGATTCTAGTTTAGATTCCCTAAACATGGAGAGGGTGTTACGAATTGAAGCAAAATGTAGCAGGCAAAACAAAAACAAAAAATCAGGAACACTGATAGGAAATAGTCAGTATCGCCCACCTCTAGAAGAGAGGGATTTCTTGTCTGTAATAACCGTGGAGAAAGAAGAAGACAAAAAAAAACAGAAAAAAAAAAACTCGCTTCTTGCAGACACGTGGTTCGTCACAAAGCACAATCCAATCGCCAAAACCACCTACACACAATCTGCAGGACGCCCCCTGACTGCTTTCCAGTGACCTGCCTTTATAGCGGCCGGGAATTATGTATTTGCATAATTGCGCAAGAGCAGACAGATTCTACAATAATCGCATGGGGTAAACACTAATAAAAACCCATGGACACCATCTTGGAACTCTCTCTTCCGCTCAGGCTGAAACACAACAGACGCATCCGAGGTAAGCTCTCTATTTCCCCTCATTTCGGTTATTGCTAATTCTGCTACACTCCCCCCTGATCTCATGATCACAAACGGGGCAGGAGGGCAGTCGTCTTTGTCGGGTACTTCTTCGACGAACTGGAGGCAGCACTTCTTCCTTGCCATCTTCCTCATTATCACCATTATTGCCACCAGTCTGTTCCATAGGCGGTGTTTCACAATCAGGGCAGGGGGGCAGTATCCGTCTTTGTTGGGTACTCCTTTGTAAAGGCAAGACGGGTGGTCCCTCTTTTGCTTTTTCAGTATGTGCATTATATGGCTCAAAATCATCTCCGTCATCCTGCATCATACTCTCTGTCCTTTCAGAAGACATTTTACTGTCTGAGTATTCCTCTTCCTCCGATGTAACAACATAATGGCAAGAGCGTAGATCTTTCACGTGGCGAGGCACACCGTCTACCAAAATCGATTGAGGGCTGATTACCTTGGTCACCTCACTCTTGCCGAACCTCGTGGTACATTGATTTTGCAATCTTTTGACCCACACGCAATCTCTAACCTGGTAAGAGCTGTTCTTGGGACCTGGGGACGCAGTTGCGAGATTGGTCTCCTTTACTCAAACTTCATATCGATAAATCCTGTTGGCAGGTGCAGTGAAGGGAGATGTGTCGTCTCTTGGTGTGATGTTATACCAGTAGACAGCCTCCTGTATGGGACAGTGCATTCTAGCCACTATTCGTTTCACTGTATGGTGACATCGCTCCGCTATGCCATTCCTGGCTGGAGCGTATGCACAACGGAATTGCAAGTGAACTCCCTATTTATGTGCAAATGCTTGGAATGCGTTGCTGCAGAAAGCCGTGTCATTGTCTAAAAGGATTTCATGCGGCGAGCCACGCTCGAGGAACACTGCCTCCAACTGATGGAGCACGCTTGCTGCCTTGCCAATTTCCTCCAAATGAAGAAACGCGATGGGCCACAGTCTGCTAGAGTTAAAAAGTGGAAGGTGCCATAATGCGTGATATCCATTCCAATTCTCTGCCAATTTTTGTTAACTTCCAGCTTTCCATTTTCCCACCTGACTGGCGCTGGATCAATGGACTGACATTCCTCACATTTCCATATGACCATTTTAACGGTTGCTTTTGTCGTGGTTGGGCAACTTCTCCTGACAAAGTATGTAGTGCGTCGCATGCTCAGATGTGCACTACCTTTGTGAATAGCCATGATTTAACTCTCATCCAGCTCGTCTGCGTGAACCATGCCTATCACCGGATCAAGCCCGTTTTTCTTTTACATTGCCTCAAACCACCCTGTGGTACTCATGTCAATCGGTCAGCGATGTTTCGTGCTGATGGAACCAGCGTCACGTTCACTGTTAGCCCATACTCTTTCACGAGTGCTTAGTCGCCTCCTAATAAGCATCTCATTGCTGCTTTGGTACGTACTTGCACCTTTCCAGTTAGCGTGTCTGAGAACCAATGGTATACGCACTGAAGAGCCAAATTGATGCCTTTCAATACAACATCTAGTTCGGCTAAGTTAATATGTTGAGAATCATCTTCAGGTCGCAGCCAACATGCATCTTCCAACACAGTTTCACGCATCTCCAAGGCTGCACCAATTGTTAGGGAGCTAGCATCGACCCATACATTGCCTCTTTGCCGTCCACACACCACCAATTTCCCCGGGCTGGATCGTTCTGCTGCGCAGATTCTAAGGTTTTGAACATCATACAATGCAGTACGGTGTCCCTTGCTTCATCATCCCAGCCCTTCATTACTGAACTTACTTTCCTTCTGAGTATTCCATAAGCCACACGAAGCCAACCGCACACCGGAAAGTGCCTGACAAGTCAACCACACCATTGTTCGTCGCATAACAATGCTAGGAGCCTCTGGAATTGCATTTCCTCGCTTCCACCACAGTCACTGCATTCCATCCTGACTGCCAATCCCAGCACCCGTGCACCGTCCTTCAACCGCTCTGGGTTCTTGCACTCCAACCCGAACTGCGCTAGGTGTTCTCTTACACGGGTCGCGGGCACCACGTCTTCATTGACAAAAATGTCATCAATGTAAGCAGATGCTGCGCGGCTTACAACTTCTTCCTGAGATAATACTTCGTTGACAATTGCTCTCATTATCGGGGGGGGGGCACATTCAAACCGAACCCTAGACGGGTCAGACAGTATTTTTCCCCGTCGATTTTCACAGTCTGGTATGGCCACAGTGTCTCATGGACCTGGACCTGTAGGTATGCTCTCCTGAGGTCCAGTAGAGACACGTTAGCACCTTTTTGTCTCCATTCGCGCAGCTTAGCCACACAAACATCTGCATTGGCTGTAAATGCGTCTACGTAATGATTTAGCTCCTGGTAATCGATTACCAGGCACACTTTTGCTTTGTTCTGCTGTATCACAGACAGAGAGAGAGAAAGAAACAAAGAAAGACACAGAAAGAGAGGGAGACAACGAGAGAGAGAAACAACTTTTTGAAAAAGATTACACACTTTTTATTTATTTAAACAGAACATTTTCTTTACTTTTAAACAATACACACAGAAGTTGTTATATTTTTATATTATAAAACTTTCCTTTACTTACAAACAATATGGACATAACTTTTTTTGCATTTTTTTTATTTTTACTTTTATACACGAAACTTTTTATAAATTGAAATGGGAATTAGTATGCTGACAACAAATACAGCATTTTAATTGTTCACAAATAAGTAGATTTTTTATTATTAAATCATTAAAATAAGTGGATTTTTGATTATTTAAATTATTAAAATTATTATATAATTTTTTTTATGACTATTGTTTAAAAACAATACCGTGGGAGTAATCTATGTGCATAAGTAAAATATTATTTTATAGAAAATACTGTTGCAAAATTATTTAAAAAAAAAGATTGTTGTTTACCTATATTTTTAGTGACCTATTTGCATTAAAAAACAAAAAAAAAGAATATTGCACTTAAATTGTCCACAAATAAGTAGTTTTTCGAATAGTAAGCAATATCATTTTTTATGACTATTTTTTTTAAAAATACCATGGAGGTAATCTACGTGCATAGGCACAAAATTATTTTATAGAAACTACAGTAACGAAATTATTTTTAAAAATCATTACGTTATTTGTGACCTATCTGTGTTTGAAAAAAGAATACCGCATTTTAATCATCTGCAAATAAGTAGCTTTTCGAACATTAAGCAATATAATTTTTTATGACTATTTTTTAAAAAAAATGCTGTGGAGGTAATCTACGTGCAAAAGTACAAAATTATTTTATAGAAACTACAGTTGCAAAATTATTTTTTAAAAATCATTTCGATTTACCTACATATTTGTGACTTATTTGCATTTTAAAAAGACTAATATTTAATCGAAATTTTCGGGCAAGTTACCGACGACGTTGCTTTTTTGGCTTTTATTTTATTTTGTTTTATGACGGGACATTCTCTTTTCTTTCTTTTTTTGTAGTGTGTTTTTTTTTCCTAGACCGACACATACCCTCCACCTAAAAGAGGATCTTTAAGGTAAACACAGGTATCTTGCTTGATGTAAACATACATTTTTTCTACATTTCAACATGTTTATATTATAACTGCTTCACAAACTTTATAGAGGAAAAATATAATCATGTAATTATTAAACATGTAATTATTAAATTTTAAGGTGGACTCACAGATTACTTACAAAACATCTTCCTTTCCGACCAACACTGCACACCCAAAATTTCCAGGTTGGTTCATATTATTTGCACATGGGGATCATGACAGCGATTATCAAGGTTAAATTTGGGGCAAATATTTTGACACCCCTCTCCTTACAAAATGGGGTGTCTATTCTGAAAACCGTTCTTACCAGGAGGATGTTAGGGGTGTCTATTCCAAAAGCCGTTCTTAACATGAGGAGGTTGGTGGTTGGGCAATACCACAACAGCCGTACTTTAACTTTTTAGGAGGAGTAGGGCATACTTCCAGCAGGCAATGCTCGTTAACAGGTCCTGTAGTGTAGTATAAAATACCGATACTCAAGTCACATTCAGTGAATTCAATTTGTTTTGTCAGTTGTTTTTAGGGGACACCTTACAATCATGCCAAAGCAATGGTCAAGCAGAATGTTTCATTGCTACAAAAGAATATTAAAAACATAAAACATACTCTCACAGAGAAAGGCATGCAGGATTTTCTGCAAGTGGATCCTTAATATCATTCCATCTTGCACCAGCAAGACTGTCAAAAATAGTCTGAATCCATAATTCATCAGTAACCAGAAATGGAAAGGAGAAAAAATTTTTTTTCTCGAAATGTTTAAGAATAACAAGTTATTTTAGGAAATCTGGATTGTAGATAAAAGAATTGGGGATATGTGGTGAAAGGGCTAAAATTTACTCACGAGAGACTTTTAAACCAAATCAGAAAAAGATATTCTGATACTGTAGATGACAACACTACACGCGTTGTGCTTGACATATTCAAATTACTTGTAGGACTAGTAATTTGAATATGTAAAACGACGTCTGTAGTGTTGTCCTCTACAATATCAGAATACTAGTTCCTTTTTCTTTTTTCTTTTACACGGTGGTCACCACTTATCAAGGCCCGGAAGCTACTCAGGGATAAGGGTTATTGCAAGTACAGTATATTAGTGTAGAGATTTGATGAAATGTTTACTTAAGGGGGCGGTTCATTAGGAATTTGTTAACGTTGGACTTGAAGACATCCAAGTTGTAGTCAGGTGGGAAGCAGGCCGACGGAACAGAGTTCCACAGACATGCAGTTCTAAGAAAGAAGCTTTGTTCATGGAATCTACGTTTTGATTTAGGCACAGATAAAGAGTAGGGGAAATTTTTCACAGTGGATTCAGCTAGACGGGTGTTTTTCGTGAAAGATTGGTAAGGGGGGACCAGAGATTGGAGTTCAGACGAGCATCTGCCATGGAAATAACGATAAAACAAGGATAGGCTCGCAACGTCTCTTCTGTGGGAAAGAGGTTGCAGGGTAGAGAAAAGGGCATCCCCCACTAAGCCACAAAGTCTATTTTGTACTCTGTCAAGGCAGGATAGGCTGTTTTTAGCAGCTCCTGCCCAGATATGGCAGCAGTATTCCATCCTTGGACGTACTTGGCTTTTATATAGATAGAGAATTGCATCAGTAGTGAGATATCTTCTGGAGCGGTAGAAGGATCCCACCATCTTTCCAGCGACCTTGGCAACAGACTCGATGTACATGTTCCATTTCAGATCAGGAGTAAAGGACAAACCCAGAAGCTTGTCAAAACATGGGGCTTCTCCTAGACGAGAGCCATCCATTTCAATTGATGCCAGATGGGGATCAGAGCGTTGATGATGTAAAGATAGGAGTTTGGTTTTAGATGCATTAAAGGTAACCAACCACGACTTTCCCCACTGAACCACACGCTCGAGATCAAAGGGGAAAGAATCAGAGAGAACTTTGTCATTTACAGCCTTTGAAATGTTGCCGTAGATGGTCATGTCATCAGCATAGATTTCAACGAATGATTTAAGTATGTGTTTAGGGAGGTCATTGATGTAGATCAGGAAGAGAGTTGGGCCCAGGATTGACCCTTGAGGGACTCCAGCATTAATACTGCAGGCCTCTGATTTTTGTCCATCGACCACTACTCTTATGAGCCTATCAGAGAGAAATGATTTAATGATTGAGAAAACATTTCCTATTATACAGTAGCTGAAATCTTGTGAAGTAGGCCCTTATGCCATACCTTGTCAAAGGCCTTTGATATGTGAAGAGCAATTGCCCTAGAAAGGAAGCCTTTGTCAAGAGATTCACTAATCCTGTGAGATATAACCGTTAGCACATCTGCAGAACGGAAACCATATTGTGTGTCACTAAGAAGATTGTTTCTGCAGAGGTGGTTTACTATTTCTCTATTTAATATGGATTCCAGCAACTTACTCATAACACACAGGAGGCTTATTGGTCTGTACTGAGAGGGAGATGACTTATCACCTGAATTCTTAAATACAGGGCATACTGATGAAGTTTTCCAGGGAGTCGGAAAGCACTTCTCCTTAAGGCAACGCTTAAATAGTTTCGTAAGTATGGGAGCAAGTTCTTGTTGAAGCTTTTTTTAACACTATAATTGGGATGCCGTCAAGGCCAGTTGCTTTACTGGAATCTAGGTTCTTGATTAGCTTGGCGACTTCATGCACAGATATTTGTATGTCACCTAGTGTATTCTGTGTTATAGGAGGAAATATGGGGAGTTGATGGCCTTCGTCGCATAGGGTAGAATTAGCTGCAAAGTTCTTGGCAAATAGTTTGGCCTTGTCAGATGCTGACGAGATGACCTCTGGTCCATTGATAATGGTTGGGATAGAACGCACACTTCTGTTTAGGATCCTATTTGTTATTTGCCAAAACTGGTGGGAACCAAGTCGCTGATCAGCTACTTTGGATTTAACAGACTGGGCATATAGCTCTCTTGCATTTTTTTTATTACTCTTTTACAGTGGTTACTGGCGTTCCTGAAAGCAGCTTTAGTCTCAGTGCATCTATTACGTTGGTAGTTACGGAAAAATTCCGTCAGGTCTAATACTATAGAGGGCACATCCTTTTTAAATATGGAATGCAGAGGTAGATCAGTTATAAATGTACGGAAGCTATCCCAGTCAGCCTTAGTGTATCGATATACTGTACGATGGAGAGGTACGTCTGGGGACTTATTACATTTCATTTTTATCTTAATTGATACAACAGAGTGGTCGGAAGATCCAAGAGGCAACAGAACAGAAACTGAACATAGTTCAGGGCAAGTTGTGAGAAAAAGGTCTAGTAGGCTCGCATACTGGCCGTCATTGTCGGGCACACGGGTGGGTTCCTGAACAATCTGAGTGAGGTCATAGGCAATGGAGAAATCATGACAGAACCTCCCCTCATCATCGGTCTTGTTTGAGTGGGTCAACCATTCGACGTTGTGAACATTGAAGTCTCCACATACGTGAATGTTAGCTGAAGGATAAGCAGATAGGACTTGGTCAATTTTCTCAGATATGCTTTTAAAGATAGTAACTCCGCTGTTATGGGGGCGATAGAGAGTAAATAAAAATGCCGTAGTGTGAGCTAAAGCAACCCGGAAGCACATATAGGGTAAGTTAGGATCTTCCCTGGAGATGTCCCTACCACATGGAAAGCTATCTTTAATATAGGCACATATTCCATGCCCATGGCGATCTTGGGGGTCAGATTTAGAAGTTAAGTTAGAGTATCCTTTAATTGCAAACTCTTCTAGGGAAATAGCCTGTCCAATGCCAGTTTCACTTAAAAATAAAAGGTCTGGTTTAGTCTCCTGTAATTGGGTTTCAACCTCTGGAAGGTTAGAACGTAGACCCCTAATGTTGAAGAAGGAGACATGGTAGTAGGGGTCTACGTTGGAAGTTGGAGAACCGGGTTTAATCGTGTATTTTTTCTTGAAACTTGTCATGATGAAACTTTGAAATTTGTGGACTAGGTCGTCAGATTTACTTAGAGCAGGACAGAGAGGAGAAATTAAGAGAGAAAAAGAAACGAAGAATTTTTTTTTTTTATTTGTAGCTAATGATAAGGTAAAGCCGTAACAATTACCCACTAGTATGGCATCGAGAGGCCCCACCAGAAACTACTGCATGGTCCAGAATCCATTCACCAAATGGCAATACAGCAACTCCAGTACTTTGCACCTGCTGATAGGACAGCCTCCTTAGTGGTTAATCCAAGGTTTGGGTCCCTGACTATCAGGCGGATAACGTTTACCTCCAGCACCCTTACTAGTGACATGGCTACAAGGATAGACATAGAAACAGAAAATTTCCGCCATCTCTGCCAACTGTTCGCGCAAAATACTGCCAACCTAGAAAACAGCTTTTTCTTCTCCCTTTGTCAGAAAAATCACTCATTAAAGAGAGTAACAGGAGCTGCTGATAACGCATCTACAATGCGTTTTCTACTCTCCATTAAAAAAAAAAAAAAAAAAAAAAAATATTAAGTATTGTACTTAATAAAAGTCCAACAGACGTGTTTAAGGGAAAGTATTTCTGTGTGCGATAGCAGCAGCACATTCTGGGGAGAACCATGGCTGGCTGTTAAGTTTTTGTTGGAATTTTTTAGATGGTATGAATTGGTCTATGCCTACAATTAACCATTCGGTCAGATCTGATACTATAGAGGACACATCCTTTTTAAACATGGAATGCAGAGGTAAATCAGATATGAATGTACAGAAGCTGTCCCAGTCAGCCATAGAGCATCGGTATACAGTATGGTGGAGGGGTACGTCTGGGGACTTATTATATTTCATTTTTATCTTAACTGATACAACGGAGTGGTCGGAGGATCCTAGAGGAGAATGAACGGAACATGAACATAGCTCAGGGGAAGTTGAGAGAAAAAGGTCTAGGAGGCTTGCATATTGACCAGTAGTATCGGGCACACGGGTGGGTTCGCAAACAATCTGAGTGAGGTCATAAGCAATGGCAAAATCATGACAAAACCTCCCCCTCGTCGTCTGTCTTATTTGAATGAGTCAGCCATTCCATGTTATGGACGTTGAAGTCACCACAGATGTGGATGTTAGCCGAGGGATGTGCAGACAGGATGTGGTCTATTTTCTCAGATATACTCTTAAAGATAGTAACGCCGCTGTTATGGGGCCGATAGAGTGCATGGTTCCATTTTCATTTGATGAAAACCGTTTTTTTGTTGCAGACCATCTACTAGTTGGCCAGTTGCGTACAAATCCCAAGAGCGATAGGAGCCTTTTATCATGTCTGAAATTGACACAATATTCAACGAGCGAGATCCGAGATGCACTGCTGTACAACTCATGCTCTCTACTGATCTAAGTTATGACAACAGGACCATTGCCAGCACCCTTAAAATGCAAATCCGGATGGTTCAATGCTTGAGGGCACAGCTCAATGAAGTTCTCGGCCACGGTAATGGTCTTTAGTGTTATTTCAAGTGAGAGCCACATCAAGCCACCACATCTTTGAAGTCGGCTTGAAAGCCAACACCAAAGTGTACCTGGATATGCTGAAAAGTGTGGTGATCCCCTAGTGCAATCAGATGGCCACTGGCAGACCATGGATGTGGCAGCAGGACTCAGCACCAGCTCACGTCCAAAGAGACCCAGGCCTGTGTAATCATGAGAGGGGTGTGGCAATAGGGTAGGTCGATTTTCGAACCCTGGTGAGGCAATGGTGATGATAGTTGGGGTTTGACATAGAAAAGACCTACACAAAATATTTTTCTCAAAATCGTTATCTTTGCTTGAAGAAATGACTTTAAAAGTTGAAAAATTGAAGCGACTAAAAGTTTTTTGGTGAATTGTTAAGAATGTCCTATCATCAAAACAATCCGTACTGTTAAGAAAATGGAATCATTATTTAGAATATATTTTAAACTACATTTTTAAATAAAATGAGTGAGGATAATTAATTAATGAAATAAATATTAACTGCAAAGGCAAAATTATGTTTTTTAAATAATAGTGACCAAAGTTCGCTTTTTCATTTCAGGAACTTTTTTGGAGTGGAAACATTTTAGATTTCACCATTGCAAAACACGCTCGTTATTGATATTGAAAATTAACGTTTGTTTATTATTTAATTTGAAAACATTACGATTTAGGCTTAATTATTTCAAAAGGAAAAACGAAAATGACTTGTTTAAAATATGTACTATTATATTTCAAGTATCTGCAGTGAATTTGGCCCTGTCGGTGGGGCATTAGAATACGCCGACTGCCTCCCTGCAAAGGGTAAAAGTCCCTCAATGGGGGTCCTGGATATAACCTTAAACTATATCCAGTGGTGAGGCCCCAGCTTGTGGGCTTTGAGGAGTGTGGAGCCACCCTTTAATTACCATTGCTCCCAGGTCCACTCTGTTAGGGTCCCAACTATGGGTTCAATAGAAACCAACGTGAAAACAACGAATATATTGTATTAAAAAAATTTTTCTTCAAAATCTTAGGATTCGGCATTAAATAACCTGAAAAGGGTTGATATGCCGTAAAACAAAAACAACCAACCAACCAAATCTGCAGTGAATTTAAACATATTTGTTTTATCTTTTTTAATTTGTTTTTCTATTAGGTTGGTGCAAAAATAATGTACTTTTTTGATGTTCAAATGAACATCAAAAACATTATTTTTGTACCAACCTAATATTTCACATCAAATTCTATTTGAAATTTTTATTAAAATATGGTAATACTCCAGTTTTATATTAATACAACAACAAAAATATAGTCCATACAATTTTATTCTACATATTCTTTACGAAACATAACCACGTAAATTTTCAAGTTTTTCTACTTAATAAAAAATACTTTGCAAAATTTAGTGTCAAATTTTAATTTCTTTTATTTTTAGGGAGTAATTGTTTTTAAGCGGTGTTTTTCTTCTAAAATTATAGTTTTAAAATCAGATAACCCACAAAGATTAATACAAGTAAATAAGGAAACTCCTTTAAAGGTTTTTTGTTATTTGTGCGTGTATGTTATTGTGCTAAAATAACTTTGTTATTTAGAAAGCCATTCTTAATATTGGAAGGAGGTTGTATTGTAACTATTCTGTACTTTCACCTAAAAATTTAATAAACAAAAATATCATAAAAATTAAATTTAACTTGAAAATACTATTAAAAATAGCATAGTAACATAGATGCACAAGCACTGGTTTTTCAAACTCTAAACACTAAACACTCGTTTAAAATGGCACAGCTACAACAAGAATAAATCTCTTTATGGATAAATTCATGTTATCGAAGGAGGGGCTAAAATGTCTAAGCTAAACATGCCTCTGATTTGGTTTGGTCCTCTCTCTCTTCAATACATCTAATTCAACTCTACAAAGTTTTTCATTATTTCTTATAACTAGCACTTATTTTTTTACGTATGAAACTGGAACATAGCCTAAAACAGTTTCCTTCAGTTATAATCCATTTATTTATTTTACTTTTCATATTAGAATGTCAGTAAAAGCACGACGTTCAATTTTAACCCGTGGTTCACAAAATTTGCTGGTTCACCTTATCATTTGGATGAAACAGCACCCCAACTTCACGACAAGTCATCCAGTTTAGTTATTTCCTTGAAAACAGTTATCCCACATAAAAAATAGTGAGATTTCTAAGTTAATTGCCAAGGAAATAATTAGTATTCGGCAAGCAGTTAATCCACAAATACCCTTGTTAAGGTAGCATTATATAGGACAGAAGGTCAATATATTTTGCTATAAGAGGGCCAAACAGATTGACAGGAAATCTCTTGCAGCAATCAAAGTGAAAAGAATGAAGGAACAGCTAGACAGACTGTTTGATATATCTTCTTGTAGCTGTAAACTTTCTGCCTTGAGATGTGATGACTTTGCAGTAAAGTGCAAGACAGAAAATTGTCAAACAAGGCACATAATCTGCACTTGTCCTTCTAACAAGGAGGTAAAATTAATTCTATAGATTCACCTGCAATTATGTTTCTTTTTTGTGGAAAATAAAATAATATATTGGTATTTATTATGTAATCTGGCTCTATTATTAGACATGCAAATTTTTCAATTTTCAGGTTCCAATAGAAGAACTGCCATTTACAGCAATTTTTAAATTAATTGATGGAACAACAAAAAGCCTAACAAAATTTACTGGTCCTTTGGGGAAACTTTGTATCAATAATTATCAAGATTTGCCTCAAGTAGAATTCTAAAAAATTAGTGTCCCTCCCGATCATCATTATCTGACAGCAGAAGAAACAAATAATTTAAGTGTGAAGAGCAGAGGCTACTTTTTGAGTATGCTGTTGGCATTTCTTGTGGAGAAATTAACTTAAAAAATTGGGCCCTTGAATCAAGGAAGATGGCTAACATAAGCCATAAGATTAATGTGTTTATGGACTAGAGTTGTCTATCCTCAAACACTATGATAAATTAAATATTCTGGTCAAATTTATCATCCACGTGTATACAGTTAGTTGGTTTGAGATCAAAACCGACAATATTTTTTTTAACCAACAACAGTATATTTTAATATGATTCAGAGAACAAAACAGTTGCACTACTTCCGGAAAATATAATATCGATGATAAACTCAGATGAATTGGATGTGAGAGAAGTGGGCATTTAAACGATTTTGTCCATTAGGTAAATAAATATTTATCCATTAAATTTTATTAGTTTTCTTAATTTACCCAAACAATAGTTAGTTTTTTTTATTCATATTACATCGCAAAAATCTAAAAAATAAGTGTTTTCAAATAATTGTTTTTTGTTTTTTTTTGTGTTGTTTTTCCAGAAATAGTGAACAACTCAAAAAAAAAAAAAAAAAATGAAAAATATTATTGCTATCAATTTTGCAGCCACACACTAGTCAAATTTGATTGATTTTTCTCAAAAAGTTGTATATGGGCAGGAAGCAATTATTACAAAGTTATCGTGCCAGCAAATTAGGCCTTCATTTTCCTCAAAAGGAAATTATACAGAACAATTTAGTTCTATTATAAGTTTATATTATTGCCTCTAATAAAAAATTAAAATACATGGTTCTGTAACTTGTATTAAGTTGTTATATTGTGTAATACATCTTCACATATCTTTTTGAATTGTGAAATTTAAAAGACTTAGTTGCTAATTAGCTTTTTTTTACAATTTTTGTTTAATCAATGCAGTAAAAGTTGAGATATTTTGCTAGTTGTGATTCATAATTAACATGAATTTATAATGAATTATGATTCATAATTAACATGTATTTATTTTTCTTTCAATGTATTTCATATAAATATATCAATTCTAATTGAATATTTTATAAAAATAGTGAAATTTCAAAGTCAGTGTTGTGAAAAATACAATGAAAATGAAGGATTTTTCAGCATTTTTCTACACGATTTTAAAATTAAATGCTCAATTTTCTGTTCAAGATGGGAATCTAATTTTTGGTATATGTTCTTATCACATCAAATCCCAACTATCATCACCAGTGCCATGTTGATTTTCTGAAAAAAGTTGCAAATCGACCTGCCCTAGTGTGGCAATGGTCATAGAAACAAGCGTCCAAAGGTGATATGTGTGTATTGTAAAGTGACCGACACACAAACTCGAAACCCAACCGATAGGTAACGAAAAGGTGACATATGCAAATTTAGACGCAGTTAAATTTGAGAATATAAAAAGCTGGTATTTCTTTCAATGGCGAGGGCATTCCTTTTGTTGACTCAGAGTTGTTTGAACATCGATTAATTTGCATGTCAGTGGGAAGAAAAAAGTACAGATTTTTTACGCCAAAACAGTAAAAGCAAAAAAGGATTGTTGTTTTTCCATGTGCTGAGAACATTGCAAGCTGAAGAAAAACTTTTTTTTTGCACAAATATTTAATGGTATTCGGCAGTTCAAAGGCAAACTTTCATTTCAACACTTCATATCCGTTATGCCATGGGTTTTTGCAAGGACATGAATATGATCGTGATTGCTGTCATTATCATCGTTGATCCATTTTACATAATTGCATGTGTTGGATGGTTTTTAGAAAATGACTTTTAAACTAATCTATCTCTGGCTAGGACTTTATTTATCCCTCTTTCTCTTATGACTTATCATTTCCCATGTTTTCTTTGGTCTTTTGTGAATTGAACTTTCCAGAACTCTCATACATTTTTTCATTGAAGTCTTTTTTCTCCTTAACTTATCACACATCTATTACATCATTTTTATGTCATATAGTGTGTACATATGCCTAATAAACTCTTCCCTTAATGTTAACATTCTGCTGGTTAGTGATAGAAGTTCCTTGAACTTACTCCATCTGCTCCTAATTCTTAGAGTCATACTAGCACCTTCTCCTCCTTGTCCTCCAACAGTATCACCTAGGTAACAAAACTTTTGAACAACCTTGATAGTCTTGCCATCCAAATATACCATCTCTATATCGGAGTTACCATTCATTTCCATCGTCTTACACTTGCATACAAACTGGTTATCATGTCTCAACTTAGTAATTCCACTGCAATTCTTGTATACCCAATGCTTGCAACTACCATAAAAAATTGAGTTGTACCTGAGTCCCTTTCTGCACACTGACTGAGAAAGTTTCTTTTTTCTGGGAGATTTTCACTGACCACTACTTTGGTCTTAGTAATATTCACTCCTTTACTTTCTGTGAATGCCTCCAAGCTTCCAATTTAATAAGACCTTCCATTGTTTCACAGATAAGTACTAAATAATCAACATAAAGCATCTCTGATGTCCCATGTACAACACTTCCAAGACACATGAAAAGCAGTAGACTTAGTACAGATCTCACTTTAATATTAAAGTTGTCAGTAAATGAGTTAATAATTCTCACATGGTTTTGAGCATTTCTGTACGCTGCCTAAACAACTTTCACCACTTCCTTGCTTCTAATTTACGCAAATACCATTAGATAACATCTCTTGGCACTCTGTCAAAAGTTTTCTCCAAATTCACAAAAGCAAAATGTAGGTTCTTCTTCTTACCAAGATACTTCTCCTGTATTTGTTTTAGGATGATTATAGCATCAGTGATACATTGCTGAGAGCATAAAACAAAACTGTATTTAATTTATACAAGCAATACACACGGGTGATAAAACGCTTTGGATGATCAGATTTCAAGGGGGTTCTGCTAAAATAGTTATATTTTAAAAACCAAAGCACTTTAAGTTTTCAAAATACCACCGTTTTGTCCAGAAATGAATGTACTTTCAAATGAATTAATAAATAATAATGTGCATTATATATTTTTAGAGTTAAATAAAATAAATGTGAACATCATAAAACGTCTTCGGTAAGATTTCATAATGACCCCCCCCCCTCCTCGCCTGATTTGTAAACGCTTGTACCGCGTTGGTGTTCAGAATTTTTTCATGAATTTGGAAATTAACTAAAAGAGATGTCATTTTTAATACTGTTAGGTGTCTGAAATTGACTTGACCACTCGTTCTTTTGTTGTGTTAAAAAAAAAGATTTCAACATTACGTGTATGGAAAATTTTGAAAAAAATTTTCTTCGGACACCTACTGTTAAATAAACATTCTTTTTATCATGTTTATCCATTAAAAAAATAATTATACATTGCTTTCTCTCTTGGCAGGTAACAATTTAAAAACATGATATCCGAAAAAAAATCGTTTGGAATTTGAATCTAGATTGATGTAGTATTAGTACAGTAGCAGCGATAGCATGGCGTAAACATACACATTTTTTTTGTTGATTTTTATTCCAGATTGATTTTTTTTTTTCATTGAAAATGTGGTAATAAAAAAAAATTCTTACATGTTTAGTTAGAGCTATTTTGTTATCAACCATATAAATACTTTAAAAAAATTGGATAGTAGTAAAATTTTTAAAATATCTAAACAACTGAAGATGTAAAATATGATTGTTTTGGTTCACGTGTATGAGCGGTACAACACTTCTATTTTTCGTCTTTTTAAAAATGTTTTCAGTGGATTTATTATCGAATGGCAACTAATCTACCCGATTATAAAAACAACAAAAAAATACAAAATCGATATTTAAATATTTGTAGGAGGTGCTCAGTTGAGAAATAAACACGGTAGAAAAAGACATGAAATGTAATTAAAAATCAAAATAAAATTAATTCAAAATATTTTTAACAATTTCTCAGCTTTCGCAAAAAGTTGTTTCTTTTTTTGTATTTAAATAGGTGCAACAAAAGTACTTGATATTTTCCAAGCGTCACGTTTTAAATAACATTTATTTTTGTCTGTTTGTCGTAATTCTTGTAAAGTTTCACAATGGGTGTTAAACACCCTCTTAACAAAAAAAAAAAAAAAACTTGCTTAATCCTATGTCTAGTCCTTGGTACGAGTGGTGAGTCTCCTAAAACCTTTAGTCCTAACTGTTAATATGTGTGAGTGATCTCCCTTGAAAACTCTCCCTGCCAGTGAAGAGGTTTCTGGTCGGGAGTTGTGTAGTGACTATCACTGTATATACTCGGTAGTTAGTAAGGAGTCGAATAAAATATTCTCTCCGAATCCGTTGTTGAAGTCCGTCATTTATATGTTTATATTTTTCTTTATACATATTAACAGTCCTGTATTTATCTACTAACATTGGTAGCAGAGCAAAACGTAACTATGGCTTCAAAACACATTTCACCGCACGTCTTAGTTAAAGACAAATACAGCACGTGGAAAAAAGAAATGCAAATCTGGGAAATGGCCACGTCGCTTGACAAAATAAAACACGCTCCCATAGTATTTCTTTCTCTGGAAAGAAAACCCAGAGAAGCTGTATTGGAATTAGATGTTGCAACTTTTAATTCTGAGGACGGAATGACCAAATTATATGAAAAATTGGACACCCTTTTTTTTTTTAAGATATGAACCAGTCGGCCTTTCTGGCCTACAAGACTTTCAAAGGATACCGGAGGCAGCCTGATACATCAGTGGAAGACTTCGGCTGACATGTTGCCAAGTTGAAAGATTTCAATATTATCCTGCCTGAACCGGTACTTGCATTCAGGGCTGTGGTTAGAAGCAAGAAAGAGAAGTCTTACCGTGGGTGCTCAGCGAGTGAGTACAGGCGAAGAAAAGGAAGAACAAACATGGCGGCCAGCATTTTTATTTCGTCCGTTCTCGCATAATCTCGTGTGTGCGTGAAGATGGAACCTATAAAACGATGTTCATTTCTGGGTGCTGGGAGATGATTCCCGGCCAGCCAAGAGAGAAGAGACAGAGGACTGTAGCGATAATCTTTCTTGAACATTCCGTTTGTGTATTTGAGGTGAACCCCCCCCCCATTTTACGTCAAGCTATTTCGGCGATGGCCAACGCAGGTTTAAGCAATATGATTAAGCCTTTTAATGGCGACGGTGATGTGGTGGCGTGGCTTAAAAAAGTGGACCTTGTAGCAAGGATTCAGAAGCTGGATGATGTGGCCATAGTAATACCACTGTTTCTGGAAGGGGACGCACTGGCCCTCTATTTGGAGCTCAGCGAGCGGGAACAGGGTGATGCAGACGCCATCAAGGGTCGACTGATCGAAGCTTTCGCAGAGGGGCCTTTCGAGGCCTTTAATAAGTTGAAAGAGAAGAGGTGGACTGGTGAATCTGTGGATGTCTACGCGAATGAGATAAGGAGATTGGTTGAGTTGTCGGGCATCAGAGGACATGCCACGAGTCACGTAGTCAAGATGACTTTTGTTACCGGATTCCCGGAAGAAATATCGAAAAGGTTGCAGCAGGTACCGGGGCTGGAGACGCTGGATGTGAGTGAGCTGCTTAGAACTGCGAAAATTTTAGTGAGCACCCAGCCCACGGAGCCTGGAGGAACGACAGCAACGGTACAGCAGGATGTGGGCAGGAATCTGCCAAACCCGAGGATCGCATGCTTCGAATGCAGGGGACCACACATGAGAAGAGACTGCAGGAAGTTCTTGCAACGGACAGTGTGTTACAAATGCAATCGAAGAGGCCATTTAGCGGTAAAATGCACAAGTTCGGGAAACTGGCGAGGGGAGGCCGACGCGCCAGCAGCCGCCCCGATTCAAGAATAGAGGCGCACCCGCAGCAGATGCCCAAACAGAAGATTGCGGTGGAAGGACGGGAAATTATGGCCCTGATTGACACTGGCTGCACCACTACCATGGTGCACACTACCCTGGTCGGAAGATGGAAAGGGAAGGGTGAAGTAGTGGCATTCGATGGGTCGCGAGTGAAGTGTCGAGGGAAGAAGACCATCACTATTGATATTGCTGAACGTCGGATGAGGGTCCATGCAATTGTCACTGATCGCCTGGTGCTTGGTGTCCAAGCCATCATTGGAATGGATGTTATATGCCGCCTTGGAGGTGTTACCATCACATGTGACAATGTGAGGTTCGGACTAGCTGAGTGCGCGGTGACGGAGAACGCCCCCAGAGGGATCAACAAGGTCGGGGAGGAAAGAAAATTGTCGATCAAAGATCAGGACTTCCGAGCCGAATTCGACGGAGAGCGGTGGACGGTGGAGTGGGCATGGAAACATCAAGCGCCATCGCTGACAAACAGGGTGGCGTGCTACACAAATTCGCTTAGAGGAGGGGCGAGAAAGGAGTTTGAGCAGGAAGTCGACCGATGGATTGAGGAAGGGATACTGATGCCTTGGACGGATGATGTGGAGTCGGGCATTTTGCCGTTGATGGCCGTTCTGCAAACAACTAGAGGGAAAGTAAGACCGGTCTTGGATTTCCGAGAGCTGAACGGCCATGTTAAGTGCCATACGGGAGGCGACACCGTAGATGTGTGCAGTGAGACCATTAGGGAATGGAGGCAGATGAATGGCGCATCTACATTGGTAGATCTAAAATCTGCCTATTTGCAACTCCATGTTGCCAAGAAGCTCTGGAAATATCAGTTAGTCAAGTACAAAGGCAAAACCTACTGCCTTACACGAGTAGGGTTCGGGTTAAATTCGGCACCCAAGATTATGTCAACTATCCTCAGGAAGATTCTGGAGACAATGGGAAAGGGAGATGGGGTAGTGAGCTCATACATAGATGACATTCTGGTGAATGAAACTGTGGTAACTGCCAAGGAGGTGGTAGCTCATTTGAAGAAGTTCGGGTTGGTCGCCAAAGAGCCGGAAAAATTAGACGGAGGGGCTGCTTTGGGCCTAAAACTGAAACGATGTGCGTCAGGCGGCCTAGAGTTTCGCAGGGGAAACGAAATCCCACAACTGAAGCAGGAGCTCAACAGACGTGAACTTTTTTCCATATGCGGAAAGTTGATCGGACATTACCCCATTGCTAGCTGGCTTAGACCAGCATGTAGTTACATAAAGAGACACGCCGAAGGACAAGGATGGAATGATAAGGTGGGAGAAAGAACGGTCGCCATGATGGAAGAGCTCCTGAAAGAAGCAGAACGGCAAGACCCAGTCCGGGGAACCTGGAACATACCGCGAACATTGGATGGAGTCGTGTGGTGCGATGCGAGCAGCATTGCAACAGGGGTCGTTTTGGAAATTGGAGGAGTAGTTGCAGAAGATGCAGCCTGGTTGAGGAAAAAGAATGACGTCAGCCACATCAATGTGGCGGAATTAGACGCGACAATAAAAGGAGTCAATCTGGCCTTGAAATGGGGACTACGTGACATCTGCATCAAAACAGACTCCGCCACGGTGTTTGCTTGGCTAAAGTCTCTCATTTCAAGCGAAAAAAGGATAAAAACGAGAGGGGCTGCTGAGATGTTAGTGAAGCGCAAGCTTGGGGTGCTGGCTGAGCTGATGCAAGAGTTTTGTTTGAAGCTTTGCGTAGACATGGTGGCTTCTGAAAAGAACCGAGCAGATGCTCTCACGAGAGTGAAGAAGAGTTGACTGTTGCTGTTATATTCCTAAATACTTAGGAAATAAAGACAAACGTGAGTTACACCGAGTGGTATGTGTAATGGGGTTTATTTATAATACAGAAACGTAAGGCTGCTCGCCTAAGGTAAATAGAAGTACATAGTAACAAGTATGGGGAAGAAAGTCTGATAATCAACACGTAAGACTATCCGTCTTACTGCGACTGCTTGTCTGCCGCTGTCTGCCGCTGTCTGCCAAACAGTCCAATATATATATACAGTTTGTAACCGGTGTATAGCCAGTTATGTTCCTTCACAACACCTCCCCCTGAAGCTGAAATCTTCCTGATTTTAGCTTAAATACCTCTTCCTTTTAGGGTCAGGGCTTAATCTCCTGGTAACTTTTCTCTTTCTTGCGCTTTTCCTTCTGGTCAGCGTTACCCGGGGTAAAGGTTTCTGTCCAGCCCGTATGGTCGGTTCAGGCGAAATATTCATTGTTTGCGGTACACACGCTGGTTTTGGTATATCAAAAATATCGCACAATGTTTCCATTGGTGTCTCTTCCACATTTGGAGACAGTCTGGGACGTATTTGATTTCTGTGTCTTTTGCAGACAAAACTTAATCCTTGGATGGTATAGACCATGCTCCCAATCCTTTTTTTGATAATACCTTCAACCCACTGATTTCGTCCATTTTGAAAATTTTTGAAATATACATTTTCACCTGGGGAGAAGCACTTGGTATTAAGGTTTTCTTTTTTGAAAACTTTCTTTTTCTCTGGTAGCAGCCTATCGAAGACAGATCTTATCTTTCTTGCAAACATTAGCTCAGCCGGGGAAGAATTGACATTATTATTAGGATTTGGTGTCACCCTGTAAATTGCTAAAAATGTTTGAATACATTGTTCGTCTGTGTCCGTAGTAAGATTTTTCTTAAGTGCCCTTTTAAACGTATCTACAAATTTTTCGGCCAACCCATTCGATCGTGGATGGTACACAGGTGTTGTCATATGTAGAATATTTAGTGAGTCACAGAATTCTTTGAATTCATGAGCAGTAAATGCTGTTCCATTATCGCTCACTAAGGTTTTTGGCACTCCAAAACGGCTAAAAATTTCATTAAGCGCACTCACAGTGTTTTTTGCTGTTGGATGTCTAAACTTAAATATTTCTGGCCATTTTGAAAAAGAATCTACAATAATCAAGTAAAAATAACCATTTATAGGTCCCGCATAATCAATATGCAGACGTGACCAGGGTAGGTCCGTCTTTGGCCATGGCGTCGTTTTTACTGGAGGATCTCGAGCTGCTAATTGACATCCTCTGCATGTCTTGACACATTTTTCAACTTCCTTGTCCATACCAGGCCAGTACACATATCCTCTCATAAGGGATTTCATTCTCGAAATGCCCGGATGACCTGTATGAAATTCCTTCAGAATTTTCCTCTGTAACGTTAGTGGAATTACGATCCTCTCACCATACATGAGCACATCTTCACAGATGGAAAAAGGCGTTGTTTGATCTACCTTTTTATTTTTTTTTATCCATCCCAATTGATTTTTCATTTTCTTAATGAAAATGTCATTTACTGCCTCTTTTTTTATTTTTTCGAAAGTTACCGGAAGTTCACGTATCATATTACACATTGAACTTGTACATTCACTTTCGTCTTTAAGCGCAGCAATTACCGTTTCTTCGAAACTTTCGCTTCTTTTAGGGATCAACCGTGATAATGCATCTGCATGTCCTAACTTTTTTGAGGATACATGTTCCATCTTAAACTGATAGTTTAAGAGGGTTACAGCCCATCGCTGTAATCGATTCGCAGTATGTGTGGGAATGCCTTTCTTTGATCCAAATATGGTAAGTAGGGGTTTATGGTCGGTTTGCAAAATAAAAGATCGTCCATGGAGAAATCGATTGTACTTTGTAATTCCAAATATTATCGACAGCGCCTCTTTTTCAATTTGGCTGTAATTTTTCTCCGCTGCAACCAACGTTCTTGAAGCATGGGCGATAGCTTTTGTCCTACCATCCTCATACTTGTGAAGTAATACAGCGCCAACACCGTAATCACTGGCGTCCGTTGCTAGTATTAGTTCCTTTTCTGGATTGAAATGTGCCAATGCTAAGTCTGACAGTAGACATCTTTTGATATTTTGGAAAGCAGATTCACATTCCTTATTCCAGTTCCATTTAACACCCTTTTTCAGTAACTCGTTAAGAGGAGCTCTTAAATTATGTATGTTAGGGATGTAAATTGCATAGTATTGAACTAATCCCAAAAACGATTTTAATTTTGTCACTGAATCTGGAGCAGGCATCTTTTCAATTGCTTCAGTCCTTTGTGGATCCGGTCTTCGACCCTCTTTGTCGATTATTTGACCTAGATATTTAATTTTTTTCATAAAAAAATCGCATTTTTCTGGGCTCAATTTAAAACCAAATTCCTGTATTCTTTTGAATACTTCTTTTACATGCTTCTTATGATCTTGCAAATTTTCACTTTTAATTAGGATATCGTCAAGGTAGGCCATTGAAAATTCCAACCCTGCCAGCATCGTGTCCATAATTTGCTGGAAAATAGCAGGAGCAACCTTTAATCCAAAAGGAAGCCTCTTTAGCTTAAAAATGCCCTTATGAGTATTTATGCCTAAGTATTTGGAGCATTCATCGCTGATCTTAATTTGCAAGTAAGCATCTGAGAGGTCTATCTTAGAAAAAATTTTTCCTCCGTTAAGCTTAGAGAACAGATCTTCTGCGGACGGAAGGGGATAATTATGGTCCAATAGACAGTCATTTAAACCCGTTGAAAAATCTCCACAGACCCTTATTCTGTTATTTTTTTTCTTTACATACACGGTTGGACTTGCCCAATCTGTGTGGTTAACTTTTTCAATGACTTCCAGTTGTTGAAGTCTATCCAACTCTTTTTCGATTGCGTCCATCGCTGAAAAAGGCACATTCCTTTTAGGTTTGAATACTGGAGTGGCATTTTTCTTTAATTCAAATTTTGCCTCTGTCTTAATACAGAGTCCTAGTCCTTCGGCAAAAACATTGGGAAATTCAGTTTTCAAATCCTTCAGGAAGTCTTCCCTTTGGTTTGCTTTTTCTGCAGTTAAAACGTTACAAAACGAATTTATGGGTTTCTCCCATAAATTAAACAGGACAATCCAATCTACCCCAAACAGGCATGTATTCTTTCCTGGTACGACGTACACTTTGGATTTATGAGTCTGGTTAGCGAATGTCACTTTGCATTTTAATTCTCCCTTGAACTCTAATCTTTTGCCGCACACACTTCTCGCCGTCTTTCTGGTTTTCGTTAATTCAGGTCGACCTATCCTTTTCCATATATCTTCATTTATAATACTAATATCTGCACCGCTATCCAGAAGCAATGTAACCAGATGTCCATTTATCCGAACATCAACATATTTCCGTCTTTCGCAGCTTTTTTCTTTATTCATGCGAAGCGTATTTACATTATCGGTCCCTTGTCTTTTCTTCTGGGCACAGTATGTTCCCTTGTGACCTCTGAGACCACATTCATAACATATTTTGTTCCTAAACCAGCAGGTCTTATTGTTGTGTCTTAAACTACCACAACATTTACACTTTAGCTTTGGGTCTTTGTATCCTTTAAGGATCCTGTGTTCTTGGAACCTGGACTTTCTTGTGGTCCCTTGCCTTTTTACTTGCTGCACCTTAAAAATATTTTTCTCTTCAATGCGAGTGTTGTCTTTCTTTATGTTAATCAGACGTTGACACTCTTCAGTGACTTTTTGCAATGTTATGTTAGGATCCGCCTCCATAATTGTTAGGATCCGTGAACGTATATCTTTGTCCCTTGGTGCTGTGAGACCTTGTACAAAGATTAAACATTTAAATTGGTCTGCGGAAATTTCATTCAATTTAAATGATTCGCATAAACAGTTCACAGTGCAAGCATATTCTAGATAGTCTTCAGCTTCTGCCTTCTGAATGTTCAAACATTTGTATCTAGAGTGAAATAGGCTATCCCTTTTATCAAATATTTTCGACAAGGTACTAATTGTTTCCTCGAACGAAACCTCCTCCGGTTTTTTTGGTAGAATTAGATTTGCATACTTGGTGTTTTCATCAGTACCCAGTTTTTGTAGTAGCAGGGTAACTTTTTCCTCATCGGTCCAGTCTAAACATCTTTTCGTAAAAATTGTTTCGTATCTTCTGTAGTATGCAGGGAAAGTAACACCAGTATCCGGGGAGTAACGAAATTCCGTTAGTGAATTTGAAATACCCTCGGCAGAAAAATTAGTCTTCTTCCCGGTCGACGTTAGAATTAGCTTTTCTAAATTCTTTTGCTGTGTCGACATTTGTCGTTGTAGTATGTTTGTTTGTTCTTGTTGTGCCTCTAAAGTTTTTTGTGTTCTTTCTTGTTGTTGTTGCAGCTGTTGCTGTAGCTGTTGTTGTTGAATTTGTTGTTGTTGTTGTTGTTGCGCTAAAAATTGTTGAGTCATTTTTGTCTGTTCCTGGATGCTAAGGGCTAGAGCCTTAGTTAACTCTGCTAATTGTTCCATGTTAGCTTCTAGTACAAAAATGTCTTTTCGAATTCTACACAATAATTCCAAAGAAAAATCGTAAATTTACGTATATCGTAAATTAGTAGCAATATGCAGACACAACACGTTTCAACAAAGTTCATCCATAGTAATTCAACAGGCTTTGTAAAATAATTCTTTTTTTTTTTTTTTTTTTTTTCAACAACGTAAGTTCATACACAAAATATTTCTTACTTCCCACGACAAATAGTTCCAATTATTTATATAAAGGCAATAACAAACAATTAATTTTCCAAAAAAAAAAAAATATATATGGCTGCCGTTCCCACGTGGCATAAAATGGTACAATAGTCGTTGTATTTATATTTTTTCTTTCGAAACTCGTAATCCTTTAGTGTAGTTTCGAATTCAACTTGCGACCATTTTTTTTTTTTTCTTTTTTTTTTTACTTGTCAAAATAAATATAAATTCCACTTTACCTTGAACATGTTTCTATAATTTCTTGTGAGTTCTTTACGAAGAAAAATCCGTACTTTTCGCTACTTTAGGTAGGAAAAATTTTTAAATTCATTGACGCACGTGGTCAAAAATCCTTGTGTAGTTTGTTTTTTTCGTAAAACAAAAAATCCTTGCATTGTACACAGTCCTTGGTACGGTAATTTATCTCTGTTAAGAGAAAGAACATCCTTTCGTCGCCATTGTTATATTCCTAAATACTTAGGAAATAAAGACAAACGTGAGTTACACCGAGTGGTATGTGTAATGGGGTTTATTTATAATACAGAAACGTAAGGCTGCTCGCCTAAGGTAAATAGAAGTACATAGTACAAGTATGGGGAAGAAAGTCTGATAATCAACACGTAAGACTATCCGTCTTACTGCGACTGCTTGTCTGCCGCTGTCTGCCAAACAGTCCAATATATATATACAGTTTGTAACCGGTGTATAGCCAGTTATGTTCCTTCACAACAACCAACAACATTAAGATCTTCTGTAAAACAGATAATTCCTGCCTCTATGATTCTGTACATTAAATTTTGGATGAGACTTCGCATAGAGATGGCTATTTTAAGAGAAATGATTGACAGAAAAGAAATTTAAGAGATCTCTTGGATATCAACTGACCTACAAATTGTGGACTCCTTGACAAAGAAAGGAGTGCCATCATTCAAGATCCTTGGGTTCATATCCGAACCAAAGGAATCATCTGTATAATGTAAATACCCTGACCCCTTTTTTTCTTTTGCAGATTGGATGATGCCCAACTGAAAAGAAGAGAAAAGAGGGGAAGAACTGTTAATCTGTGTGAGTGATCTCCTTTAAAAACTCTCCCTGCCGGTGAAGAGGTTTCTGGTCGGGAGTTGTGTAGCCGCCATTATTGTATACACTCGGTAGTTAGTAAGGAGTCAAATAAAATATTCTCTCCATATCCGTTGTTGAAATTCGTCATTTATATGTTTATATTTTTCTTTATACATATTAACAGTCCTGTATTTATCTACTAACACTAACAATAATGCTAAGTGGCAGAGCTCCCCACCAAACAAAATTGCTTGGTAAGCTACATATGACAGGACTCTATGGACAAATTTATGTTTAGTTGACCTTGAACAACTAAATATTTTTGTTTACTAGCCAAATAGAAAAATTACTAGCCAAACCCACTCGGGACGAGTATATGTATACATCATAAACATTTTTCAATGTTTTTTCTTTTTTTAATAATTTAATTTTAATAAATTTATTCAACAAATTTTATGTTTATACTTAGAGGTATAAACATTCTAATTTCTTCAGATGTTTTTTTAAATAACCTTCGTTAAAAAAAAGTATATTGTTTTATTAAACTTTTATTGTTTAAATAATTTAACTTTGTTGGTTTTATTAAAAAAAAAAAGTTGAGAAAATATTTTTCACTCAGTAGTGAGCTTTGGAAGTGAAAGAAATACAGTCGCCAAAATATAAGCGTTTCATTATTTCTTTGAAAAATCACTCGCAATGTAAAGCCCTGTATGAGCGTAAAAAAGAAGACTTTTCTTTAAACTGATTAATCTTCCATAAAAATAAATTGATCAACTATCTTTAAACTAGCAATACACATGGCCATTAAAATGCTTTGGATAATCAGATTTCAAGGGGTTTCTGCTAAAATAGTCATATTTTAAAAACCAAAGCACTTTAAGTCTTCAAAATACCACCGTTTTGTTCAGAAATGAATATACTTTCAAATGAATTAGTAAATAATAACATACATTATATATTTTTAGAGTTTTAAGCAAATAAAGTGATAAAAATGTGAACATCATAAAACAGCATTTTCGGTAAGATTTTGTAACGACCCTCCCTAATTTGTAACCATTCGTACCGTGTTTCTGTTAAGAATTTTTTAATGAAATTTGGAAATTAGCCAAAAGAAATGTCATTTTTAATAATTTCGAGTGTCCGAAATTCATTTGACCACTCGTTTCTTTTTGTTATGTTAAAAAAAAAGATTTCAAAATGATGAGAATTGAAAATTTTGAAAAAAATTTTCTTCGGACACTCACTATTAAATAAAATAATCTTTTTACTATGTTAAAAAAATGATTGGACAGTGTTTTCTCTAGTGGTGCGTAGCAATTTAAAAACATAATATCTGAAAAAATCGTTATGAATTTGAATCAAGACTTCTAATGCAATAGCAGCAGCGATAACATGGCGTAAACAGACGTTTGTTTTTATTTATTTTTATTCCAAATCGATTTTTTTTTAATTGAAAACCTGGTTATAAAAAAAATTTCTTACATGCTTAGTTAAAGCTATTTTGTTATCAACCATACAAATATTTTAAAAAGTTGGGTAGTAGTAAATTTTAAAATATTTTAACAAGCGAAAATGTGAAATATGATTGTTTTGGTTCACGTGTACAAACGGTAACACACTTTTAATTTTCGTCCCTTAAAAATGTTTCCAGTGAATTATTATCGAATGGAAACTAATCTACCCGATTATTAAAAAAAAAAATAATCAATATTTAATATTTGTAGGAGGTGCTCAGTTAAAAAATAACAGTAGGAAAAGACATGAAATGTAATTAAAAATCAAAATAACATGATTTCAAAATTTTTAACAATTTGTCAGCTTTAGCAAAAACTTGTTTCTTTTTTTATATTTAAATAGAATTTAAATACTTGATATTTTTCCAAGCATCATGTTTTCTGTTAGAGGGGCGTCACTTTTTTAAATAACATTTATTTTTGTTTGTTTGTCATAATTCTTGTAAAGTTTCACAATGGGTATCAAAAAAAAAAAAAAAAAAAAAACTCGCTGAATTCTATGTCTAATCCTAGGTATGAGTGGCAAGCCTCCTCCTAAAACCTTTAGCCTCAACTATAACGCTAAGTACAAGTGGCAGAGCTCCCTACTAAACAAACTTCCTCTGTGAGCTCATATAAGCGTAAAAATAAATAAATAAAAATAAAAAAAAGCATAAAAAAACGTTTAAAGAAAAGTGCACATGATTAATCTCCCCCCCCCCAAAAAAAAAATTGGTCAACTGTCCTAAAATGCTAGGATCGTCTTGAAATGGTGAATTATTTTACATTTATGTGAAACTAACCCCCACTCTAAATTCTAAAATTGTTTTTGTTTTGTTTCTATCAAGTTTTCAGGATGTTCACACATAATTTTCCTTAGCCCTATTATTAATCCAAGGTCAACCTCCCCACCTTCTCATAATTGCACAAAGACCCTCTTAGAACCACGCATAATCGCCTTTTAGAAAACAAACAAACAAAAAAAAACACCCAAGATTTATCTATCATAGGAAAAAGGTGTGTGTGTGTGGGGGGGGGGTAACTGCCCTAAAACGCACCAATGGTTCAAAATGGCAAATCATTTTACATTAAATTCTAAAATAATTTCTGTTTATCTTTTATTAAAGTTTTTCAAGTTGTTCACATACAATTGTCTATAAAGGTTTACTTCACAAGATTTCCAGCTATGATATAGCTCAAAATGTCTTCTCAATTATTAAATCATTTCTCTCTAATAGGTTTATAAGAGTAGTAGTTGATGGGCAAAAATCAGCTCACAGTATAAATGCTGGAGTCCCTTAGGAGTCGATCCTGGGCCCAACTCTTTTCCTGATCTACATTAATGATCTTCCAAATCACATCCTTACATCATTCGTAGACATTTTTGCTGATGACACTACCATCTATGGTAGCACATCTAAGACAGTAAACGACCAAGTTCTCTCCGATTCTCTCTCCTCTGATCTTGATCACGTTGTACAATGGGGAAAGGAGTGGCTTGTTACTTTTAATGCATCTAAAATCAAACTTCTATCTTTACATCATCAACATTCTGATCCCCATCTGGCATCAACTGAAATGAATGGCTCTCGTCTTGGGGAGGCCTCAAGTTTTGACAAGCTTCTGGACTTGACCTTTACTGCTGATCTTAAATGGAACTCGTACACCAAATCTGTTGCCAAGGCCGCTGGAAAAATGGTCGGATCCTTCTATCGATCCAGTAGATATCTCACTGCTGATGCAATTCTCTATCTATATAAGAGCCAGATATGTCCAAGGATGGAGCTGCTAGAAAAGACTTGTCCTGCCTTGATAGGGTTCAAAATAGACTTCGTGGCCTGGTGGGAGATGTCCTTTTCTCTTCGCTGCAACCTCTATCTCACAGAAGAGATGTAGGGAGTTTGTCTCTGCTTTATCATTATTTTCATGGAAAGTGTTTGACTGAGCTTCAATCTATGGTCCCCCCCTCGCCAAATTTTCACAAGAAACACTAGACTAGCTGAAAACATTATCAATAATTTTCCCCGCTCTTTATCTGTGCCTAAACCTAAACATAGATTTCATGATCAAAGCTTCTTTCTTAGAACTGCACGCCTGTGGAATTGTCTTCCGTTTTCCTGCTTTCCAGCTGTCTATAATATGGTTGTCTTCAAGTCCAACGTGAACAAGTTTCTGATGAGCCGTTCCACTTAAGTTAACAAATTTACCGAACTTCCATTATTATCGATTACTATATTGTCCTTTTGACTACTCTACACTATTTAACCCTTATCCTTGAGTGGCCTATCGGCCTTGATAAGTGGTGACGCCTATGTAAAAAAAAAAAAAAAAAGGTAGAATCACATATTTTGGAGAGGTGGTCAGATGGGGAGGGGTAACAGAAGGTATTAATCTACAATAATATCAAAGAAATATTGCAATATATTCATTTTTAACCAATCCTAGATTTTGTTTTCAGTTTTTGGCACATAAAATGCATTACAACTAAACTTTGAGTTCTCTAACTTTTCTTTTAATGAATACATGGCATTTTTAAGCAATCGCAGCATATTTATGCACATTTACTGCAGATTATTTGGAAACCATTCATTTCTGGAGATTTTCAGTAGCATATTCAGATTCCTTGCACAAAAAATACACTTATATGGCAAATTTCATTGCTTAGTCTTGTGTTTTAACAAAGATATAGCATTTTTACTGAAAAAGTAGTGCGAAAAATGTGACAAAACGCATATGGTCTTAAAGAAGGGAAAATATCCAAACACGCAGGGCATAAAAATAGTCATAACTTCCTTGATTTTAATTGGATTAAAAAAAATTTAAAAAGATTCTTTCTTAGCTTATCAAGCTCTTTCTATATATACCAATATTGAAATATTTTAAGCCATTTACAATTTTTCATGTGTATTTCTACTTAAACAGTAGAATGATCTAGAAATTTAGCATTAAATTATGTGAAACTAACCCTCACTCTAAATTCTAAAATTGTTTTTGTTTTGTTTCTAAGTCTTCAGGATGTTCACACATAATTTTCCTTAGCCCTATCATTAACCCAAAGTCAGAGTGGCAACCGCTCCACCTTCTCATAATTGCACAAAGATCCTGTTAAAACCACACATTAGAAAAAAAGGAAAAAAAAAAAAAAAAGGCAAAAACGCCCAGGAAAATTGGTTAACTGCCCTAAAACGCTGGAATGGTTCAAAATGGGAAATCATTTTACATTAAATTCTAAAATAATTTTTGCTTATCTTTTATTCAAAATTTTCAAGGTATTCACATAATTTTCTATAAAGGTAGAATCACATTTTGGAGAGGTGGTTAGATAGGAGGGGGAGGGGCTTAAGGGAAGGTATTAATCTACAATCAAAGAAATATTGCAATATATTTTTAAGCAGTCCTAGATTTCGATTTCAGTTTTTTTGTATATAAAAAAGTTAAAAAAAGTTCAACAATTCAACTTGGAGTTCTATAACTTCTTTTCTTTTAATGGCCTTTTTAAGGAATTGCAGAATATTTATGTGCAGTTACTGCAGATTATTTGGAAACCATTCATTTCTGGAGATTTTCAGTAGCATATTCGGATTCCTTGCACAAAAATACACTTATATGGCAAATTTCATTGCTTAGTCTTGTGTTTTAACAAAGAAGATATAACATTTTTATTGAAAAAGTAGTGTAAAAAATGTGACAAAACGCATATGGTCTTAAAGAAGGAAAAATATCCAAACATGTGAGGCACAAAAATTGGATTTTACGGATTTAAAAAGATTCTTTTGTAGCTCATCAAACTCTTTCTATATATACCAATATTGAAATATTTTAAGCCATTTCAATTTTTTCATGTGTATTGCTATTTATACTAGCGAGAGAGGCATCCGGCTTTGCACAGTCATAAAATATGCTTAAATATAATATTTTAATTTGTCCAGGTTTTGTAGATATTATTATAGAGTTGTGATTTCAAAAGTAAAAAAAAAGTATTTGAGTTTCATCAACTAGAATCAAAAACTGATTAAAAATAAACTAAGATGAATGTATAACATGTATAACAATTTTTTTCAATTTTGACTCCTTTTAGACTCCTTAAAAACTATTTTAACTGGCTAAAGACCCATAAAAGAATAGTCCATAAAAAATCTAATCATTTGAGGGCCCTAGTGTCACCCTGTGGCATTTAGTTTTAGAAGAAATAGAATTTGAAAATATGCAGACAGAGAGACATAGTGCCTTTTATATATTATTTTATATATTATTTTATATATTTTATCAAATAATCTGACTAAATGCATGCTATTGTAGTTGCAATGTTGTTACCTGACTGTACTACATCTTGAATCATGGTGGCCCTGAACAAGATCACATGAAATGATCGCAATTCCACCTTCAAAGGCTAACCACCTGTGAACCTGAGAGTTCAGTCAAGTTCTCCTCAGTGGAGAATTACATTGTGAATTAGGTGTCCCTCCAGGCATCAAGCCACCGGTTAAAGTCATCAAAGACATTGTAATAGTAGATTTGGCAGAGGTGATGGTGGAGAACAGCAGTTGGCCAAGCAAAATGCAGTGGAGGCAGTCACTGTCAAAGATGTCCAGCTTCCACTGATCAGTGTTTAAATGCCTGATCATGTGCTGTTAGTAAGAATCAATTGAAACAAATTTCTACATATTTAAAATAGAATTTACAACTTTATTGTACTTTGAATAGATTTAAAAAACAACAAGATGATTAGAGGATATCAATTCAAAATTTAGTCTCTTTTTTTTCATAATTATAATCCCTATTAATTCATAATCAAAATCTGGCATGGTGTACTGGTGTTGTAGACTCAATTTGTAATGTTAGTCTTTTCAGAGATACTGCATCACTTTCTCTAATACTTTTGGGAAATGGTAGAATTTATATATTCTCTTTCCATCTATTGGGGTAAATAAAAAAGTAGACTAGACTCACAAGCAAAAATATCATTGGTAGGATCAGTTCAAAGCAAAATGTAAAAATAGAGGAAATTGAAAATGTAGTAAAGGAATTTGAAGACAAAATTCCAGCACTTGCCAAAAGAGTCCGAGCAACAGCTAATAAAAAGAGGATGAAAGCCAATAACAAACTCTTTAAAAAGATATTCTACATAAATTCATACGGGAAACAATCACGATGGAAAAGCCACTGAACAAACAAGAGCTGGAAGATTTCTGGAGGCCTCTGTTTGAGAATCAGGGACACTGCAACCAACATTCTGAATGGATCCTGGATATAGTTCAAAGAAACAAAAGCAAGCCAGAACTGCCAGAGCCAAAGATAACGCCTGAAATGATTAAATGAAACATGGATTGATTCCAGAATAACAAAAACCAGGAACAGACAACTTATCCAATTTCTGGTTTAAACAGCTAACAGCACTCAATAATCATTATGGTAGCTGCTTCACCATACTATTGAGAAGCAAGGAGGACACACCACCATGGCTATTAAAAGGTGACACCATCCTAAATCAAGTGAGACATAACATCCTAGTAAATACAGACCCATCTGCTGTCTCACTACGACCTACAAGCTCTTCACTGGCCTGGTTGCAGACAGTATCTATGAACATCTCTCTTCTGGGGCATACCTGGAAAAAGAACAAGTAGGATGTAGGAGGAAGTGCTTAGGCACCAAGGACCAGTTGTTCATTAATAAGACCATTCTCAGAGACTGTAGGAAGAGGCAGAGGAATCTAAGCATGGCTTGAATTGATTATCAAAAGGCATATAATAGTGTACCCTCATGGATACTGCGATACATTGATTTATATAAGATCCATCCTATAATCAAGAAAACCATGGTTGTACATATAAAAATGTGGCAGACAACCATAACATTAAACCATAATAATAATAGAAGAATAACAATTCCTGGCTTGAAGATCTGGAGAGGAATTTCCCAAATGGATAGTTCATCTCCTTTGCTCTTTGCTTGGCAATAGATCCACTAAGTAAACTACTTAAAAGCCAGTGTGCCTACAACCTAAGCCAGGACTGTCAACAAGGCCCAAACAAAATGTCAACCACTTGCTTTTTATGTATGACCAAGCTGTATGCCAATTCAGACATTAACTTAACTTTTACAGATTGTATATGCTTTCAATAAGTTTCCAGACTTTTTGAAAATTCAGTATGTTATTGCTATACATTTTATGATTTCAGGTTCAAATGAACAGCTACAGCAGGAATTAGAATACACCCTACTACAGCCTGATTGTCACAGCTGGTGAATTTTAAAAAATGCAATCTGGATATGAGGACACTTTAGATGAAAGATCTGCAATAAAATTGTGCTTTAAACTTGGAAAAAATGTAGAAACATATGGAATCATTCAGACTGCTTTTGGACCATCTTGCATGAATCGAGCATCAGTTTTTGAATGGCATAAGAGATTCAATAGAGTCTGCGGGGGATGATGAGAGATGTAAGACGAGTAAGGAAATCAAACCACCATAGTTGATTGGCTAAATAAAGAATTTCATGAATAAGGACTATCATGTGCCTATGGAGACAATAAGTGCACAGTTCGATATAAGTGTGGAAACTGGGGTTTTACTAAAAATGTACGGCCAAAATTAGGCTTGATCAATGTACGATTGACTGCTCCTGCTGTCTACTATATAGAAACAATGTGTAAAGTTGCTTGAATCAACAGGATCTGAGTCAGACATTTCGTTGTGCCGGATTTTGGTCAGCTATAAGGAGGTTTACTAAAATTGTAGAACTAAATTATGATTATTTGGTTCTGTTGCTGTTTTGCTTTCATAGCAACTTCGACATGAATGAACTACTGGGTTTATCAGCGCAAAAAAAAAATCTGCTGTGGTATTATTAAAATAAAAAATAAAATGAATTTACTTTCAGTCAAAAGGTTATTTTTTGGCAAATATATTTTTAGATTCATATGAAAAGTATTTAGAAAAGATAAATTATTTTTTAAAATATTCTCTCTTAAGGCCGATAGTAAATAGATATATAAGTATTTATTTACATAATGAACTCCTTAACGACTGAAACATTTTTTCCAATTCTATGTGTCACTTTTTTTCAGTTTATTTTATTAAAAATCTTTGTAAAAAAATTAAAAAGTTTATTTTTTAAATTAGTCATGCCTTAATTTTACTAATTATGCATGACTTAATTTTACTAATTAGTCATGACTTAATTTTACTAATTATGCATGACTTAATTTTACTAATTAGTCATGACTTAATTTTACTAATTATGCATGACTTAATTTTACTAATTATGCATGACTTAATTTTACTAATTATGCATGACTTAATTTTACTAATTATGCATGACTAAAAAATAAACATGATTTTATGTACTTCTAATTAAATCCTAAAAGACTGAGAAAATTATTTGGCACACTGTATTGGAAAAAAATAATTCTCAGTTTTTAATGGTTTAATTAGTCAAAGCAACTTCGACAGTTTCAAATTTAATTTAAAATACAAGCAATAGTCAATAATAATGATACTTTTTACAAAGATTTTCTAATGTTACACTGTTATTATGTTACAAAAATTTAAATTTTAAAGAAAAAAGTCACTTGTAAAATTTCATTTGCAAAATAAAACCAAACTCTCGGCTGAAAGTTGTGACTAAATTCATTTTATTTATTTCAATAATAAAGAAATAAACTTGTTTATAATTTTTTTTGACAAAGATTAAAAAATAAAAAAGTGGCACACTTGGTTGAAAAAAGTCTCAGTTTTTAAGAATTTGCCAAAAATAATCACAACTAAGTTATTTCAAAAACAACATAAACAATATGAGCAAAGTGTAGTACCTTTTCTGTCCTTGATCAGTGGAGGAGAAATCCTCCTAGACTGAAGGAATTTTTTTTTTTGTTATCCAGATTAACCCTTTTTTGAGGAGCTGGATTTTCATTACACATTAAAAACTGGCCTTATGTCTAACTCTGCCCTTGTGGGGAGGCAAGTAAATAGAACAACATTTTTTGCACTAACAGACTCAGTAGATCGCCTGTGTAAAAGGAAATATTTAATAAAAATCAGGAGTTTTCTTTTAGTAAATATATTTTTAAGTATGGACTTAAAAAGATATTTGTTAAAAATAACCTCTCAAAACTTCTGAGTAAATTTGTTTTATTGTTTACTAGCGGGCGTACCCGGCGTTGCCTGGGTGCTTGGAGGTGTGTGTGTGTAGGCGGGAGGGTGGGGGAAATAAGCGAAGTAATAACCCTGTTTTAAACGTTTTAAAAAAATCGGAAAAATAAAACAAAAAAAAAACAGTGAACTGATGTAAAAGTTCTTTTAAAAAAATTGGATAAACGAAAACCAAAAAAAAAAGGAAAAAAAAATAGAATATGTTAGGAAAACCAAAACCAAAAAAAAAAAACACGAAAAAAAAATGGTATAAATAGCCATGCTTCAATATTAAAAGTTTAAAAATCGAAAAAATAATATATCTGATAACTGAGATTGAATCAATTAATCCATTGCGCAATGAACACGTGGACAAAACTAGGTTGGTTTTTATAATGTTTAAACGAATTCAAGGTTCAATGTTTTTTGCGCATGTTGACGCATGCGTAGAAGCCATCTTGTCATGATGATACGATTTTTTTTCCACCCCCTCATGGTAGAAAAGGGTAAAGGAAGAAATGTTTTTAGCCAATTTTTCAATATTTGTCGGCTGAAGGTTCGAGCTTGAAAATGATACTTATCTCGTGAAAATCCGTCGCCTCTGACAAAAGTTTGTGGCAGACATACAAACACACAAATTTTTGCTTTTATATATATACTAGCCTGGGCGCCCGGCATTGCCCGGGTGTTTGAACGTGTGTTGAGCAAAAAAAAAAAAAAAAAAGTGGTAGTAGGCAGGCTCGAATCTACTGCGAAGGAGGAAAAGAATGTGAAAAAAAAAAGTGACATCTTTGCCGTTGTGTCCATTGCCAAACCGGAAATGGTGAAGGTTTAAATTAAGGCTAGCCAATCAAAAAGAAGACCATGACTTTTGAAATTATCAATGAAAAAAGCGACCCCTCCTTATAGAAAAGTGCCTAACTGACGGTGAAGGAATTCATTTTTTTAGCCAATTTTTCAATATTTGTCGTACGAAGAGTCGTGCTCCAAAACGATACCGATCTCGTGAAAATCCGTCACCTCTGTCGAACGTTTTAGGCAGACATACAAACATATATACATACATACATTTAAACAAACAGGTGTGGTTTATATTATAGACTAGCGGGGGGTACCTGGCATTGCCCGGGTGTTTGTAGGTGTGTGTATGGGGGGGGTAATTAATAAACCTGCTTAAATATTATAAAAAAGACGATGTAAAAAAAAAAAAAAAAAAAAAAAAAAAAAAATGGAAAAAAAAATGCATAATTAAACCTGTGTATGGGGAAGAGGTAAACTAAAGAATAAGCAAAGTAATAAAAAAAAAACGTTGCCCGGGTGTTTAAAGGTGTAAAAGAAAAAAAAATAGTTTTGGTCGGAAAAAGGGATTGAACCCGGAAGCCTTGACGCGGAGGTGGGAACCAAAGCCAACTTTCCCAGAACTGCCAGACTCTGGAATTCCATTCCAGGTTCCTGCTTCCCTAACTGTACTGACATGCAGAAGTTCAAGTGTAATGTGAACCGACATCTTGCTGCCCAAATCCCAACATAGTGCCCCAGTAGTTGCTGCCCCTGATAGTAGCCCCCTACACCAAAGTGGCAATGTGCCTTGTTTGGGGTGAAAATGTAATAAAAAAAAAAATTAAAAAAAAAAAACTACTTAACCGTCTCGACCACGAGTGAGAGTAATTGATTAGCGTGTTAAGTTAAGGCTTATAAAGCTAGTAAAAGAGGTTTGATTGACAGGAAGACGCTAAATGAGGTCATCATGGGATCGTTATTTTTAGTTTTCACTTCCCCCCCAGATGATGGTGGGAAGGGGGGAAAGCAGCACGAAAGCCAAGAACACAACGTTTTAATTTAATTTCACTGTATTTATACAAAAATGCACGACAAACAGGGACAGAGCGAAATAGCGCGAATCTCATAAAAGTTGACGTAAATAAACCTAGAGACGACCCGCGTTCCCAAATCATAGATATTATGATATAGGACCTATATAAACAGTTTTAAGCGATAGTAACGACCCCGGGAGCGTGTGCGTGAAAAGCCTTTTGAAGACATACACGAAATGGTCACACACATTTTGCCTTTTATATATATAGACTAGCGGGGGTGGTACCCGACGTTGCCCGAGTGTGTGTGTTGGTGGGCGAGGGTGGGGGGTGTTATTGAAAACCTAAGAATAAGCCAAATAAAAAAAAGAAAACAGAAAACCGAACGTTAAAACTTATCTGAAAAATAAAGCGGTTAGGGGGTAATCAAAACAAAAAAAAAACTAATGTAAGGCAAACGAACGATGTTAAATGTAAAAATCTGAAAAACAAAAACAAAAAAGAAAACAGAAAAACAGACGTTAAAACTTCTGAAAAATAACCCCCCCCCCCAAAAAAAAAACACGTGAAAAATGGCTTAAATAAGCCTGTTTCAATATTGAAATTTTAAAAATCGGTGGGTATCCGGGTGTTTTTGGGTGTGTGTGGTCAGTGGGGGGCGTTAATGAAAACCTAAGAATAAGCGAAGTAAAAAAAAAAAAAAACAGAAAAACGAACGTTACGTAAAAAATGGCTTAAAATTACTTATTTCAATATTAAAATTTAAAAAATAAAAAAAAAAAAACATCTCACACCACGATTCGAACCCAAAATGTTTAGATAGACTTAACACGACATACATGAAATTGTGTCAGTTTTTAAAATATTTAAATTAAATCAGGTTATGACGTCGTCTGACGACTGCGTAGAACTGATCTCGTCATGACAGGACGGTTTTTGCTGCCCCCCCCCCCCTGTAGAAAAGTGTTGATTTTGGGGGTGAAAACATTAACGTTTTTGGCCAATTTTTCGATATTTGTCGGATGGAGGATTGGGTTTTCATATGAGACCAAGTTTGTCAATTTTTGTTCAATCTGTCGAAAGTTTTTAGCAGACACACATACATACATACATACATTTTCGCTTTTATATATATAGACTAGCGAGGAGTACCCAGCATTGCCCGGGTGTTTGTAGGTGTGTGTGAAAAAAAACAGGTGCCCGTGAAAAAAAAAACCTTTACGACGCGCAGTTGGAAAATAGTAAAGTGTTAAAAAAAAAAAAGCCTTGACGACGCGCAGTTGGAAAATAGTAAAGTGTGAAAAAAAAAACAGGTCTGCGTTTTTGATTGACGTGACGGCGATAGCTATTCAGCAGTTAGCATTTTGTGCGGGACAGTTTTTAATGAGGTCAATAAATCGGTTTGTTTGTTTTTAAAAACCCGCTCCCCCATCTCAAAATGAAAGCTACCGTCTGATATGACGAAGTCGACATTGACCAAACGTTAGTTACCACTGGCTCTGGGCCTGTTGTGTTTATTTGCTTCCCAACTGAGCAAATTAGGCACAAGGCCGTTTTTAAATATGGAGATAGGGGGAGGGGGGGAGGGGGGGGAGGACAAGCTCCCGAGAGGTGGGAAATGGGAGCTGGATAAGTAACTGTTGGTATGAAGGGTTGCCCCCACATTGACCAAGGTCAGATATGTGGGGTTACCCCCACATATGGTCTTTGCTAGTCATATCTGTCGGAACAGATGGTATTTATTTGCTCCCCCACCGAGCAAATTAGGCACAAGGCCAATTTTTAATGTGAGGAGTGAAGGGAGGGGGAAGGAAAAAAGGGGACCAGCTCCCGAGAGGTGGGAAATGGGAGCTGGTTAAAGGTCAGGCATGTGGGGTTGCCCCCACATCTGGTCCTTGCTAGTCATAGCTAGTCATAGCTTGCAGTATCTGTCGGAACAGATACTACACTTTGAGATATTAAATCTTTTATTCATGTTAAGAAAAATACAGTCAAAATTAACGATGAACAAAAAACTTAGGCACATGGCCAACTCAAAAGGGGGGATTTTGGGGGTCGTTGGTCATCCTTGTCACTCCAGAACTAAACAAAGTCAAAAGTTTCTCCTAGCTAGTATCTTCTTTCACCATAATACCGCATTCACCCTTTCATATTGGGGGACGTCCTAGTAACTCCCAATTTTTAAAACATTTTTTATTGACGTGTAAAAACAAAAAAGATAACAATAAAATGGTAACAATAATTCATTTGTGTCGAGGGAGGGGGAAGAAAAAACAAAAGGTGATTAGTAGGACCCTCCCAACCCCGTCTAGTTGATAGACTGCCCGTTCCACTAGGTTTGTAAAAGGAACCTCGCTTCTGCGGGTCAGTCTCTAGGTGGGGATGCCCTCTAGATGGGGGTGAATGGAGAAAAGAAAATTTTTGTGGGTAAGGGATGGAGGTTAGTTTGTATTTCTTTTTCTCCAAGATGGGTAAAATTTAGAGGAAGGGGTGAAAACAAAAATTGCAGGTAAGAGGGGATGGGGATCTTGGAGGCTTCCTAATCGGGGAGGGATGGAACACACACTCAGCTAGCTGAGAGACAACTTGTTTAATTTTACTTTACAGAACTGCGCGTTCCACACCAAGGCGGGGAACACGTATTCAAATTTGGCTCCTCTTCGTACACACAGACTTGCCACATGTATCCATCTTCTGTCAAATGCCGCGCGATGCAGCCTTCTTCTATCACATCTGATCTTCACCCGTAGTTGGTGTTTAAAGAATGCGATCAGATCTTGATCAGAAAAAGATAACCCCCCCCCCCCCGGCAACCTTGCAGACGCGACGTCCAAATCACCATTCTCGCCACGGCCAGGATCGTAACGTAGACCATTTGTCTTTCCCGGTCCCACGGCGGCCTCACGTTGTCCACAACATTGGATACAGTAATTGGGCGAGGATGCTCAGGATCGATGCGAGCCGTCACTCTGCTGACATACGACCAGTACTGGCGGAGTTCGCGGCAATCGAAGAAAGCGTGATCCGTAGTTTCTACGGCCGTTGTCTCACAACGGGGACAATCAGGCGACTCCAAAAACCCGGAACTGCATTGTATGTTGTTGAGTTGAAGTGCATTTCGGGCCAATCGCCAGGTCAGAGAGAACTCCAAATTGTTCAGATGACTCGAACGTGGCGCCCAGCTCCACGCGGAGCGGATCTCACTCTGCTGCCACCCCAAACGCGCGCATAGCGGGTCGTCAGCGGCCCCCTTCACTAGATCCCTGTGGAGTTCCCTACGGGTAGCAGTCACAAGGTCACTGGACCTTGGTAGTCGTTTTAGCGGCAGTAACCACGGGGTGCCATGGTTGGTCATCCTGCATATAGTGGCTCAGGAAGGCCAGCCTCTCAGCATCTCGATGACACTTCAAGTCCGGCATTCCCAAGCCTCCCTCACACGGACGTTGAATACAGACCTGTCTGCTCACCCAGTGTCTTCCTCTGTCCCAAAGGAGCGAGGACAAGAGTTCGACAAGAGCTTTTAGGTGGTGTGCAGGCAGGGGAAGTACGGCCAGTCGGTAAAAGATGAGAGGAAAGACGTAAGTGGCGCACGCCTCAGCTCTACCCTTTAAGGAAAGTTTCCTAGGAAGCCACGAATTGACTGTAGCCTCCACCTTTGACCGTACCTCCAACCAATTCTTGTCAAGCTGGAGACCCGGTCCGAACCACACGCCGAGGATCCGGACCGGGCCATCTGCCCAGCTGAAGGGCGCAGGGAGGTTTGCGTTGCCACTCCATGTGCCCAACCGCAGTCCTACCGACTTGTTGCGGTTTATCTTGGCCCCCGTGATTCTTTCGTACTGTGTGAGTGCCTCCGACACGACCTCAATGTCTCTGAAGCCCGACACGAAGATCGTGACATCATCGGCGAACGCGGATACCTTGGCAGCTGAGCCGTCAGGCAGAGCCATTCCGCGCAGGGCCGAATTTGGCTCCCCATGTCTCAGCTTGCGGAGAAGAGGCTCCAAAGCCAGGACATAAAGCAGGGGCGACAGTGGACAACCCTGACGAACCGACCGAGAGATAACAAAGGGTTTTGAGCGCTTTCCGTTGACTTGCACGACAGCCATGGGCTGTCGATACATTATGGAGATCCACTTGCAAAAGTCCGGTTTAAAACCGGCGGCCTCTAAGACAGATGCCAGGAAACGATGGTCGACCCTATCGAAAGCTTTGGACTGATCTAAGTTTATCAGCGCGGCTTCCGTGTCGTCATCTATTCTCCCCTCTAGGATCGTGCGGATCAGGTGCAAGTTGTTCTGAATAGAGCTCCCCTTCACAACGTAGTTCTGTTCCGGTTCAACCAACTTGTCGATAACAACCTGCAGCCGATTCGACAGGACCTTGGCCAAAATCTTCAACTCTGTGTTTAGCAGAGTTATGGGCCTGTAGTCGTCTAACTCTTCCCCTCCATGCCCGTCACCTTTCTTCAGCAATGTGATCACTCCCTTGGTCACCTGCCCTGGGATGGATCCCTGAGCAAACCAATGGTTGAACATATCCGTCAGAAGAGGCAGAAACATGGGCGACAGCCTCAAGTACAGTTCCTATGGCAGACCATCAAGTCCTGGCGATCTGTCACAGCTGACCTGCTTCAGCGCAGTAAAGACCTCCCGCTCCGTCACCCGGCCCTCGCAACCAGCCGCTCTAGCCGCCTCGAGGCGGGGAGAGTCGGCCAAATAGTCGCTAAACTCAAGGACCGGAAGATCGGGCTGCTGCGTAAAACGCTTCTCGAAATGTTCTCGAAACCCCTCGCAGATCTCCCGAGTCGATTCCAGGGTGCGTCCATCCGGATGTTTGACTTTCACAATATATTTGTCCGAGCCACGCCTAGAAACCTCACGGCGCACGTCTGCATCAGAATTGACTGCTTCGTTGCCTATCTTTCTAAGCCTAGCTCTAACTACTTGGCCTTCGTAACGCTCGCTAGTCTCGCGTAGAAGGTCCTGCTTAGCTAGTTCCTGACTAACCCTATCACCCTCCCCCGTAGCCTGGGCTAGTTTCTGCTCTAGCTGCTTCTTCGTCTTGGCCTTATCTAGTGCGAGGCGCTGAGCATACTTGACGGAGAAGCTTCTGATCTTGGCTTTGAGACCTAACCACCACTTACTCCCGGTAACCGCCCCCACTAGTGCCTTTTTAATCAATTCTCTTAACTGATCTTGGAAGTCTTGTATCTCCAGAAGGGAGGTGTTTAACTTCCAGTACCCCGCTAACTTAGGCCTATTTCCTAGCTTCAGCCGGGCCATAACTAATTTATGGTCCGTCTGGCCTAGCCAAGTGAACATGGGACAAGATAAGAAGTCTACTTCGCCTCTCCTAACTAACATCCTGTCCAAATAGGTATTTGGATAGGAGGAAACACTATTGGTCCACGTCCACATCTCCCGCCCCGGATGCTCGAACCGAAACCTGTCGACCAGACCGCATCTAGCCATCAGATCAGCCAGGCTGGACTCGCACCTCTCCGAGCCTCTAGCATCGCCTCCTACCTTATCTATCTCGGGGTCTAAGATGGCGTTCCAATCTCCTATTAGCACTACCCGCTTCCGACAATCTACAAACGCGTCAAGCTGACTGAAGAATGAGACCCTCTCACGAGCGGTGCTGGGCGCATGAACCGCGATCACCCGAAACACAGAATCTTTACGGCAACATCGGCCACAACCAGCCTGCCCACCGCATCTCTATGGACAACGTCGACCGTCGCCGACAGGGTACGTTTAACCAGCACGGAAACTCCCTTCCCCCGCGGGCTGCCATATGCTAAGAAAACCTCAAAATCTCTGGCCAGCACCTGACAGTCCACAGAGGAAACGAAATGCGTCTCCTGAATCGCAGCCACATCCACTCCCAGGGACAAGAGGTCGTGCCGGAGGCGAGCCGCCCGGCCCGGTGATCTCAAGCCCCTCGCATTCAAACTAGCCAAATTCAAAGCAATAGTACCTACCTTAGGGTGTGTCACACTCAGCTCCGAAGTCAGCTGGGGAGAGGACGCCGACGTTATGTGCCATGCTCAAGGTGGTCAGGTTTTTCATATCCTGACCTTCTCTCGCAATGCCGCCGACATCCAAAGGATAAATTAATTTTATGGCCCTGTAGAGTGACGGATGGACCAACACGGGGACCCTTCCCTTGCATTGTTTTGACAGTTCATCAAGAGAAGGGTCATTTTTTTCACCAGTTCAATTCCCGGAAACGCCCCTTCAGCAACCTGCAGCCTTGTCCACAAGTTGGTCTTGCAGGCCTCTGGAGTTCTGACAAAAGTTATTAAGAGTGGGGCGTCCGGGAAATTTGAGGGGATATTTACATCTTTCCCCTCTATCTGTTTGTAATCGAGCAGAGGTTTTAAGTTTTTCCTCTGCCGATGGGAAATGTCTGTGGCCACAGATAGAGGGTCTACATTACATAGTTCCTCAGGGGCAAGGACCTTTGGTCTGCAAGAGGCAGAGGAGTCTCTCCTCTCCCTCGGTTCATTCTTTTCATTTTCTTTTTGGGGTAGTGGCTCAGTTTGCCTTGGTGTGGGGACGGGTGTTTGTGTGGTACCTGGTGTTGGTGTTGGTGTGGTGTCTGGTGTTGGTGCGGTGTTTGGTGTTGGTGCGGTGTCTGGTGTTGGTGCGGTGTCTGGTGTTGGTGCAGTGTGTGGTTTGGGGGTGGAAGTGGATTTTGTTGTTAGGGGTGGTGTATGTTCACAGGGAGTGGGGGCCACCTTTTCTTCCTCTTTTCTTCTTTTGTTTTTCTTTTTCATTCTTTCGAATGAACCGGGGAGAGGTGAGGTTGAGTTCCTCTCCCTCTCACTTGCGGATTCCTCCTCAGAGGAGCAGTCTTTTCTCCGCTTGATCCCCGTCTCGATTGGTGTGGGGACTGTTGGTTGTGTCTGCTCCTCTATTTGCTGCTGCAGCTGTTTTTGTTGTTGCTGCTCTCGCTGGTGTCGTTGCTGCTGCTGCTTCTGCTGCACTTGCTGATTTTGCTGCTGTAGTAGTTGTTGCTGCAGTTGTTTCCGCGGCATTGGCTGCGGTGGCTGTTGTTGTTGCTGCATTTGCAGAGGCTCCTGCCTCGATTTTTGGGCTGGTGGTGGGACGGTGGCAGAAGGGATTATGTGTTTCCGCTTTTGTCTCACTACCGTGCTCCATTCTTCCCCCTTGGCCTCCTGGGTGGTTTGGGTTTTCCTTGGAGCTGGGGTTGGTGCTGCAGTTGCAGGGGTTGTTGCCGCCTTTTGGGTTGTTGGATTAGGGGTTACCCTTTGGGGGCAACTCCTAGCCATGTGGCCCTGCTTTTGGCAGAACCAACAGTGTGGACGACGGCCCTCCACCACTACCGTTATGCTGGCATCTTTGTATGTCAGCAGCGGTGGTATTGCTTGAAAACCTTCCCTCTTCAGCCTCATTGCTATTGTGTAGCAGCCCAGGTGAGTCCCAGTTTTTGACCGTACTGGGGTCACCTGTTCTACCTCACCGTACTGGCTGAAGAGGCATCCTAATACTTCCGCAGGTATTTGGGTTGGCACATTAAATACCTGCACCCGAGTCCTTCTCTTGCCCTGGTATTCAGGTGTTAGTTTGACTCTCCCATGCTTTATTTCTTGGAGGGAGAGTCTCTCCGCATCATCCTTGGTGGGTAGGAGGATGTCCCACACAGCGAAGCTCCTCTGGTACAGGTATAGTACTGGGATGTTAAGTTTGTGGAGAAGCCCCGCCATGTCTTCCTTCTTCATTCCTAGGAGCCGGTTTTCCGGTATATCGGAAATGGCAAAGGACAGGACTCTGCCCTCAATCGCCTCCCAGGCACCTGGTATGGGTTTTATATCTGCCCCCTCTATGTATTGTCTGTACTTTGTCAGGTACAGGTCTCTATACTCTTGAGGGGACAGTTGTTTTTCTACGGTCTTCCCCCACGCAGACCCTCTTGTTGGTGTTGGTATGGGGTCTTTAGTTGGGTTAGACCGTTTTTGGTCTTTTATGGAGGTCGCCCCTGCCTGTTTCTTGGCGACGCTTCCTGCCTCCCCAGATGTCTTGGTCAGTCCTTTTGTGGAAGTGTCACATTTTTGGGCGGCGGCTCCCTTTTTAGTGTCTTTTGCGGGAGCAGCTTCCCGTTTTGGGGAGTCGGCCTCTTGGGGAGCATGATCTTTTTTGTTTACTTTGAGGCCATCTGCCCCTTCCTCGTTTGTGAGGTCCAGGCGGTATGCCCCCTCATTTTCTTGATCTGCTCCCCTTTTGGGAGAGCAGCCCTCCTGGGGAGCACTGTCCCCTTTATTGTCCTTTTGGTCTGGCACCTCCTCCTTTTTGTGGTTGGAGTGGGATGCTACGACCGATTTTGGTTTTGCTCCTCTTTGGGGGGAGTCGCCCTCGGGGGGAGCTGTTGTTAAATTTTCCCCCTTCTGGGGAGCGTCCAATGGTGTCATACCCGGGCGGTACGCCCCATCAGCAGTTGTTTTTTCTCCTGTTGGGGATTCGTCCTCTTGGGGAGCAGTAGCCCCCTGGCTGGGGGTATCCATATTGGTGGGCCCCGGGCTGGGGGTGTCCGTTTTGGGTCCCTCTTTTAAAAAATTCACTGAAAAAAGTGACGTGGAATCAGCGTCCAAAGTGGGGAGCCGACTTTGGCGCCAAAAAGAGGTGTTGCCAAAAGGCGGCAAGAGGGGAGATAGAACTGAGAGAGGGAGTGGGAAGTTAGTGGAGGGAAGAGAGAAGGTGTTTCCGACCCTCCCTCGCGGGAAGGTCGTAAATTATCAGCTCGGATCCCCCCCCGTGGGGGAGGGGGGAGAGCAGAGAAAGACAGACAAAGTGGGGGTGCGGACAGAACGCGACCCAAAAAGCTTGTCAGGTGTTCCGGGCACGAGAATGTGTCGCCAGAACAGCACTGCCTCGCACGATGTAGGTATCAGAACAGATACTACACTTTGAGATATTAAATCTTTTATTCATGTTAAAAAATACAGTAAAATTAACGATGAACAAAAAACTTAGGCACATGGCCAACTCAAAAGGGGGGAATTTTGGGGGTCGTTGGTCATCCTTGTCACTCCAGAACTAAACAAAGTCAAAAGTTTCTCCCAGCTAGTATCTTCTTTCACCATAATACCGCATTCACCCTTTCATATTGGGGGACGTCCTAGTAACTCCCAATTTTTAAAACATTTTTTATTGACGTGTAAAAACAAAAAAGATAACAATAAAATGGTAACAATAATTCATTTGTGTCGAGGGAGGGGGAAGAAAAAACAAAAGGTGATTAGTAGGACCCTCCCAACCCCGTCTAGTTGATAGACTGCCCGTTCCACTAGGTTTGTAAAAGGAACCTCGCTTCTGCGGGTCAGTCTCTAGGTGGGGATGCCCTCTAGATGGGGGTGAATGGAGAAAAGAAAATTTTTGTGGGTAAGGGATGGAGGTTAGTTTGTATTTCTTTTTCTCCAAGATGGGTAAAATTTAGAGGAAGGGGTGAAAACAAAAATTGCAGGTAAGAGGGGATGGGGATCTTGGAGGCCTCCTAATCGGGGAGGGATGGAACACACACTCAGCTAGCTGAGAGACTACTTGTTTAATTTAACTTTACAGAACTGCGCGTTCCACACCTAGGCGGGGAACACGTATTCAAATTTGGCTCCTCTTCGTACACACAGACTTGCCACATGTATCCATCTTCTGTCAAATGCCGCGCGATGCAGCCTTCTTCTATCACATCTGATCTTCACCCGTAGTTGGTGTTTAAAGAACGCGATCAGATCTTGATCAGAAAAAGACAACACCCCCCCGGCAACCTTGCAGACGCGAAGTCCAAATCACCATTCTCGCCACGGCCAGGATCGTAACGTAGACCATTTGTCTTTCCCGGTCCCACGGCGGCCTCACGTTGTCCACAACATTGGATACAGTAATTGGGCGAGGATGCTTAGGATCGATGCGAGCCGTCACCCCACTGACATACAACCAGTACTGGCGGAGTTCGCGGCAATCGAAGAAAGCGTGATCCGTAGTTTCCACGGCCGTTGTCCCACAACGGGGACAATCAGGCGACTCCAGAAACCCAGAACTGCATTGTATGTTGTTGAGTGGAAGTGCATTTCGGGCCAATCGCCAGGTCAGAGAGAACTCCGAATTGTTCAGATGACTCGAACCTGGCGCCCAGCTCCACGCGGAGCGGATCTCACTCTGCTGCCACCCCAAACGCGCGCATAGCGGGTCGTCCGCGGCCCCCTTCACTAGATCCCTGTGGAGTTCCCTACGGGTAGCAGTCACAAGGTCACTGGACCTTGGTAGTCGTTTTAGCGCGGCTCGGCACTCTTTCATGTAGGCAGATTCTCCCCGCGGCCTGCGACGGCTCTCGATGGAAGGGTCGAGAACGAGGTCGGGGAAGGCGGCAGTAACCACGGGGTGCCACGGTTGGTCATCCTGCATATAGTGGCTCAGGAAGGCCAGCCTCTCAGCATCTCGATGACACTTCAAGTCCGGCATTCCCAAGCCTCCCTCACACAGACGTTGAATACAGACCTGTCTGCTCACCCAGTGTCTTCCTCTGTCCCAAAGGAGCGAGGACAAGAGTTCGACAAGAGCTTTTAGGTGTTGTGCAGGCAGGGGAAGTACGGCCAGTCGGTAAAGGATGAGAAGAAAGACGTAAGTGGCGCACGCCTCAGCTCTACCCTTTAAGGAAAGTTTCCTAGGAAGCCACGAATTGACTGCAGCCTCCACCTTTGACCGTACCTCCAACCAATTCTTGTCAAGCTGGAGACCCGGTCCGAACCACACGCCGAGGATCCGGACCGGGCCATCTGTCCAGCTGAAGGGCGCAGGGAGGTTTGCGTTGCCACTCCATGCGCCCAACCGCAGTCCTACCGACTTGTTGCGGTTTATCTTGGCCCCTGTAATTCTTTCGTACTGTGTGAGTGCCTCCGACACGACCTCAATGTCTCTGAAGCCCGACACGAAGATCGTGACATCATCGGCGAACGCGGATACCTTGGCAGCTGAGCCGCCAGGCAGAGCCATTCCGCACAGGGCCGAATTTGCCTCCCCATGTCTCAGCTTGCGGAGAAGAGGCTCCAAAGCCAGGACATAAAGCAGGGGCGACAGTGGACAACCCTGACGAACCGACCGAGAGATAACAAAGGGTTTCGAGCGCTTTCCGTTCACTTGCACGACAGCCATGGGCTGTCGATACATTATGGAGATCCACTTGCAAAAGTCCGGTTTAAAACCGGCGGCCTCTAAGACAGATGCCAGGAAACGATGGTCGACCCTATCGAAAGCTTTGGACTGATCTAAGTTTATCAGCGCGGCTTCCGTGTCGTCATCTATTCCCCCCTCTAGGATCATGCGGATCAGGTGCAAGTTGTTCTGAATCGATCTCCCCTTCACAGCGTAGTTCTGTTCCGGTTCAACCAACTCGTCGATAACAACCTGCAGCCGATTCGACAGGACCTTGGCCAAAATCTTCAACTCTGTGTTTAGCAGAGTTATGGACCTGTAGTCGTCTAACTCTTCCCCTCCATGCCCGTCACCTTTCTTCAGCAATGTGATCACTCCCTTGGTCACCTGCCCTGGGATGGATCCCTGAGCAAACCAATGGTTGAACATATCCGTCAGAAGAGGCAGAAACATGGGCGACAGCCTCAAGTACAGTTCCTATGGCAGACCATCAAGTCCTGGCGATCTGTCACAGCTGACCTGCTTCAGCGCAGTAAAGACCTCCTGCTCCGTCACCCGGCCCTCGCAACCAGACGCTCTAGCCGCCTCGAGGCGGGGAGAGTCGGCCAAATAGTCGCTAAACTCAAGGACCGGAAGATCGGGCTGCTGCGTAAAACGCTCCTCGAAATGTTCTCGAAACCCCTCGCAGATCTCCCGAGTCGATTCCAGGGTGCGTCCATTCGGATGTTTGATTTTTGCAATGTATTTGTCCGAGCCACGCCTAGAAACCTCACGGCGCACGTCTGCATCAGAATTGATTGCTTCGTTGCCTATCTTTCTAAGCCTAGCTCTAACTACTTGGCCTTCGTAACGCTCGCTAGTCTCGCGTAGAAGGTCCTGCTTAGCTAGTTCCTGACTAACCCTATCACCCTCCCCCGTAGCCTGGGCTAGTTTCTGCTCTAGCTTCTTCTTCGTCTTGGCCTTATCTAGTGCGAGGCGCTGGGCATACTTGACGGAGAAGCTTCTGATCTTGGCTTTGAGACCTAACCACCACTTACTCCCGGTAACCGCCCCCACTAGTGCCTTTTTAATCAATTCTCTTAACTGATCTTGGAAGTCTTATATCTCCAGAAGGGAGGTGTTTAACTTCCAGTACCCCGCTAACTTAGGCCTATTTCCTAGCTTCAGCCGGGCCATAACTAATTTATGGTCCGTCTGGCCTAGCCAAGTGAACGTGGGACAAGATAAGAAGTCTACTTCGCCTCTCCTTACTAACATCCTGTCCAAATAGGTATTTGGATAGGAGGAAACACTATTGGTCCACGTCCACATCTCCCGCCCTGGATGCTCGAACCGAAACCTGTCGACCAGACCGCATCTAGCCATCAGATCAGCCAGGCTGGACTCGCACCTCTCCGATCCTCTAGCTCCGCCTCCTACCTTATCTATGTCGGGGTCTAAGATGGAATTCCAATCCCCCATTAGCACTACCCGCTTCCGACAATCTACAAACGCGTCAAGCTGACTGAAGAATGAGACCCTCTCACGAGCGGTGCTGGGCGCATGAACCGCAATCACCCGAAACACAGAATCTTTTACGGCAACATCGGCCACAACCAGCCTACCCACCGCATCTCTATGGACAACGTCGACCGTCGCCGACAGGGTACTTTTAACCAGCACGGAAACTCCCTTCCCCCGCGGGCTGCCATATGCTGAGAAAACCTCAAAGTCTCGGGCCAGCACCTGACAGTCCACAGAGGAAACGAAATGCGTCTCCTGAATCGCAGCCACATCCACTCCCAGGGACAAGAGGTCGTGCCGGAGGCGAGCCGCCCGGCCCGATGATCTCAAGCCCCTCGCATTCAGACTAGCCAAATTCAAAGCCATGGTACCTACCTTAAGGTGTGTTACACTCAGCTCCGAAGTTAGCCGGGGAAAGGACACCGACGTTGTGTGCAATGCTCAAGGTGGTCAGGTTTTTCATGTCCTGACCTTCTCTCACAATGCCGCCGACATCCAAAGGGTAAGTCAATTTAAGGGCCCTATAGAGTGACGGATGGACCAACACGGGGACCCTTCCCTTGCATTGTTTTGACAGTTCATCAAGAGAAGGGTCATTTTTTTTCACCAGTTCAATTCCTGGAAACGCCCCTTCAGCGGCCTGCAGCCTTGTCCACAAGTTGGTCTTGCAGGTCTCTGGAGTTCTGACAAAAGTTATTAGGAGTGGGGCGTCCGGGAAATTTGAGGGGATATTTACATCTTTCCCCTCTATCTGTTTGTAATCGAGCAGAGGTTTTAAGTTTTTCCTCTGCCGATGGGAAATGTCTGTGGCCACAGATAGAGGGTCTACATTACATAGTTCCTCAGGGGCAAGGACCTTTGGTCTGCAAGAGGCAGAGGAGTCTCTCCTCTCCCTCGGTTCATTCTTTTCATTTTCTTTTTGGGGTAGTGGCTCAGTTTGCCTTGGTGTGGGGACGGGTGTTTATGTGGTGCCTGGTGTTGGTGTTGGTGTGGTGTCTGGTATTGGTGCGGTGTTTGGTGTTGGTGCGGTGTCTGGTGTTGGTGTTGGTGCGGTGTCTGGTGTTGGTGTGGTGTCTGGTGTTGGTGCGGTGTCTGGTGTTGGTGCAGTGTGTGGTTTGGGGGTGGAAGTGGATTTTGTTGTTAGGGGTGGTGTATGTTCACAGGGAGTGGGGGCCACCTTTTCTTCCTCTTTTCTTCTTTTGTTTTTCTTTTTCATTCTTTCGAATGAACCGGGGAGAGGTGAGGTTGAGTTCCTCTCCCTCTCACTTGCGGATTCCTCCTCAGAGGAGCAGTCTTTTCTCCGCTTGATCCCCGTCTCGATTGGTGTGGGGACCGTTGGTTGTGTCTGCTCCTCTATTTGCTGCTGCAGCTGTTTTTGTTGTTGCTGCTCTCGCTGGTGTCGTTGCTGCTGCTGCTTCTGCTGCACTTGCTGATTTTGCTGCTGTAGTAGTTGTTGCTGCAGTTGTTTCCGCGGCATTGGCTGCGGTGGCTGTTGTTGTTGCTGCATTTGCAGAGGCTCCTGCCTCGATTTTTGGGCTGGTGGTGGGACGGTGGCAGAAGGGATTATGTGTTTCCGCTTTTGTCTCACTACCGTGCTCCATTCTTCCCCCTTGGCCTCCTGGGTGGTTTGGGTTTTCCTTGGAGCTGGGGTTGGTGTTACAGTTGCAGGGGTTGTTGCCGCCTTTTGGGTTGTTGGATTAGGGGTTACCCTTTGGGGGCAACTCCTAGCCATGTGGCCCTGCTTTTGGCAGAACCAACAGTGTGGACGACGGCCCTCCACCACTACCGTTATGCTGGCATCTTTGTATGTCAGCAGCGGTGGTATTGCTTGAAAACCTTCCCTCTTCAGCCTCATTGCTATTGTGTAGCAGCCCAGGTGAGTCCCAGTTTTTGACCGTACTGGGGTCACCTGTTCTACCTCACCGTACTGGCTGAAGAGGCATCCTAATACTTCCGCAGGTATTTGGGTTGGCACATTAAATACCTGCACCCGAGTCCTTCTCTTGCCCTGGTATTCAGGTGTTAGTTTGACTCTCCCATGCTTTATTTCTTGGAGGGAGAGTCTTTCCGCATCATCCTTGGTGGGTAGGAGGATGTCCCACACAGCGAAGCTCCTCTGGTACAGGTATAGTACTGGGATGTTAAGTTTGTGGAGAAGCCCCGCCATGTCTTCCTTCTTCATTCCTAGGAGCCGGTTTTCCGGTATATCGGAAATGGCAAAGGACAGGACTCTGCCCTCAATCGCCTCCCAGGCCCCTGGTATGGGTTTTATATCTGCCCCCTCTATGTATTGTCTGTACTTTGTCAGGTACAGGTCTCTATACTCTTGAGGAGACAGTTGTTTTTCTACGGTCTTCCCCCACGCAGACCCTCTTGTTGGTGTTGGTATGGGGTCTTTAGTGGGGTTAGATCGTTTTTGGTCTTTTATGGAGGTCGCCCCTGCCTGTTTATTGGCGACGCTTCCTGCCTCCCCAGATGTCTTGGTCAGTCCTTTTGTGGGAGTGTCACATTTTTGGGCGGCGGCTCCCTTGTTAGTGTCTTTTTCGGGAGCAGCTTCCCGTTTTGGGGAGTCGGCCTCTTGGGGAGCATGATCCTTTTTGTTTACTTTGAGGCCATCTGCCCCTTCCTCGTTTGTGCGGTCCAGGCGGTATGCCCCCTCATTTTCTTGATCTGCTCCCCTTTTGGGAGAGCAGCCCTCCTGGGGAGCGCTGTCCCCTTTATTGTCCTTTTGGTCCGGCACCTCCTCCTTTTTGTGGTTGGAGTGAGATGCTACGACCGATTTTGGTTTTGCTCCCCTTTGGGGGGAGTCGCCCTCGGGGGGAGCTGTTGTTAAATTTTCCCCCTCCTGGGGAGCGGTCAATGGTGTCATACCTGGGCGGTACGCCCCATCAGCAGTTGTTTTTTCTCCTGTTGGGGATTCGTCCTCTTGGGGAGCAGTAGCTCCCTGGCTGGGGGTATCCATATTGGTGGGCCCCTGGCTGAGGGTATCCATATTGGTGGCCCCCGGGCTGGGGGGTGTCCGTTTTGGGTCACTCTTTTAAAAAATTCACTGAAAAAAGTGACGTGGAATCAGCGTCCAAAGTGGGGAGCCGACTTTGGCGCCAAAAGGCGGCAAGAGGGGAGATAGTACTGAGAGAGGGAGTGGGAAGTTAGTGGAGGGAAGAGAGAAGGTGTCTCCGACCCTCCCTCGCGGGAAGGTCGTAAATTATCAGCTCGGATCCCCCCCCCCCCGTGGGGGAGGGGGGAGAGCAGAGAAAGACAGACAAAGTGGGGGTGCGGACAGAACGCGACCCAAAAAGCTGGTCAGGTGTTCCGGGCACGAGAATGTGTCGCCAGAACAGCACTGCCTCGCACGATGTAGGTATCAGAACAGATACTACACTTTGATCTTGTCTCCTGTGCCACAGAGGGCCGGGGGCCTGTTGGATTTATTTGCTTCCCCACTGAGCAAATTAGGCACAAGGCCGTTTTTAATGTGGAGATAGGGGGAGGGGGGGAAAGGGGGCGGTGGAGATAGGGGGAGGGAAAGGGGGGACCAGCTCCCGAGAGGTGGGAAATGCCGGGTTTTATTTGCTTTCCCACTGAGCAAATTAGGCACATGGCCGTTTTTTAATGTGGAGATTGGGAGAGGGGGGGAGGGAAAGGGGGATCCAGCTCCTGAGAGGTGGGAAATGGGAGCTGGATAGTAACTGTGGTCTGTAGGGTGATCCCTACATTGACCAAGTTCAGATATGTGGGGTTAGTCATAGCTAGTCTTTGCTTGCAGTATCTGCCGGAACAGATACTACACTTTGATCTTGTCCCCCGTGTCGCCGAAGCGGGCGGGGGGGGGGGGCTGTGTTGATTTATTTGCTTCCCCACTGAGCAAATTAGGCACAAGGCCGTTTTTTAATGTGGAGATGGGGGGAGGGGGGAGGGAAAGGGGGTACCAGCTCCCGAGAGGCGGGAAGTGGGAGCTGGATTAGAAACTGTTGGTATGAAGGGTTGCCCCTTCAGTGACCAAGTTCAGATATGTGGAGTTACCCCCACATATGGTCTTTGTCATAGCTAGTCTTTGCCTGCAGCATCTGCCGTAACAGATACTACACTTTGATCTTGTCCCTCGTGCTGCCGAAGCGGGGGGGGGGGCTGTTGTATTTATTTGCTTCCCCACTGAGCAAATTAGGCACAAGGCCGTTTTTTAATGTGGAGAGAGAGGGAGGGAGTAGGGAAAGGGGGATCCTGCTCCCGAGAGGTGGGAAATGGGAGCTGGATAGTAACTGTGGTCGTAGGGTGATCCCTACCTTGACCCAGTTCAGATATGTGGGGTTACCGCCACATATGGTCTTTGCTAGTCATAGCTGGTCTTTGCTAGTCTTAGCTTTGCAGCATCTGTCGGAACAGATGGTATTTATTTGCTCCCCCACTGAGCAAATTAGGCACAAGGCCGTTTTTAATGTGAGGTAAAAACCAGCTCCCCTAAAAGTAGGCAAAAAGGGGGCACTCTGGTTACCAAAAATAATAATTGTCCCAGTATAGAGGGTTTCCCCTCCATTGACTGGTACAAATTATCTTAAGTGCAACATCTGCCGGAACAGATGGTATTTATTTGCTCCCCCACTGAGCAAATTAGGCACAAGGCCAATTTTTTATGTGAGGAGTGAAGGGAGGGGGAAGGGAAAAAGGGGACCAGCTCCCGAGAGGTGGGAAATGGGAGCTGGTTAAAGGTCAGGCATGTGGGGTTGCCCCCACATCTGGTCTTTGCTAGTCATAGCTTGCAGTATCTGCCGGAACAGATGGGGTTTTTTTGCTCCCCCACTGAGCAAATTAGGCACAAGGCCGTTTTTAATGTGAGGTAAAAACCAGCTCCCCTAAAAGAAAGGGGGCACTCTGGTTACCCAAAAATAATAATTGTCCCAGTATAGAGGGTTTCCCCTCCATTGACTGGTACAAATTATCTTAAGTGCAGCATCTGCCGGAACAGATACTACACTTTGATCTTGTCCCCCATGCCGCCGAAGTGGGGGGGGGCTGTGATTAAGGTCGAGTTTCGCTTTTCTTTATACCGAAAACCGAATGTAACGCGTGCCGATGCGGGAAATGTGGAATAATTAACGTTTGAAAGTCAATAAAATTAAATAGACAGGCGAGCTCCGTGGTTAAGTGTGAGATATTACAATTTATAGATGATATAAAAAGTTTTAAGTTGTGAAGCGAGCGAGCGCTTCTCTGAAAGAAGCCTTTTGTGGACATCGAGGAAAAGCGTACATACATACATACATACATTTTCGCTTTTATATTTATAGACTAGCGAGGGGTACCTGGCGTTGCCTGTGTGTTTGTAGGTGTGTGTGATGTTAAATAAAAAAGAAACCGCAAGGCAAACGAACGATGAAAACAGGAAAATGAACACGTGAAAAATGGCTTAAATAAGCCTGTTTCGATATTAAAATTTAAAAAATCGGTGGATACCCGGGTGTCGCTAAGAATAAGCGAAGTAAAAAAAAAAAAACCAGGAAAACGAACGTTGCGTGAAAAATAGCTTAAATAACACAGGGTTCAATATTTAAATTTAAAAAATCGAAAAAAAAAAAAAACATCTCCCACCACGATTCGAACCCAAAACGTTTAGACAATGAACAAATGCATTAACCAACTGCGCTAAAGAGACGGAGAAAAAATGTGCTCGGTTTTTCAACTATTTAAAGTAAATCAGGTCATGACGTCATCTGACGCATGCGTAGAATCAGTCATCGTTACAAGAAACCCGTTTTTGTTGACCCCCTCCCCCACTGTGGAAAATTGTCGATTTCGGGGTGAAAAAGTTAACGTTTTTGGCCAATTTTTCGATAATTTTCAAGCGAAGGATGGGGCTTCGATATGATACCGAGTTTGTGAATTTTCGTCGTGTGTGTTGAAAGTTTTTAGCAGACACACAAACATACACACATACATACACACAAACAAACATACATACATTTTCGCTTTTATATATATAGATATAGACTAGCAAAAGTACCCGTCGTTGACTGGGTTCAAAAACAGCTTACAGAAAATGGACTCTGATTTATTAAAGTACTAGCGGAGGGTACCCGGTGTTGCCCGAGTGTTTTTTTTGGGGGGGGGGGTCATGGGGGGGTTAATAAAAACGTAAGAATAAGCAAAGTAAAAAAAACAGGAAAACGAACATTAAAAAATCTGAAAAACACGTGAAAACTGGCTTAAATAACTCTGCTTCAATATTAAAATTTAAAAAATCGAAAAAAAAAAAGAAGACATCTCACACCACAATTTGAACCCAAAACGTTTAGATAATGAGGCCGCGCTTTAAGCAACTGAGCTAAGACAACGTCGACGAAATTGTGTCGCTTTTTCAAAAAGTAAATCAGGTTACGACGTCATATGACACATGCGTAGAAGCGAACTCGTCATTGAAAAGTTTGAGGGGGGTGGGGGTTGAAAAGTTTGAGGGTAGGGGGAGGTTCCTTGAAGCGAAATCAAAAAAATAAATAAATAAATAAACGTTATGAATTAACTAAAAAGTGAATTAGGTCAAATATCAATCCCCCAGTCAAGTTTGTTTTGGTTTATTTTCCCCAAGATGTTGGGTTGAAAACCAGTTCCCCATAAAATATAGGGGTGTCCATATGAAAGCAATTGTCTGATATAAGGCTTCCACCGCATTGATCAAAAGCTGATCACTTTCTGGACATTCCCGCACGAAAGCCGAGAACATGCACCGTTTGAATATAGTTTAACTTTATTTATACTAAAAAGCAGGACAAACAAGCGGCACAGCGAAATAGCGCGATTTTTATAAAAGTCAATGTAAATAAATCGAGACACGGTACGCGTTCCTAAATCCTACATATTATTATCTAAGGGGTATATAAACACTTCTAAACGATAGTAACACCCCCCCCCCGAGAATGGCGGCAAAAAAAGCCTTTGCGAGACATACATAAAATAATCACACACATTTTGCCTTTTATATATATATATATATATATATAGAAGATTACAAGATTGTTTTATAATATTTTACGCTAACGGACCCAGTCGATCGCCTGTGTCAAAGTTGCTTTAATCAGCAGCAGTGGCACTTAATCGTACATAATTTTTAGTCATACATATTTAGTAAAAGCAGGTGGGAACTGTACATATAATTGCAAGGAACTAAAAATGCTGAAGATTTGCGCAAACTTTGTCATACTGGTGCAGTCCACAACTCCATCCTTGTCACAGATTTTTTGATCAAGATGGGCATCAAGACAGCCCTCACCTTCCCTATAGTCCAGACCTTGCTTCCTGTGGCTTTTGGTTATTCCCTAAGCTCAAGGAAAACCTAAGAGGCTGTCCTTATGAAATAATTGAGGAGATGAAAGAGGCTGTGATGAGGGTTATTGCCATGCTCACACAAGAGGACTTTCATGGGGCCTTCCAGAAGTTGTTGAAATGGTACAGCAGGTGCATTGCAGCTGGAGGAGATTACTTTGAAGGGGTTTAGAGTTACATGTGTGTACGATCTTCATGTATTTTATATCAGTTTGATCGCTGATACGAAATACATGAAGAGAAAGAAAAACAATTTTGGAAACATTAATAATATTGATTGTGAGTATGTTGTTTTGAGTTATCTAGAAGGTCAAGACCAAGACTGGCCTGTGTGAGAAAGGTTGGTTGCTGATGGAAAATAACTTAATATGCGTAGGTGATGTGGCCAATTAGCCAATCAAGGCGAATCAAAGTATGGTGTAGTAAACAGGGATTAGTTTGATGTGAAACCCAGACTTTACCAAACCCTTCATTTAGAAGGGACTGCAGAACGGAAAATAGTCAGTTTTTGTTGGTCAGGACTTGTTGTTGAGAACCGGCAGTGCCCGTCCACCACCACTCCGCATAAAAGCACCACATTCACTGACCGACCGAAAAGCAAGGAAGAAATTGAGTGTTAAAACCAAAAAATTTGAATTACAATTGAGAGATTGCCAATAAAGAAAATATGGCACATATTTTTATTTCATTTTACTCCTGTTGATAATTGTACATAATTACCATTTTCATTGTACTCAGAATTGTTTAATAATTAATCCTTACAATGAACATAAAACTTGCTTCAGAGTCGATTATTCATTGTTGTCAACTTGTGAATAAGTACAGAGGCACAATACCATATTAAAGTAATCTTTCTGCAGCGAATGGCCGGCAAGGAAGAACGGATTGCTCAACTACTGCGTAGCATTCAGCTCGCAGCATCATATCAACCCTGTCATCTTAGAAGAGGCTGAGACTACGCCATTGGCACATTCAATGGAGAACACTGTAACTGGGTTGCATCGTGTTATATTGGTGGACGCGACAAGTATCGACTCTGTGAAGTTAAAGAAAGAAAAAAAAGAAATTCTAGACAAATATGATATCGATCAGGAAACATCTTGAAAGAAAAAAAATCCACGGACACAGAGATATGTTTTTTTTGAAGATCATGAACTCTTGGTCACCTTTCGTGACCGTTACACAGAATTTCAGTTCGAGTGCATCCACTGAGGTATACCAGTTTGCATCTGTTGTGGTTGGCATTGGTCACACTGGATTTTGACCTCGGAAAAATACAGGTCGGGTGAGTCAGTTTTTCTTTACCTTGAGTATATTTTTCCCTGATCATTGGTGAGGAATCCTTGAAACTGAATTGTGTTTTAAGAACAATGTTGATGATTTTGAATTGTTGCACGAGTTCAGTTGTGTATTGAGATAAAGGGTTAGTGTTATAAGTACAATTTTTTGAGAGGGGATCACATTTTAAAACAAAAACAAAAACAAAAAAGGGTTGAATTTGTTGTATGTTATTTTGTGGGATTGATACCCTTGAAGTGTTGAACAATTGTGTATTAAAGAAAAAGCATTGGTACTTGCTATAAAAATTTCATTTTTTGAAGCGTAAATTGCATTTTAAAGAAAAAAAATAGGCTGAATTAAAAAAAAAAGAGTGGCGAGAACGGAATTTGCTGACAGTAGTCCGAGAGAATCAAATGAAAGGTCACAAGAGATCAGTGAGAGTCAGATTGTTTTAGGGGCATATGTGGTGATGGACGGACTAACCCTAACCCTAAACTAACATAAAGAGAATCCTCCATTGTCCTGGGAGCAACTGCAACTATAAAGGAATTCCCTAGTGAGACGACCGATTTGGACACCGTGAAGGGGTTGTACAGACTTGGATAGCAGGTTGGAGAAGAGATAACCAAACAGACAGCGAGAATTTCGATTTTTGTACTTCTGACGTTGGAAAGGCATTCGTGGATAGAAACATTAGGGCAAATTTCACGAAAGGCAGTCCACTGAAACTACAGGAGGCCCTAGAGTTTAACTTGGCTCCAGAGAATGTTATGAAATGTCGACAATGTGTAAAAAATATCCCGACTGACGATGGTCAGTAAAGTCCAGCTGTACACTCTGTCGAAACCAGAAAGAAACTGGGAAAAAAAGCCTAGGAACCTGAGATCTGTCCAAAGTGTGGTCAGTTTGGCCCCAAATCTAAGTAGTACACTGATGCCACAGATTGCAGACTGGAAATTAGAAAATGGGATGACATGATGCCCCACAATTGCCAAAATGTCAAGGCTCCAAAAACCGAGATCGCCCCCATCCAGAAAAGAGGATATTAATACTGGGGAGGGGGGGTTGAAGGAGCAGAGACAAGAATTAGTGAAACCGCAACCTGTAATTTATATTTGATAACTACTAGCCACTAGAAGTGAATATTTCTGATTTTGAATTTGTGCTCGATAACAGCTAGTAAGCATTTAAAATGAGTATTTCTGGTTTTGAAAATGTGTTTGATAATAACTACTAAGCATTTAAACTGATTATTATTGATTTGGAGATGTGTTCATTAATGATTTGTAAGTGTTTAAAATAATTATTTCTGATTTTGAGATTATGCTTAAGAATAACGAGTGACCATTTAAAGTGATTATTTCTGATTTTGAAATTGTGTTCGATAATAACTTGTAAGTAGTTAAAATGAGTATTTCTGATTGCAAATTTTATTATAAACCCTCACTGTGAGGTCTATAAACTAATTATTCTGATTTTGAAAAAAATAAATGTGATCATCTGCGATAATTTAAGGGTCAACAAGTGTCCCCTCTAGCGAAGGAAATATATTTAAAAATAGAATGCTAATATATATGTTATAGACACGTTCTGGTGTTATTTCGCTCTTGGTGATAACCTGAAGGCATTTAAACTGACAAATAGAAGCTCGGTAAATTCCAGGAAGGAAACTAAGATAATTGTATAAGCTGATACTTCTAGGGAATTAAATTGCACGCTGATGTTATTTGGAAACCAAAATGGAAATTATTTCGAGAAGAATATGAAAAGAAAATTTTTTAAATTGATACTTCTGGGAATCAAATTGTGTGCTGATATTATTTTGAAAAGAATTTTAAAAATCAAAATTCAAATTGATATTTTTGTGAATTAAATTGAAAATAATGCTGAAAGAGATTGAAAAAATTCAAATTGATACTTCTGGGAATGAAATTTAAAAGCAATTAAACTGATGCTTCTGGAGAATTACATCTGCACTGATGTTATTTTGAAAAGAATTTTAAGAAAATTTCAAATTGAAACTTCTGGGAATTAAATTGAAAAAATTTGAAAGCAATTTAACTGATGATTGCACATTGATGTTATTTTGAAAGGACCTCCCTCAGATTGTTCACAAACCCACCTGTGTGCCCAATACTGACGGCCAGTATGCAAGTCTCCTAGACCTTTTTCTCACAACTTGCCCTGAACTGTGTTCAGCTCCCGTTCTGTCTCCACTTGGATCTTCCGACCACTCTGTTGTATCAATTAAGATAAAAATGAAATGTAATAAGTTCCCAGACGTACCTCTCCATTGTACAGTATATCGATACATTATGACTGACTGGGATAGCTTCCGTACATTTATATCAGATCTAGCTCTGCGTTCCATGTTTAAAAAGGATGTGTCCTCTATAGCATCAGACCTGACGGAATGGTTAATTGTAGGTATAAACTGTTTCATACCCTAAAAAAAATTCCAGCAAAAACCTAACAGCCGGCCATGGTTTTCTCCAGAATGTGCTGCTGCCATTGCGCACAGAAATCACTTTTTCCATTGCTTCCAACGTAATAGATGTACTGAGACTAAAGCCACTTTCAGGACTGCCAGCAACCACTGTAAAAAAGTAATAAAGAACGCAAGAGAGTTGTATGCTCAGACTGTCAAGTCCAAAGTAGCTGAGCAACAGCTTGGTTCCCACCAGTTTCGGCAAATAGCAAACAGGATCCTGAACAGAAGCGTGTGCTATATCCCAACTATCATAAATGGACCTGAGGTAATCTCGTCAGTATCAGACAAGATTCTTTGCCAAGAACTTTGCTGCTAATTTTACCCTTTGTGACCAAGGCTACCAACCCCCAATATTTCTTTCTGTATCAGAAAACATGCTACAAATATCTGTACATGATGTTGCCAAGCTAATCAAAAACCTTTATTCTAGTAAAGCAACCAGCCCTGACGGTACTCCAATTATAGCACTCAATAAACTTCAACCAGAACTAGCGCCCATACTTACAAAACTGCTTAAACTTTGTCTTAAGGAGAATTGCTTCCCATCACCCTGGAAAATCTCATCAGTATTCCCTGTATTTAAGAATTCAGGTGATCGCTCATCTCCCTCTCATTACAGGCCAATAAGTCTCCTGTGCGTCATGTTGCTGGAATCTGTGTTAAATACAGAAGTAATAAACAATCTCAACAAAAATAACCTTCTTAGTGACACTCAATATGGTTTCCGTTCTGCTAGATCTACAGCAGATGTGCTTACAGTTATATCTCATAGGATTAGTTAATCTCTCGACAGAGATTACCTTTCTAGGGCAATTGCTCTTGACATATCAAAGGCCTTCGATAGAGTATGGCATAAAGGTTTACTTCACAAGATCTCCAGCTATGGTATAGCTGGAAATGTCTTCTCAATTATTAAATCATTTCTCTCCGATAGGTTCATAAGAGTAGTGGTTGATGGGCAGAAATCAGAAGCTCTCAGTATTAATGCTAGAGTCCCTCAGGGGTCGATCCTGGGCCCAACTCGCTTCCTGATCTATATTAATGATCTTCCAAATCACATCCTTACATCATTCGTAGACATTTATGCTGATAACACTACTATCTATGATAGCGCATCTAAGACCGTAAATGACCAAGTTCTCTTTGATTCTCTCTCCTCTGATCTTGAGTAAGTGGTACAATGGGGAAAGAGGTGGCTGGTTACTTTTAATGCATCTAAAACCAAGCTTTTATCTTTACATCATCAATGCTCTGACCCCATCTGGCATCAATTGAAATGAATGGCTCTCGTCTTGAGGAGGCCTCATATTTTGACAAGCTTCTGGGTTTGGCCTTTACTCCTGATCTGAAATGGAACACATACATTAAATCCATTGCCAAGGCCGCTGGAAAAATGGTGGGATCCTTTTATCGATCCAGTAGATATCTCACTGCTGATGCAATTCTCTATCTATATAAGAGCCAGGTACGTCCAAGGATGGAGTACTGTTACTACATTTGGGCAAAAACTGCTAGAAAGGACTTATCTTGCCTTGATAGAGTTCAAAATAGATTTTGTAGTCTCGTAGGGGATGTCCTTTTCTCTTCCTTGCAACCTCTTTCTCACAGAAGAGACATTGCAAGTTTGTCTCTGCTTTATCTTTATTTTCATGGCAAGTGCTCGGCTGAGATCCAATCTATGGCCCTCCTCACCAAACTTTCGCAAGAAACACCCGTCTAGCAGAAAATACTATCACTAATTTCCTCCAATCTTTGTCTGTGCCTAAACCTAAACGTAGATTCAATGAGCAAAGCTTCTTTCTTAGAACTGTATGCCTATCGAATTGTCTTCCGTTTTCCTGCTTTCCAGCTGACTACAATATGTCTTCAAGTCTAACGTAAACAAGTTTTCGATGAGCCGTTCCATATAAGTTAACAAATTTACCAAATTTCCATTACTAACGATTACTATATTGTCCAATTTCTGCTGTACACTCTGTAACCCTTATCCTCGAGTGGCCTCTTGGCCTTGATAAGTGGTGTTTAAAAAAAAAAAAAAAAAAAAAAAAAAAATGAAAATTTAAATTGATACTTCTGTGAATGAAATTAAAGGTGAGTGTTAAGCCTCGGAATGAAAAGGTAATGCATGAAGATAAAGAGAGAAATTCTCCATATCATGATGATGGACTTGATCATGCTAGTGTATCCAATGGAGGTCGTATGGATGACAGGAGCCCTGAGAATTAAAAATTGTGCTGTCCTTAGAAAACTAATGAGGTGATAATCATGCAGTCACACCAGTCAGTAACCTACATGAGTGATTGGAACCTGTGGATCATTGGATCAGCAAATATTAAGAAGGAATCAACAAGTTTCATGAGGCTAGACAGCAGTTAACTAGTACTTAAGGATGTAGAGGAATATGTTCGAGTATAATTATTCCTCTACATCCTTAACCCTTGGAGTGATTCCTATAATGGGCAATTCAATACTCCAAGCATGGGGAGGTGCTCATTGTTGGAAAATGTGAGGAATGAGGGCATGAATGTAACATCCTCTCTTGGTGAGGTCACGCAAGGACCCCTGATCGTCTTCGGGAAACTTCGGCTCGTGATGTCTGGTTCTTCGAGAGGCCGTCACATTGATGTTCTGAACGCCTCGGTGTAAACTTCGTCTGTAAGCGAAAAATGGAAGCTGTGTTTGCAAGAAGGAAAACAGACGACTGGGTTCTATTCTATGAAAAAAATTAATTTCACAAAAATTACAGACTTTTTACACATATGTACACTTCAAGTTCTTAACAGATTTTTTAAAAGTTTCAAGTCTTTCTTCTTCGTAGATGGCACTCAGGCGAAATGGAGAGGGGGAGGGGTACATCTTCAGGGAGCGATTATTATTATCTCGAGATTCTGCGCCAATCTGGAATCTGACTAATTTTCGACCGGCATTGGCCTTATATAGTGGGGTGTATGGTCGGGGTGAAAAATCCCCTAAGCCAATAAAATTACTAAACGCATCTGGGGGGGGAAACCCTCAAATGCGGATTGCGGGTGTGCAGCTAATCCATATCACCAGTTTTCTAATCTGGGACCAAAATTAATATTTTAGAGGTCATCCCCATCATTCAGAATGTCCCCGTCTGGAACCAGAACACCTGGCCCGGTGTCATCAGGCCAGACAATGTCAACGCTATTATTCTAACATTTCGTGCCGTCTATTTTTCAAATAACAAATATATCTCTGATTTTCAAACAATAAAGCAAAATATATCTATATATTTCAATTCAAGTCTTTTTGATATCCGCTGTCGTCCGGGATTAATTTAACAATTTTAGCATATTTACCAGTCTTTCTTAGATCCCAGGGAAGTCTCAACCTCCTCAATGAGGAGAAAATCGCTCCCTCAAGTTGATTATGTCACATGAAGATTCAGGAGACTGTTGATGCGATAAATTGCCCATTACGGGTCCTGTATGTGAAAGCATTCATAGAAGTAGCAATACCAGACACCATGACATTCAGTGCTGGATATGGCACACACTGCTACTTAATTTGACACTCATAGTTTTTAAATCAGTAATAAGCACATTTCTCCTACCTCTATCAAAATAAAACTTATATAACTGGATACACAATAAAATTTACTTAAAAATGGTATTTTAATATTTTTTTTTTTTTTTGTAATTTGTATATTCAAAGAAATCACTATTCAAATTCAACTATTAACAATGAAACATGCCACCATAGCATGCACGCTGGCGGTAGATGACTTTTTGCAAATAAACGGTCGGGTGTGTTCACATAAATACTCAAAGCAGAAGCTGTACCCGTCAACAACGTTTCTAATTATTTTAACTAATCAGGGAAAAGAATTGTCTTTACTACAGAATTTGAACACAACATGTACATCTTTCCAGTCAAAAATTAGAATATCTCAAAGTTGACGCTTTGTAGTACAAAGATAAGTAAAGATAGAAACTGTGTTCAAACGCTATTTAATAGCGAATATATTAATTTCTTTTGTAATAAAATTTGAAAAGAATTGGATAAAAACTTTTTATGCACGAATCATTAGAAATAGTGATAACCACATATAAGCATGAGAATTTTTGTGTGCCAAGACACGCACAAAAAATCTGTAAACAAGTGTTTGTCAATTAACTTATTCAGTATTCATTTTATTTTTGTTATTATTTAGAAAACACAAGTTTTAATTATGGAAAGGAAAAGAATATTTTAAAAAAATAAATTCTTTGAAAAAGAATAACTGACAATGACCATGCTTTTAAATGAGTAAAAACACACAAACTACTTATCCAGTCAAGTTAAAGAATAACTTTTATTGGTCTGTTTTACAATCGACAGAGGTCAAAAGTGGTCAAAAAACAAATAAGAAATAAATGTTACCAAAAGCCAGTCACTTTTCTACCTATCTCGATAAATTTTTAGTGTTGTAAATTTTTATTCTGTACAAAAAAACAAGTAGTGTCGAGCGTTACATGAGAACAACAAAAAATGGCCAAGATGTCTCTTGAAGTCTCGACAATAACTTAAAAATAAAAAATTATACAAAATAGTTGTAGAAACTCACCCGATAATTGTTACGATAACTTGAAGCCGTTAAAATGAAATTTAATTATCCTTAATGTACTTGAAAACATAATTATAATCTGTACAAAATTTCCTTTCATTTGATATGCTACAAGCCATATTTTGTTAATAATTTCTTTGAATCATATTGTGGTTGCTACCTTGAATTTTAAACAGTGTAAAGATGACAAATGATAATGTCCATCAGAATAATATTTCGCATGATGATAAAGCTTTACCTCCCATTTTTTTAACTGTTTTTTATGATGCTTCTACTTAAAGTCGTTAAAATGAAACATAATTATGCTAATTAGTATACTAAATAGTTTGATGTACTTGAAAACATAATTCTGATCTGTACAAAATTTCCTTTCATTTGATATGCTACAAGCCATATTTTGTTAATAATTTCTTTGAATTTTGTCATGGTAGCCATCTAGGATTTCTCGGTCACCATCTTAAATTTTCTGGTCGCCATCTTGGATTTTTTTATGATGTTATAATGGCAAATGATAATGTCCACCAAAAGAATACTTCCTATAATGATAAAGCCTTACTTAACTGTTTCTATGATGTTTCTACTTAAAGCTGTTAAAATGAAACTGAAATATGCTAATTAGTATGCTAAGTAAGTTACCAAGTGAGATGGTCGTAAATAACGGCAACTGAACCTTTGTGGTATTATGATATGTTCAAAATTTCATCATAATATCTAAAAAAGATCTAAAGATACAGCTTTTTAAAGAATGGGTTAGTCTGTAAATTGTGCAAATTTCCTACCATTTTCAGTCACAAGCTTATATGCATTCGAATAGGACTGACTTAAGGCAAAATATCCAGTGAACGACACATTTTTTGATACTTTAAATGGTCATAATTACAGTTCTAATGGGCCGATTTTAAAAAACTAAAGATATTATTTCTGTTTTTTATGCTCTTTTCAATAATGCTTGATTTTAGTTAATTCGATCTAAAGAAAACATGGTGTGGTATTGCTTATAGAAAAAAAGTATCCTTGAAGAAATCCAATATGAAGCAATACGGAACATCTCCTGTAAAGTAGAGACAGTATTCTTGAAGAAATCCTGTATGATGAAATACGAAGCACCTCCTGCAAATTAAAGACAGAAGCATTCAAAGAAGAAGTATCGTTGAAGAAATTCAGTGAGAAGAAATATAGAATGTCTCCGGTGTTGTAGAGATGGAAGTATCCAAAGAAATGTTGGAACGTTTTCGGTATAGTGGAGACGGAAGTATTCAAAAAAAAAAATAACTACAAATAAAAGGTTACAGTTATATCGCATAGGATTAGCAAATCTCTCGACGGTGGCAATCTTTCTAGGGCAATTGCTCTTGACATATCTAAAGCCTTTGATAGGGTATGGCATAAAGGTTTACTTCATAAGATCGCTAGCTATGGTATAGCTGGAAAAGTCTTCTCAATTATTAAATCATTTCTTTCTGATAGGTTCATAAGAGTAGTAGTTGAGGGGCAAAAATCAGAAGCTCACAGTATTAATGCCGGTGTCCCTCAGGGATCCATCCTGGGCCCAACTCTTTTCCTGATCTACATTAATGATCTTCCAAATCATATCCTTACATCATTTGTAGACATTTATGCTGACGACACTACCATTTATGGTACCACATCTAAGACAGTAAACGACCAAGTTCTCTCCAATTCTCTCTCCTCTGATCTTGAGCACGTAGTACAATGGGGAAAGGAGTGGCTGGTTACTTTTAATGCATCTAAAACCAAGCTTCTCTCTTTACATCATCAACATTCTAATCCACATTTGTCATCAATTGAAATGAATGGCTCTCGTCTTCAGGAGGCCTCAAGTTTTGACAAGCTTCTGGGCTTGACCATTACTCCTGATCTTAAATGGAACACGTATATCAAATCTGTTGCCAAGGCCGCTGGAAAAATGGTGGGATCTTTCTATCGATCCAGTAGATATCTTACTGCTGATGCTATTCTCTACCTATATAAGAGCCAGGTACGTCCAAGGATGGAATACTGTTGCCACATCTGGGCAGGAGCTGCTAGAAAGGACTTGTCCTGCCTTGATAAGAGTTCAAAATAGACTTCGTAGCCTCGTAGGAGATGTCCTTTTCTCCTCCTTGCAACCTCTATCTCACAGAAGAGATGTTGCGAGTTTGTCTCTGATGTATCGTTATTTTCATGGAAAGTGTTCAACTGAGCTTCAATCTTTGGTCCCCCCTCGCCAAACTTTCACAAGAAACACTCGTCTAGCTGTAAACACTATCAATAATTTCCCCCACTCTTTATCTGTGCCTAAGCCTAAACGTAGATTCCATGAACAAAGCTTCTTTCTTAGAACTGCACGCCTGTGGAATTGTCTTCCGTTTTCCTGCTTTCCGGCTGACTACAATATGGTTGTGTTCAAGTCTAAAGTAAATAAGTTCTTGATGAGCCGTTCCATATAAGTTATTAAATTTACCAAATTTTCATTACTAATGATTACTATATTGACCAATTTCTACTGTACACTCTTTAACCCTTATCCTTGAGTGGCCTCTGGGCCTTGATAATGTGGTGATGCCTTTGTAAAAAAAAAAAAAAAAAAAAAAAAAAGGTTTACAAAAGGGGGGGGGGGAGAAAACTTAGTCCAACTAAATCGATATTAACTGATTCAAGCAAGGGGGGATTTTTTTGCTGACATGTGCAAGGCTTTAGGTTATTGAAAGTCAAGATCATGGTGATATTATTATTGGCTTATTACAAATCCTGATGAAAAAATATGAAACATCTCAGATAAGATGGAGATGGATGCATCCAAAGAAGGAGAATTATTTCGGAAATACACCCCATGATGTGTTGATCCAGCTAACGCTGATTGAGCAGTCCTAGGTTGTGTGTACTGAACATATAAGGGTGTGGTTAAATGCCCTGGAGTTGAGACACTTAGGTCCCAAGAGTCATACCACTCGAGAAGTTGTACGAGATGCTAGAAACGATGCGACTAATAATGTTTGGTTGTTTAATACTGCCTGTGAGACCAGAGAAAATTCAGGATGAGGACCAATGTCCTCATGGATTGGATCTCACTGGACAATATTAAACTATTCTTGGCTGTGTCCTCACTACTCTGGACATACCCAAGCGAGGTTGGGCGTAAGTTACTGAGTAGAGTGGAAACGTGTCGATCAAAGATTTGAATTACCAAGAATGTGAGAAGGAAGAATTAAATAATGTGCTGAGTAAATTTGTGAAAATTACAGACTAAGTTAGAAAGTAAAAATGTTAATGGGTCATGGGTCAGCTTTCATAAGGTAATGTTCATGTGAATTTGGATAAGCATGATAAACCAGTTCTAATTGCAATGTTGATGGCAGTGATCTGGTCTGTGAGAAAATGAGTGAGAAAGCTTGATAGTAAGAAATGCCTTAAGGTTGCCTCTACTGAAACCAATATGACCCCAACCAGAGCAGATGCAGACACTGATGCCACCCAAATGAAAGTACCCAGAATACCAAGAACCTGGAGATGAATTAATAAAGCAATAAAATTGACTTTGATATTTCTTATGATTTCTTTTATAGGCGAATGAACCGAGAGACTGTCCTTCATGAACCAAATGGAAACCATAGACCCATGGTGAAGTAATTAAAAAAAAAAGAAAAAGATAATAAGAATAAAGAAAAGATGAATGGTCACCCCTAGATAAATTAATTGCATGTGTGTTTTGTGCTGGATAATGCACTAGAATAACAGCCCTAGAAAACAAAACAAAACAAAAAAAAAAATGCTAACTCCATAAGATGCCACAGTCCAGGAAGAGATAATTGAAAAAAAAAAAAAAAAAAAAAGTATATAGATAGATTGCATGTTTTTTTTCTTTCAGGAACATGAGCTAAATATTTACATCAGAGGACCTTTCTTCTTTTTTTTTTTTTTTTCCACAGGAATTACCACTTATCAAGGCTCAGAATAGCGTAGTAAAAATAAGTAGTGGGAATTTTGTAATTTTTGGATTACTTAGGGGGATGGTTTATCAAGAACTTGTTTACATTGGACTTGAAGAAAACCATATTGTAGTCAGCTGGAAAGCAGGCAATCGGAAGAGAGTTCCACAGGTGTGCAGTTCTAAAAAAGAAGCTTTGTTCATGGAATCTACATTTAGGTTTAGGCACAGATAAAGAGTGTGCGAAACTATTGATAGTGGTTTTGGCTAGACGAATGTTTTTTGTGAAAGTTTGGCGAGGGGGGACCATAGATTGAAGCTAAGCTGAGCACTTGCCATGAAAATAATGATAAAGCAGAGACAGGCTCGCAACATCTCTTCTGTGGGAAAGAGGTTGCAAGGAAGAGAAAAGGGCATCTCCCACTAAGTTACAAAGTCTATTTTGAACTTTGTCAAGGCAGGATAAGCTGCTTCTAGCAGCTCCTGCCCAGATGTGGCAACAGTACGCTATTGTTGACCGTACCTGGTAGAGAATTGCATCAGGAGTGAGATATCTACTGGAGTGGTAGAAGGATCTCACCATTTTTCCAGCGACCTTGACAATGGATTTAATCTACGTGTTCCATTTCAGATCAGGAGTAAAGGTCAAGCCCAGAAGCTTGTCAAAACATGAAGCCTCCCCAAGACAAGAGCCATTCATTTCAACCAATGCAAGATTAGCATCAGAGCGTAGATGGTGTAGAGATAGATGCTTGGTTTAAAAGTAAAAGTAACCAGCCACCTCTTTCCTCATTGTACCACATGCTCAAGATCAGAGGAGAGAGAATCAGAGAGAACTTGGTCATTTACGGTCTTTGATGTGCTACTGTAGCTCATAGTGTCATCAGCATAAATGTCTATGAAACCATTATTGACTAAACAAGGAAAGTGAAAGCTAAGTTTGTTTTGCTTCTTTTTTTTTTTGCATTCCTCACTGCTTTTATTTTTCTAACAACTTTGTGTTTGAAACTGCATCGATTCTAGTTCAAACAATGACAACAAAAGCAGCAGCAGCAAATACAAACAAAGCAAAAGCTATGCTTGTTCTGTTTTTTTTTTTTTGCAATTCATTTATTTTTTTTTACATGGTTTTCCTGTTTAGTTTTACTAGTTGCACAATTTAGCAGTTTTTGTCAAATTTTGCTTTTATTTTTGGAGATATATCATATCTTGTACTGTACTGCAATGCTTGTACTTCATCAAGATATTTTGGTCCATCGGATCACTGCAAATCCTGTCTGGACAGCTGTTTTGGTTGACATCACACAGGATCAATGAAATTTCTGTCTTTGAATTAAATCACTGTGGATTACATCAAATAACAATCGGATTGTAATCCGAAAGTTATTCAGTTCCTGAATCAAATGGAATTTGGCAATTGGATTAGTCCGGGATCGATCTGAATCTTATCCGAAAAAAAATGGCCTAAATCAATAAAAAGCAACCCATGCTATTATAGCCTTTTGTAGCTTTTTCTTCTTTTTCCTTTGATCCTCTTTCCATAAAGGCAATATTATCTTTTAAAATATTTCTTCTCTGTATAATATGTCTTTACTCCCCTCTTCTGATGAGAAGCATTTGGCTTCGAAATGCCATGGCCTAAAGAGGTTTCCCTGTCCATAAATATTGTATTCCCTTTTGAACCGATAGTATAATGTTAAACATAAAAAATAATATACATGAAGAGTAATTATAAAATACTTGCTGAATAGGTGTGGGAGGCTCATATATGGATCTGCAGAATAGATTTCCACATAGGGATGAGGGCGTCGGAGTCAGAGTCGGACTCAAAGATACAAAGGGATTAGAGTCAAACTTTTACCATCCGATTCTGCAATCCTGTTTGAAACTGTGCATCAATTCTAATTCAAACAACAGAAGAAAATGCAATGGAAGAAAGTGAAAGCTAAGTTCGCTTTGATTTTTTATCAGTTTCGCTGTTTTTATTTCTTTAATGCCATTCTTTTGCGTTTTTGATATTTTATGCATCGATCATAATTTGAAATAACAACAACAGGAGCGGTAGCAGGACCACAACAACAACAACAAGTAAAGGTGGAACAAAAGTTTGCTTTCATTACATTCATTTGACTGTTATGTACCATGAAGAATCCTCCAGCTGTGGGAAAATAGTCCCACTGCCTTGGGAATGCCTTGTGAATGTCTTGTGAATGCCTTGGGAATGCCTTGTGAATGTCTTGTGAATGCCTTGGGAATGCCTTGTGAATGTCTTGTGAATGCCTTGGGAATGCCTTGTGAATGCTTTGGGAAAGGCAAAGGCTAAGGGAGTAAACTCCGACAAAAAATCCGGATAGGCGAATGATGAAGTTTTGTAACATCTTTCCTGCAGCTGCGCTGGTACTGACTGTATTGGCTTGCCTTTCCGTTAGAGTCTGCCTGCAATGCCGAGAGGGGGACCCTGATAAATAGGTAAACGAAAGTTCTCTTATTAACTGCCTGGACCTGCACCTAGAGAGATCTCTCCAGCTTTGCTGTATTAGTATATAAATAACATGAGGAGTCAGCAGTTACCTGTTTTAAGTAGTAATACACACGGACGAAAAAACGCTTTGGATAATCACAGATTTCAAGGTAGTTCTACTAAAATAGCCATATTTTTTAAACCAAAGCACTTCAAGTCTTCAAATTACTACTGTTTTGTTCGGAAATGAATATACTTTCAAATGAATTAATAAATATGAATGTACATTATATATTTTAAGAGTTTTAAGCAAATAAAGTGATAAAAATGTGAACGTCATAAAATGGCGTTTTCGGTAAGGTTTTGTAATGACCCCCCCCCCCTGTTTTCTAAAGGTCTGTACCGTGATTGTATGAAGAATTTCGTCATGAAATTTGGGAACCAATCAGTAGAGGTGTTAATCTTAATACTGTCAAGTGTCCGAAATATTTTTGACCATTTCTTTTTTGTCATGTTAAAAATAAGACTTTAATATGACGAGTATTGAACATTTTGAAAAAAAAATTCTTTGGACACCCAGTAGTAAGTAAATCAATCTTTTTACTATCTTTATCAATTAAAAGTATTATTTTATGTTGAGTAGGACCGCGGTAATTGATAATTTAAAAGGACCTACCCGAAAAAAAAATTGTTTCTATTTCTCGAATTTGGTCAAATGAAGTTAGTATTACTAGAAGCAGCAGCAGCAGCAGCTCCAGCTTGTAGAATCAGCGATAGCACAGTGTAAACACGCGTTCTTTAATTTTTATTCCAGAACGAATTAAGAAAAACATGAAAATATGAATATAAATGTTCTTATGTTTAATTAGAGCTATTTTGTTATCAGAATAACATTAGTTTAGAACTATTCGGTTTTCAGAATGTATAATAAAAACAATCCCAACCAATTCGGCATTATGAATCTGTTGCAATTTCTCACATTTCTCGTCAAATTTAAAAACATGGTTAAAAAAAACAAAATAAACTTTTGTAGATATATAGCTTGCATGCAGTTTTATTCTTTAAATTAGTTTTGAACAGTGAATTAAAACAATGTTTTACTGCGAACAGCCACAAATGTTTTTTTTCAAAATCAAAATAAGTATCAAAATCTCGTTTATACATAGATTCGAAAAAGTTGTCAAAAAACAAATATATAACAAATAAATGTTATCAAAGGCAAGATAAGTTACTTTTCTACCTAACTGGATAATTTTCTAGTGTTTTTATTTAATGTAACATGTTTATTCAGCTCGAAAAACATACAGTGTTTATCGATGTATTGGAAAATTAAAAATGGCGCCCGGCCCGACTCTCTTTGAGAAAAGGAGTTAAAAATAAAAAAAAACTATACAAAATACTGTTAAAAACTCACCGAATATATGTCAGCCTATGTCACGGTAGCATATATTGAGCGAGTTTCTAGCAGTATTTTGTCTACTTTTTTATTTTTAACTCTTTTCCCCAAACTTACAGTTTCAAGAGTTGGGCACCATTTAAAATTTTCCAAAACATCGGTAAACACTGTTTTCAAGCTGAATAAACATGTTACATTAAATAAAAACACTAAAAAATTATCCAGTTAGGTAGAAAAGTAACTTGCTTTTGATAACATTTATTTGTTATATATTTGTTTTTTTGACAACTTTTTCAAATCTATGTGTATAGTAATACAAACCCTCAAAATCTATATCAATATTCTTGAAATTTTAAAAGAAAACACATCAAACTACAATTAGGAAGCTTTTTATTTCGTTATTTTTTTTTCCTACTTATTAAGCAAAAGATATTTTTACAACCTGCTCCAGCGTAGTATAAACGGCCTATGGAATTAATATCTTCAACCTTGAAAATAGAAATCAACAAATTTATGGAATTTTCTTTGAAATTTTGCAATGCAGTTTCTTATTAAATTAAAACTAAATATAACATTTGCTGACTTATTTACATGTCGAATACACACACACATATATATATATATATATATATATATATATATATATATATATATAACTTTCTGTAAAATATTTATTTGAAATGGAAACGGCATTTTGCAGTTAGGACAACAAAACAAAAATGAAGTAACGGTTTGTATTCCTAAAACACTCTTTAACCCTAACAATAACACTAAGTTCGAGTAGCAAGCCCCCCCCCCCAACAAAATACCTCTGTAAGCCACATACAAGCATCTAAAACAAACAAACAAAAAATAGATCCTTCCTTAAAGAAAAATACACATAAAAATAAATTGGTTAACTGTCCTAAAATGCTAGAATGGCCAGGAAATGATGAATTATTTTACATTAAATTTTTGTGAAACTAACCGCTCCCCCCTCTAATATTGTTTTTGTTAGCTTTGTCTCTGTCAAGTTTTCAGTATGTTCACACATAATTTTCCTTAGCCCTACAATTAATTCAAAGTCCGAATGGCAACCCTCCCCATATTTTCATTGCATAGAAACCCTCTTAAAACTACACATAATCATCTTAAAAAAAAAAAAAATGCATATTTTCCAATAGAAAAACAACAGTTAACTGCCCTAAAATGCTAGAATGACCTATATTAGGAAATTATTTTACATTCAATTCTAAAATAATTTGTTTATCTTTCATTAAAGTTTTTCATGGCATTTTATACATAATTTCCTAAAAAGGTAGAATCACATTTTGGAGGGGTGGTCAGAAGGAGTTGAGTGGGGTTAAACAGAAGGTGTTAATCTACAATAATACCAAAGAAATATTGCAATATATTCATTTTTAAATGGTCCTATGTTTAGATTTAAGTTTTTTGTACATAAAGCACATTACAATTCAACTTTGAGTTCTCCAACTTCTTTTCTGTTTATGGATACATGGCATTTTTAAGGAATTACTGCATATTTATGCACATTTACTGCAGATTATTTAGAAACCATAAACTTTGGGAGATTTTCAGTTGCATATTCTGATTCCTTGTACAAAAATACACTTATATGGTAAATTTCATTTCTTAGTCTTGTGTTTTAACAAAGATATGACATTTTTACTGAAAAAGTAGTGTAAAAAATGTGACGAAACGCATATGGTCTTTGTTGTGGTTGCAAGGTTGAACAATAATTAGTAAGGAAATACAATGAAGACGCAAACAACAAGATAACGCAATAATAAGTGTATTAAAGAAAAGGTATATTTACAATATGTACAAATGACGGTGTCGAGTAAGAAAATCTTGGTGGGAGGACATGTACGCTCTTCGGCGTCACTTCTGGTGGCATTTGAGTAAGACACACTAAGGCAAACCTAGGCTTGCCATTTATAGTGTTATGTTACCCGCATATGCAAATAAGTGGTTGCCACCACAACACCCCCCTCCCAAGATTTGAAGTCACACAGATTTCAATATCTTTTTCTTTTTGGGTTTACCATTAATGGTTCATTCACTTTTCTTTTCCTACCTGATCTTCAGGGTTCAGGTGCATTTTGAGGCGGTTCCAAATTCAAAGATTCGTATATGATATCTATGGTGTCCTCCTCTTCGACTGTTGTCGTATCATCATCATCTTGGATATGACGTTTTTTTATCTGATTTAGGTGCCTTTTATGTATATTCTGTGGACCTTTAATCATGTATGTACAATCACCAATGCGTTTATCCACTACTCCACATTCCCAGTAAGATGTGTTATTTCTGTAGCACTTAAAATATACTCGATCTCCCGAGTTATATTTCTTTCTTCTCGTGTGTGTAGTGTTTCGGATAATTGCCTGCCTTGGCAATAGTTTGTCAAACGCTGATTTTACCTTTCTGGTAAACATTAGATCAGCTGGTGATATGTTTGATGGTGTACTAGGATGTGGTGTAATCCTATATACTTGCAAGAATTGTTGCAAAGCTTTTTCTGTTGGTGTTCCAATAGATTTCTTTAACGCTCGTTTTAGCGTGTCCACGAACCTTTCCGTGAGGCCGTTCGACCTTGGATGATACGGCGGAGTCGTGATGTGCTTCACTCGGAACGTGTCGCAAAATTCCTTAAACTCTGCTGATGTGAACTGCGTTCCGTTGTCAGTGACCAGTGTGTCTGGTACACCGAATCTTGCAAACAACTCGTGTAGGAACCCTATTGAGTTGTTCGTTGTTGGATTCCTGCAACGCATTACCTCCGGCCATTTTGTGAAACTATCCACTACAATTAAATAATAGTTTTCACCTACTGGACCAGCGAAGTCCATGTGGATTCTCGACCATGGTTGGTCGGTTTTCGGCCAAGGTTTGTGTACTATAGGTGGAGATTTTGCCGCTAACTGGCATCCTTTACATTTATCAATTGTTGTCGCTATGTCAGTGTCCATGTTACGCCAGTACACGTAGCTTCTCATTAACGACTTCATTCGATTTATCCCCGGATGTCCTGTGTGGAAATCTCTTAACATCTTATTCTGCAATGTTTTGGGTATTACCACTCTCTCGCTGTACAGTAACACATCGTCACATATGGAGAAAACTTCCTGCACCTTTGTGTCCGTTATAATTTTCTCTTTTATGTCCTTTATATATTTGTCTTTCTCGGCTTCCCTTTTAATGTCTGACAAAGTTACGGGTAGTTCCTTAATGATGTTTGCTACCATATTTTTTACTTCAACATTTGTCCGAATTGCTGCAATGACTGATTCTTCCAGATTGTGTTTCTGTGGTATCAGTCTTGACAGTCCATCCGCATGGCAAATCTTTTTTGATGCTAGATGTTGTAGCTGGAAATCGTAATTAAGTAGTATTGTACCCCAGCGCAGCAATCTATTTGCGGTGTATACCGGCAATCCTTTTTTTGATCCATAGATCGTGACTAACGGTTTATGGTCGGTTTCAAGTATGAATTGTCTACCATATAAATATCGGTGAAATTTAGTCACGGCAAAGATTATGCTCAACGCTTCTTTTTCGATTTGTGAATATGCCCTTTCGGCTGATATCAGCGTTCTCGAAGCGTGCGCTATTGGTTTTCTAGACCCATCCGGCATAATATGTTGAATGCATGCTCCTAAGCCGTAGGAGCTAGCGTCACTAGCGACGACTATTTTTAAGTTTGTGTCAAAGTGCGTTAAGAATAATTCGGATGTTAGTGCGCTCTTTATTTTGTCAAAAGCGGTTTAACATTTTTGTGTCCAGTTCCACGGTGTATCCTTTTTAAGCAGATTATTTAAGGGGGCTCGCAAGTTATGCATTCCTTCAATAAAAGATTGGTAATAATTTGCGAGTCCCAAGAAACTCTGCAAGGTTGTTACATTATCGGGTGCTGACATATTTTTTATTGCCGCAGATCTGTCTGGGTCTGGACGTCGTCCATGTTTGTTTATTATGTGTCCAAGATACTTAATCTCGCTCATACAAAAGTCACATTTACTTTTTTTTACTTTTAAGCCGAATTCTTGTATTCGAGTAAATACTTGTTTCAAATGTTCCTTATGTTCTTCTAGGGATTTGCTCCTGACAACAATGTCGTCCAGGTATGCACATGTGCACTCAATACCACTTAGCATGGTGTCCATCGCTTGCTGAAAGATGGCAGGCGCTACTTTGATGCCAAAAGGCAATCGGTTGTATTTGTATAATCCCTTATGCGTATTGATGCATAGTATTTTTGAGCAATTCTCCTCAACCGGTATTTGCAAATACGCGTCGCTCAAGTCTATCTTGGAGAAGATATTACCCCCATTCAACTTCGTGAATATTTCCTCTGGGCTTGGTAGGGAGTAATGGTGATCTTTTAATAGGGAGTTGACCCCGGTCGAAAAGTCTGCGCACACTCTAACTTCGTCATTCTTTTTCTTTACGTATACGGTGGGGGCTGCCCACTCGCTGTGTTCTATTTTTGATAGAATTCCCGTCTGTTCCAATCTATTTAATTCTTTATCAATCTTTTCCAACCCAGCGAACGGAACATTTCGCTTTTTTCTAAAAATTGGGCTGGCGTTTTCTTTAAGTTCAAACGAGGCCTTGAATTTATTGCAGCGACCTAAGTTAGTCGTGAATGCCTCAGGAAATAATTCTTTTAAATCGTCTTTTATATTTACTGTTGCTGGAGAAGAACATTCTAATTTTTTACAGAATGTATTGATTGGGTTATCCCATAGTCCGAATTTCTCAATTAAATCTATTCCAAACAGATTTTCACTATTTTTTAGTACGAATATTTTTAATTTCTTCGAAATCCCTTTCAATTTTATCGGGAGGACAACTTCTCCTTCAAATTTTATACCACCACCAGTTACCGTCCGGGCTGCTTTACTAGTTTTCATCATGGCCGGTTTTCCCAACTTTTTCCACGTATTCAGGTTTATTATAGAAACATCGGAGCCGGAGTCGAGTTGTAACTTTATTGATGTTTTAAATATTTCCACTTTTACGTATTTTCGCCGATCTTTGTCTAATTTTGTATTTGATTTTGTTTGCTGTACTCTCTTTCTGGTGTAATCTTTATATCTGCAGCAATCGCTTTTGTGTCCCACCTTCTTACAAATGTAGCATTTTTTCTTCTTATAAGGACAATCCGATTCCCAATGCTTTTCTGCACATCTCTTACAGTTATATCTAGGAAGAGGCTTGTTATATTGTGTACTATATTTATGGTTATTATCTTTGGAATATCCCGTTCCATTGCTTTTCTTTATAAAGTTCTTGGTTGGTGCGTATGGTTTTCTAACTTTTCTTACATATGCCACTCCGGATTCTTCTATATTTTTTTAATCCTTTTTTAGTGTAATGGCCCTTTCACAGTCCTCTGCTAGTTTCTGGAGGGTTAAATCTTGCTCAGATTCCAGCTTAGACAACACTCGTCTGCGTATTTCTGCATTTTTCGTGGAAACTAACCCTTGAGCGAAGATTAGACATTTAAAATCTTCTACCGTTAGTTCTGCAAGCTTAAAATTATCGCAGTTTCTATTGACAACTGATGCGTATGTCAAATAATCTTGGTTGTCCATCTTTCTTAGATTCATGCACAGCCATCTTTTATGAAAAAGAGATATATTTGGATTAAATAATTCTTTTAGTAATTTTACAGCTTCCATGAACTCTAATTCCGCAGTTTTTTTAGGTAATATGTAATCTACGAATTTGCTGTGTTCTGATGGACCCAATTTTCTGAGTAAGAGCCTCACTTTCTGACTATTTGGCCAATTTTTACAGTCCAGTTGAAAAACATCCTCGTATCTTGTGTAGTATGCTTCGAAATTCTTCTCTTCCTCAGGCACATAATGAAATGTGTCCATGCTATTAAAAATAGTTGTATGGGAGAAATTAACACTATCGACTTTTTCTCGATTACTCTTTAGTAGTTTCAGTGTTTTAGCAAAACGTTCCTCTTGTCTTTCTTCATATTCCAATTGTAGTTTCTTATGCCTTTCTTCCTGTTCCAATTGCAGTTTTTTCTGCTTTAATTGTGCCATTTTCTGCTTTTCTTCTTGTTCCTGCTGCCATTTCAATAATCTGTCCTCTCTCTTTTCCTCGCGGTCAGCCTGTGCCTGTATTTGTGTTTGCAAAAGCTCGTTTTGTGTAGCTTGTCTGCGTTCATCCCGCTCAGCCTGTGCTTGTAAAAATTGCATGAACATTTTTGATAAGTCTTCCATGTTTTTTTTTGTTTTTGTTTTTTTTTTTTTTAGTGTGTAGTTAAAAAAAATATTGTACCATGTACCATATACACCGATTTGGGTTACAACAAAAAAGCAAATTGCTGTAAGCTCCTGTTTTCAATAATAATATCGCTGCTTGCAATAATATATTCTTTTTGCGAGCCACGCTGCAAAAAAAAAAATAAAACAGGTTTATCTGGAATCACGAAATGGAATTGACTTTCCATTTTTAGGCACTTACTAATAAGTAACTCTTTCCACAAAATAAAAGTTTGGGTTTTTTTTTGGTTTTTTTTTTTTTTAATCGAGTCACAATTGAATAAATGTATGCAGTACATTTAGTTCCTTGAGTTTTTTTTTTTTTTTCTAGTATTTTAGTAATTAAAATACCTCTTAAATTGAGATTACCTTTTTTTTTCCGTGACGTTTTACTGTATTATCCGTTATTCAGTGACAACTTCAAGAAAAAAAATCCTTTCCTTGAATTTTAGTTTTAGCTGTGGTATTTCCTTTTAGTACTGACGTCAACCAAAACATTAATTAAAACGTCCTTTAGTTGTTGTTTTGTTTACAGAGAACAGTAATTAGAATCCCCTGGTGAACTTTTTTCGTAGGTTACTTCCTTGCTTTTCATAATACGGGTCTGACCTGTCGTTTTTGCGACAGAACAAAGTTCGCTTTTCGTTTGCAAGTTGGTCCTTTAGTAAGATTTGTCGTGTAGTGACAAACACAAATTCACTTTTACATTCGTTTGCAAGTCGGATTCCCAAAAAACGGCATAAATTGTCGCTTTTGCCACGTTAGAGTTTTTTTTTTTTTTCACTTGAGTTGAAACTTCTCTTTAGCGTAAAATCCGTTTGCTCGTCAACACTTTGCATTCCTTAAAAAAAATGGTCAACCTTTGCGTTGCACTTTTTTTTTTTTTTTTTTTATAAATAGTTCTTCGTCAAACTGTTATATTTGACGCTTCATATCTCGTCGCCAACTGTTGTGGTTGCAAGGTTGAACAATAATTAGTAAGGAAATACAATGAAGACGCAAACAACAAGATAACGCAATAATAAGTGTATTAAAGAAAAGGTATATTTACAATATGTACAAATGACGGTGTCGAGTCAGAGAGTCTTGGTGGGAGGACATGTACGCTCTTCGGCGTCACTTCTGGTGGCATTTGAGTAAGACACACCAAGGCCAACCTAGGCTTGCCATTTATAGTGTTATGTTATTCGCATATGCAAATAAGTGGTTGCCACCACAACAGTCTTAAAGAGGGAAAAATATCCAAACGTGTGAGGCACAAAAATAGCCATAACTTCCTTAATTTTAATCAGATTTTAAAAATTTAAAAAGATTCTTTCTTAGCTCATCAAGCTCTTTCTATGCATACCAATATTGAAATATTTCAAGCTACTTCAATTTTTTCATGTGTATTGCTATTTTAAGCTTAGCATCAATTGGCATAGAGTTGGGTGCAGGAATTTGCTCCTGACAGTGAGAAGGATTTCTAGAGCCTACTGGCAGTCACTGCTTGCCACAGCCTGAACAGCTCTCGGGCAATAAGGTCCTACAATGCCGCAACTTTCTTGTTTCCTTAGGTGTGTGAATATTAGACAGTCAGAAGACTTACTGAAAAACCTAACACTAAGTTAAAATATAAAGGAAAAGGAAATGAAACCACCAGTTCTGCGGGTGGCAACCTGGAATATTAGAACCATGCGTTCTGGCCTCTCCGATGATCTTCAACAAATTGATGACACTAGAAAAACAGCAATCATCGACCATGAGCTAGCCAAACAGAATATTGACCATCAAGAGAACGTTTAGTCAACAGTGGCAGTCTCAAGGAGAAGTTCTACACATTCTTCTGGCAAGGCCTGAAATCAAATGAGCACAGGATTCACGGAGATGGCTTTGTAGTGTGCAAAACCATTCTGCCATCAGTGGAACCTCCTTCCCAAGGAACTGCGCTAATTCTGTCACTGCACCGTCATATCCTTGGGTCCAATGCACATCTTCAGCATCTATGCCCCCATGTTCTGCTCTCCTGCCATAAATGAAAATGGCCAGCAGCTACTGGTGCTTTACTCCTTCAGAAATCTGTACGTTACCAATAATTTCTTTGCCACCACATTGCACCACAGAATGTCTTGGAGACATCCTAGATCCAAGCATTGGCACCAGCTGGATTTTGTCATCACCCGAAGATCCATGCTGAACCAGGTGCTTCTCACACGCAGTTATACAGTGCCAACTGCGGCACTACCCATTCCCTGGTCAGCAGCAAGGTGTATCTTCATCTCCGACCAATCTATCACTTCAAGCAGAATCGTCACCCCCCGTGTTGACACATCAGGAGTGATGATGCAGGAACGCCGTGACCGTTTTTCCAATGCCATCGACAAGGCTATGGATGATTTTCCCACAGACTGCATCCAGGTGCATCAAGACTTCATTTGGGCTACTATTGGCACTTTTGGGAAAAGGGCAAAGAAGAACGAAGACTGGTTTGAGGCTGGGATAGAGGTGATAGAACCTGCCATCACTGCAAAGGGAGCAGCTCTCTTTGAGTACAAAGGACAGTCCTGCAATAAGACACAGAGAAGCCCCTAACAATGCCAAGAAGGTCTCTCGCAAGTGTATCAATGACTACTGGCTAAGATTATGCAGAGACATTCAGGCAGCTGTGGACAGTGGCAACACCAAGCCATGTCTGATGGGATGAAGAAAGACTTTGGTCCCAGCATCTTCAAGGCTACACCCATCAAATCTACTTCTGGAGAGCTCATCAATGTTCATGGTAAACAAATGGAGAGATGGGCTGAGCACTACCAAGAGCTATACTCAAGGGAAAACATCATCAGTAACAACACTGCTGCCCAACATGGATGAACTGATGAAGGCCATTGACTCACTCTCCTGAGGAAAGGCTTCAGGCAGTGATGGAATTCCACCAGAGATTTTGAAAGCAAGAAGAGAGAACTCACGCCTTAGTCATCTCTAGGAGCTCCTGCTACAGTGTTGAGAAGAGGGCACTATACTTCAGGATTTGCGGGATGCAAGGATTGTCATGCTCTACAAGAACAAAGGTGATCATAGCAACTGTAACAACTATCATGAAATCTTCCACCTCAGCATCGTAGGCAAAGTCTTTGCACGGGTGGTCCTTAACCGCCTTCAACTGCTGGTTGACTGTATTTAACCAGAGTCACAATGTGGATTTCGGGCCAAATGATCAACGATTGACATCGCGTTCTCAATTAAGCAGCTGCAAGAAAAGTGCCACAAACAGAAAATCTCTTATATCTCACCTTCATCGGCCTGTCCAAGGCATTTGAATTGTTCAGTCGATCGGGTTTTTCACTCTTCTCAGGATTGGATGTTCCCCCTAAACTTCTTAACGTTATCATATAATTCCACAATGGCATGATGGGCACTGTCCAGTACAGTGGATCTTCCTCAGACAACTTCCCAATCAAGAGTGGCGTGAAACAAGGATGCATCTTGGCGCCTATACTCTTTAGCATCTTCTTCTCTTTGCTCCTGCCCTAATGAGTTAGACGACGGCATCTTTTTCAACACTAGAAGTGATAGCAACCTATTCAACCTCACCCGTCTCAACAACATGAGGATAGGAAAAGCAGCCACTGCTATGGCCTGTCTAGCCAAGAGAGTGTGGGACAACACCTTGCTGACACTAACCACAAAGATGAGAGTATACAAGACCTGCGTGTTGAGTACTCTTCTTTATGATAGTGAGTCCTGGACTTTGTACTCACACCAAGAACGAAGACTGAATGATTTCCACATGCGCAACCTCAGACATCTTTTAGGCATTTCCTGGCAAGATTGAGTCACAAATATAGTTGTCTTGTCTCAGGCTAGCGTATCAAGCTTGTTTGCTATTCTAACTTAGAGACGCTTGCGTTGGTTCAGTCATGTGTGCAGGATGGAAGCTGGTCACATCCCAAAGGACATCCTGTATGCTGAGCTCATCTCTGGAAAATGGTTAATCAGACAACCAACTCCGTGCTACAAAGACACCTGCAACAGAGACCTGAAAACTTGTTGCATTCAGCCACAAGATCTCAAGTAAGAGACATCTGATCATACAGCAAAGGTCAAATACAGCATCAAATTAGCAGAAAAGAAGAGAAAAAAGACAATGTGAAGAAAAGAAAATAAACAGGTGAGAGATGATATAGTCCACTTCTACCACACTCACCATCCCTACTGCTGACTACATCTGCAGCAACTGCCAACATAGTTGCAAATCTAAAATTGGACTATTTAGCCATAACAGACGCTGTATTGAACAAAACTAGATGCAGAATGCCATTGTTTCAAGAGACAGAAGGTTACCATCATTGACTAAATGTTTAACTCCAGACCAAATTAGGCAATGGTTCAAGGGTAGATAATCTTTGAAAACAAAAACTAAGTAGCTTGCCCTTGATTGGAACTTAACTTTTGCTTTTATAATGAACTTACATAGAAGGACACATATATACGCCTTTCTTGCATGCATATATATAACTTTAGCATGATTGTTGCATAAATTTTGATTATTTTACAGGTGGACTGGTGAACCAGCTAGTGTTGTTGAGCGATGAGGTATTGCTGGACGTTGATAATCGGGAACCTAATGAGATGTGAGACTGATCACGATAAATCAAGGACGGACAAGGGGCATGTAGACGGGTTGGACTCAACCATTTCCTTTGGAAGCTGGGTGAGCTAAGGGGGTGAATGTAACCCAACCAGCTATGATTGTCGAAAATTGCTCCAGAAGGGAACTAATGAGAGCTGATTTAGAGCTTTTATTTATGTGAATGATCCTGGGTACTACCAAGTAACCTTGCTAGTTAAAAAAAAATTGCTTGATCGCTGATACAAAATACATGAAGAGAAAGAAAAACAATTTTGGAAACATTAATAATATTGATTGTGAGTATGATTGTTTTGAGTTATCTAACCATGTTTCATCTAGAAGTGACCAAAGCCAAGTAAATGACACAGTAGGTCAATTAGTATGGAAAGACACGAGAGAAAGTTATAAATATGAATTTTAAAGAAAGAGGGATGAATGAAAACCTAGTCAGAAATAATTTTGAAGTCAATCTCTAAAAGCCAACAAATGTAAAACAGATTAGCACTTAATATCTGATATTTTGATAAACTATGAAACAATATTGTTACTATGACTACAACACAGTCCAAATAATAATAATGTCTATATTTCTATATAAAAAGTAGGTTTCCTGTAAAATCCTGTCATTGAGACCTTACAAGCAACAAACTAGTATCAAGCTGAAGAAACAACAAACATAATTGTACTACCTCTGAGATGTGTATGTTTTGTGGAGACCTGTGCAAACTTCAGACAGTTAACTAAATTCCCATCAATGATCAAAACTCTGAGGCATGGTATATTTTTACACACGTTTATTGGACATCGAATAAGAAAACTGAAATGGACAAAATCATAGTTTCACAAATAAATACAAAAGCACATCATACTAAAGCCTAAATAGTTGTGAACTTTATAACATCGTAAAAGATCTCTATTATGTAAAAATAATGCTAGTGTAGTGGAACTGAAGAAAACTCTTTTGATTCTACTAAGCTTAAAAAATAGGATGTGCACAAGGACTACCGTCATTCGAACCCGGATTCTGTCCAGTACAAAGAAAAGAGAGATATGCAAATTGTGGTACTGTCATGATTAAAAGTCTTCATATAAGGACAGGTTTTTTTGCGAGTGTGACAGGAAGTAATTGTGATTTTGCGAAGAAGAGAAAGAGAGAAGGGAAGAGGAGATTGCTTTGCTCACTCAGTTATTTTTTGTATGATACAGTGGGAAGAAAAAGAACGACAGATTTTTTTTTTTTTGTGCACAAAATGGTATTCGCTAATTTAAAACATCAATTTCAACTCTTCAAGCTATTTCGATTGTTATCATGGTGAAAATATGACTAAACAACGACATGGTTAAGCCATTTCCTGGTGAGGGAGATGTAGTAGCATGGCTGAAGAAGTTAAGGTTGGTCGCAAAACTCCAAAAGATAGATGATGTGGTAAGCCTGTTAACATTGTATCTGGAGGGGAATGCATTTTCCCTCTACTTAGAAATGAACAAGATTGACCAACTGAACATTGAGTGGATACAGACTCAATTAAAGGAGGCATTCACGGATGGTGCGTTCACAGCTTACAGGAAGTTAACCATGGTAAAATGGGTTGGGGAGCAGGTGGATGTGTACGTGAACAATATCAGACAGTTGGTTGGACTGGCTGGTTTTGAGGTAGTTGAACTAAAACAACTACCCAAACTAGCGTTTATCACAGGATTCCCTGATGCCATTTCTATTCAACCCCATATGCACCAAAAATTGAGACTCTAACCATAGGAAACTTAATAGCAAGAGCAAGGGTGTTGACGTCAACCAGGGACCAAAGTCTTCACATGGTTGCAGTCGTGAGTCCATCAAACTGCAAATCTGCTGTTCCTACCGGGGATAGCTTTGGAACAGGAGTCAATTGCTTCAAATGCAGCAAGGGTCATATAGCGAGAAATTGATCAAGACGTGGAACCCATTGCTACCAATGCGGTATGGTTGAACATTGGGCCTAGGACTGTTCAGGAAACAAACAAGGAGACAAGATATAAGTGCTAGCCTACTCTCTCACTATGATGTAAATGCGCCGCTCCTGGAGATTGTCGTCTGTGTTGACGGAATGCGGTGTTTGCCATTAATTGACACAGGATGCTCACATACAATAATAGATTAGAATCAATGTTGATCCTGGAAAACAACAAAAGTTGACAACCTGACTATTGGAGGCTCATCCCACATGTGCTGCAGGAGAGAAGTCACTATTTCGACAAGTGATAATGACTATATCAGGATCGATGCTTTGGTGGTGCAACATGTTAATTCCTCTCAACACGCCATCAAATTCAGTCAGATTAATATCCTGCATATCGTTCTCAGGTTACAGCCAACAGGCATCCTCCACCACAGTCTATTACTTTCTAACACCACTCCAGTTGCTAGTGCGCTGGCATCAACCCATACATTCAAAGAAATCTGTTGTTAGGGATCGATGCGATAAAAGCATTGGAGGGCTTCACTGTTGGACGTATGAATGCAGTCCGGATCAGCGTCGGGAAAGTTTCCACATGTGCATCACATCAGGAGCGAGCATGGAAATGGGCAGATAACCGCCTGAAGGACTGCGTAATGGAATGCCAGAATATCGAGTGGCAGCAGAGCTTCAACCAGAATATGATCAAGAACTCTGGGCATGGATGAACAAGGGTTGACTTATGCCATATCCAGAAGACAGACTTGGACCTCCTAAGGCTGTGATGCAGCAGAATAAGGCAAAAGTGCGACCGGTGATGGACTATCGCAAACTGAACAATCATATAAATGCATTCACGACGAATACAGATGTTTGTGCTACCAAGATGTACAAGTTGTGCCAAAAAGGGACAAACGTATCACTAGGGCAGGTCGATTTGCAACCTTTTTCAGAAAAACAACATGGCACTGGTGATGATAGTTGGGATTTGATGTGATAAGAACATATACCAAAAATTAGATTTCCATCTTGAACAGAAAATTGAGCATTTAATTTTAAAAATCGTGTAGAAAAATGTTGAAAAATCCTTCATTTTCATAGGATTTTTCATAACACTGACTTTGAAATTTCACTATTTTTATAAAATATTCAATTAAAATTGATACATTTATATGAAATACATTGAAAGAAAAGTATATATATGAATTATAATTTTAATTATGAATCACACCTAGAAAAATATCTCAACTTTTACTGCATTGATTAAACAAAAATTGTCAAAAAAGCTAATTAGCAACTAAGTCTTTTAAATTTCACAATTCAAAAAGATATGTGGATATATATAACAACTTGATACAAGTTACAGAACCATGTATTTTAATTTTTTATTGAATGTAATAATATAAGCTGTTATAATAGAACTAAATTGTTCTGTATACTTTCCTTTCGGGGAAAATGAAGGTCTTATTTGCTGGCATGATGACTTTGTAATAATGTGTCTATGTCTTGCTTCCTGCCCATATACAACTTTTTGAGAAAAATCAATCAAATTTGACCAGTGTGTGGCTGCAAAATTGATAGCAGTAATCTTTTCATTTTTTTTTTTTTTTTTTGAGTTGTTCACTATTTCTGGAAAAAATACACACAAAAAAATTATTTGAAAACACTTATTTTTTTAAATATTTTTGCGATGTAATATGAATAAAACTAACTATTGTTTGGGTAAATTAAGAAAACTAATAAAATTTAATGGATAAATATTTATTTACCTAATGGACAAAATCGTTTGAATGCCCTCTTCTCTCACATCCAATTCATCTGAGTTTATCATCGATATTATCTTTTCCAGAAGTAGTGCAAAAGCACTATATTTTGAACTGTTTAAAACAGTAATTTGGATTTCAGTTAACTGTTTTGTTCTCTGAATCATATTAAAATATACTGTTGTTGGTTAAAAAAAAATATTGTCGGTTTTGATCTCAAACCAACTAACTGCATACACTTGGATGATAAATTTGATCAAAATGTTTAATTTATCATAGTGTTTGAGGATAGACAACTCGAGTCCATAAACACATTAATCTTATGGCTTATGTTAGCTATCTTCCTTGATTCAAGGGCCCAATTTTCTAAGTTAACTTCTCCATAAGAAATGCCAACAGCATACTCAAAAAGTAGCCTCTGGTCTTCACACTTAAATTAATGTTTCTTCTGTATCTTCGTCAGATAATGATGATTGTGAGGGACACTAATTTTTTAGAATTCTACTTGAGGCAAATCTTGATAATTATTGATACAAAGTTTCCCCAAAGGACCAGTAAATGTTGTTAGGCTTTTTGTTGTTCCATCAATTAATTTAAAAATTGCTGTAAATGGCAGTTCTTCTATTGGAACCTGAAAATTGGAAAATTTGCATGTCTAATAATAGAGCCAGATTACATAATAAATACCAATATATTATTTTATTTTCCACAAAAAAGAAAAATAATTGCAAGTGTATCTATAGAATTAATTTTACCTCCTTGTTAGAAGGATAAGTGCAGATTATGTGCCTTTTTGACAATTTTCTGTCTTGCACTTTACTGCAAAGTCATTACAGAACGTTTACAGTTACAAGAAGATATATCAAACAGTCTGTCTAGCTGTTCTTTCATTCTTTTCACTTTGATTGCTGCAAGAGATTTCCTGTCAATCTGTTTGGCCCTCTTATAGCAAAATATATTGACCTTCTGTCCTATATAATGTTACCTTAACAAGGGCAATTGTAGATTGACTGCTTGCCGAATACTAATTATTTCCTTGGCAATTAACTTAGAAATATCACTATTTTTTAAGTGGGGATAACTGTTTTCGAGGAAATAACTAAACTGAATGACTTGTCGTGAAGTTGGGGGTGCTGTTTCATCCAAATGACAAGGTGGACCAGCAAATTTTGTGAACAACGGGTTAAAACTGAACGTTGTGCTTTTACTGACATTCTAATCTGAAAAGTAAAATAAATAAATGGATAATAACTGAAGGAAACTGCTTTAGGCTATCTTCCAGTTTCATACGTAAAAAAATAAGTGCTAGTTATAAGAAATAATGAAAAACTTTGTAAAGTTGAAATAGATGTATTTAAGAGAGAAGACAAAACTAAATCAGAGGCATAGTAGTGTTTAGTTTAGACATTTTTAGCAGATTTTAGCTCCGCTTTCGATAACACAAATTTATCCATAAAGAGATTCATTCTTACTGTAGCTGTGCCATTTTAAATAAGTGTTTAGTGTTTAGAGTTTGAAAAATCAGTGCTTGTGCATCTATGTTAATATGCTATTTTTAATAGTATTTTCAAGTTAAATTTAATTTTTATGAAAGTTTTGTTTATTAAATTTTTAGGTGAAAGTACAGAATAGTTACAATACAACTCCTTCCAATATTAAGAATGGCTTTCTAAATAACAAAGTTATTTTAGCACAATAACATAGATGCACACATAACGAAAAACCTTTAAAGGAGTTTCCTTATTTACTTGTATTAATCTTTGTGGGTTATCTGATTTTAAAACTATAATTTTAGAAGAAAAACACTGCTTAAAAACAATTACTAACTAAAAGTAAAAGAAATTAAAATTTGACACTAATTTTCTGCAAAGTATTTTTTATTAAGTAGAAAAACTTGAAAATTTATGTGGTTATGTTTTGTAAATAATGTGTAGAATAAAATTGTATGGACTATATTTTTGTTGTTGTTGTAAAACTGGAGTATTACCATATTTTAATAAAAATTTCAAATAGAATTTGATGTGAAATATTAGGTTGGTGCAAAAATAATGCTTTTGACATTCATTTGAACATCAAAAAATGACATTGCTTTTGTGGCAACTTAATAGAAAAACAAATTAAAAAAGATAAAACAAATATGTTTAAATTCACTGCAGACACTTGAAATATAATAATATATATTTTAAACAAGCCTTTTTTGTTTTTCCTTTCGAAATAATTAAGCCTAAATCAATGTTTTCAAATTAAATAATAAACAAACGTTAATTTTCAATATCAATAACGAGCGTATTTTGCGACGGTGAGATCTAAAATGTTTCCACCAAAAAAAAGTTCCTGAAATGAAAAAGCGAACTTTGGTTGCTATTATTTAAAAAACATAATTTTGCCTTTACAGTTAATATTTATTTCATTAATTAATTATCCTCACTCATTTTATTTAAAAATGTAGTTTAAAATATATTCTAAATAATGATTCCATTTTCTTAACAGTACGAATTGTTTTGATTAGTAATACACACGGACGAAAAAACGCTTTGGATAATCACAGATTTCAAGGTAGTTCTACTAAAATAGCCATATTTTTTAAACCAAAGCACTTCAAGTCTTCAAATTACTACTGTTTTGTTCGGAAATGAATATACTTTCAAATGAATTAATAAATATGAATGTACATTATATATTTTAAGAGTTTTAAGCAAATAAAGTGATAAAAATGTGAACATCATAAAATGGCGTTTTCGGTAAGGTTTTGTAATGACCCCCCCCCCCTGTTTTCTAAAGGTCTGTACCGTGATTGTATGAAGAATTTCGTCATGAAATTTGGGAACCAATTAGAAGAGGTGTTAATCTTAATACTGTCAAGTGTCCGAAATATTTTTGACCATTTCTTTTTTGTCGTGTTAAAAATAAGACTTTACTATGACGAGTATTGAACATTTTGAAAAAAAAATTCTTCGGACACCCAGTAGTAAGTAAATCAATCTTTTTACTATCTTTATCAATTAAAAGTATTATTTTATGTTGAGTAGGACCGCGGTAATTGATAATTTAAAAGGACCTACCCAAAAAAAAAATTGTTTCTATTTCTCGAATTTGGTCAAATGAAGTTAGTATTACTAGAAGCAGCAGCAGCAGCTCCAGCCTGTAGAATCAGCAATAGCACAGTGTATAAACAACACGCGTTCTTTAATTTTTATTCAAGAACGAATTAAGAAAAACATGAAAATATGAATATGAATGTTCTTATATGTTTAATGAGAGCTATTTTGTTATCAGAATAACATTAGTTTAGAACTATTCGGTTTTCAGAATGTATAATAACAACAATCCCAACCAATTCGGCATTATGAATCTGTTGCAATTTCTCACATTGCTCGTCAAATTTAAAAACATGGTTAAAAAAACAAAATAAACTTTTGTAGATATATAGCTTGCATGCACTTTTATTCTTTAAATTAGTTTTGAACAACGAATTAAAACAATGTTTTACTGCGAACAGCCACAAATGTTTTTTTTTCAAAATCAAAATAAGTATCAAAATCTCGTTTATACATAGATTCGAAAAAGTTGTCAAAAAAAAAATATATAACAAATAAATGTTATCAAAGACAAGATAAGTTACTTTTCTAGCAAACTGGATATATTTTTTGTGTTTTTATTCAATGTAACATGTTTATTCAGCTCAAAAAACATACAGTGTTTACCGATGTATTGGAAAATTAAAAATGGCGCCCGGCCCGACTCTCTTTGACACGGTAAGTTTGAGAAAAGGAGTTAAAAATAAAAAAAACTATACAAAATACTGTTAAAAACTCACCGAATATATGTCAGCCTATGTCATGGTAACATATATTGAGCGAGTTTCTAGCAGTATTTTGTCTACTTTTTTTATTTTTAACTCTTTTCCCCAAACTTACCGTTTCAAGAGAGTCGGGCGCCATTTTAAATTTTCCAAAACATCGGTAAACACTGTTTTCAAGTTGAATAAACATGTTACATTAAATAAAAACACTAAAAAATTATCCAGTTAGGTAGAAAAGTAACTTGCTTTTGATAACATTTATTTGTTATATATTTGTTTTTTTGACAACTTTTTCGAATCTATGTGTATAGTAATACAAACCATCAAAATCTATATCAATATTCTTGAAATTTTAAAAGTAGTTAGAAAACACATCAAACTACAATTAGGAAGCTTTTTATTTCGTTATTTTTTTTTTTCTACTTATTAAGTGAAAGATATTTTTACAACCTGCTCCAGCGTAGTATAAACGGCCTATGGAATTAACACCTTCAACCTCGAAAATAGAAATCAACAAATTTTTGAACGCTCTCTTTGAAAAAAAGCTCTCTTAACTTCACCTCTAATACAAATTATGTGTGGCAAGTCTCCTCCTAAAACACTCTTTAACCCTAACAATAACACTAAGTTCGAGTGGCAAGCCCCCCCCCAACAAAATACCTCTGTAAGCCACATACAAGCATCTAAAACAAACAAACAAAAAATAGATCCTTCCTTACAGAAAAATACACATAAAAATAAATTGGTTAACTGTCCTAAAATGCTAGAATGGCCAGGAAATGATGAATTATTTTACATTAAATTTTTGTGAAACTAACCGCTCCCCCTCTAATATTGTTTTTGTTAGCTTTGTCTCTGTCAAGTTTTCAGTATGTTCACACATAATTTTCCTTAGCCCTACAATTAATTCAAAGTCCGAATGGCAACCCTCCCCATATTCTCATTGTATAGAAACCCTCTTAAAACTACACATAATCATCTTAAAAAAAAAAAAAGCATGCATATTTTCCCATAGAAAAAAAAAACAGTTAACTGCCCTAAAATGCTAGAATGACCTGTAATAGGAAATTATTTTACATTCAATTCTAAAATAATTTGTTTATCTTTCATTAAAGTTTTTCATGACATTTTATACATAATTTCCTAAAAAGGTAGAATCACATTTTGGAGGGGTGGTCAGAAGGAGTTGAGTGGGGTTAAACAGAAGGTGTTAATCTACAATAATACCAAAGAAATATTGCAATATATTCATTTTTAAATGGTCTTATGTTTAGATTTAAGTTTTTTGTACATAAAGCACATTACAATTCAACTTTGAGTTCTCCAACTTCTTTTCTGTTTATGGATACATGGCATTTTTAAGGAATTGCTGCATATTTATGCACATTTACTGCAGATTATTTGGAAACCATAAACTTTGGGAGATTTTCAGTTGCATATTCTGATTCCTTGTACAAAAATACACTTATATGGTAAATTTCATTTCTTAGTCTTGTGTTTTAACAAAGATATGACATTTTTACTGAAAAAGTAGTGTAAAAAATGTGACGAAACGCATATGGTCTTAAAGAGGGAAAATATCCAAACGTGTGAGGCACAAAAATAGCCATAACTTCCTTAATTTTAATCAGATTTTAAAAATTTAAAAAGATTCTTTCTTAGCTCATCAAGCTCTTTCTATGCATACCAATATTGAAATATTTCAAGCTATTTCAATTTTTTCATGTGTATTGCTATTTTGATGACGGAATGTTCTTGACAATTCACTGAAAAACTTTTAATCACTTCAATTTTTCAACTTTTAAAGTCATTTCCTCAAGCAAAGATAACGATTTTGAGAAAAATATTTTGTATAGGTCTTTTCTATGTCAAACCCCAACTATCATCACCATTGCCTCACCGGGGTTCCAAAATCGACCCGCCCTAACATATCACTGCTTGATCTCCAGAGAGCATATCTCCAAGTACGAGTCCACGAGACACTGTGGTCATACCAAACGGTAGAGGTCAATGGAAATAGATACTATCTGACATGTTTAGGGTTTGGTTTGAGCGTGGCTCCCCTCATAATGAAGACTATCGCTAGCATGGTGCTATGATAGGAGGAAGCTGTGACACTGAACATTTAGCTCGATTTGAACTAGAATGCAAGGACCCGGAACGACTTGTGGACGGCACACGTGTGCTGGGACTGACAGTCTTAAGAAAGCACAGTCCTGTACTGGAAACAAGGTAACACAATCCCAGAAATTTTCACTATCATAACACGACGGACTCTCATGGGACACCATCCAATCTGTGCATGGCTGCGTATGGCATACGGAGTAATAAAGAGCCTGTTCAATCACAAACGGCTGGAACGACAAGGTGACAGACTCCCTACACCGGCATATGATGTGCAAAATGGTAGACGCAGTAAAACTGAACGATCCAGCTTGTAGGAACTGGTGCATGGACAGCTGAGAAGTGACCATATGGGTTGATGCCAGCGCGCTAGCAACCGGAGTGGTGTTAGAAAGAGATAGACTGTGGTGGAGGATGCTTGTTGGCTGTAACCTGTGAACAATATGCAGGATATTAATCTGACTGAATTTGATGGCGTGTTGAGAGGAATTAACATGTCGCTCTAGTGGTAAACCAAGGTGCTGCACCTTAAGACCAACTCTGCGTGTGTGCAGAACTGGGTGTCAAAAACTCTCAGCGAGAAAGCGCGAGTTCATACCAAGGCTGCCAACGAGATGTTCATTAGAAGACGATTGAATACCCTCAAAGAATTAGTGAAGGAATATGAGTTCTCTGTAGATATGACATTGGTTGCATCACTTCACAACACAGCCGATCGATTAACGTGCTTACCACAACGATGATTCAATGTTATGAAGAAGGATGCAGAACTCGAGCCACTGATCAGTGCAGTGCATGTCGTTGAGCTGGACACGACCCAGATCACGTCCATTCACAGGAACAGTGGACATCCAGGAGTGCGACGCACCGCATATTTTAGCTAAAGAGTTTGCACTGCAACAAGAAAAGCAGTAGTAAGAAATGTGCGTCGAATGCCAATCTATAGATCCAGCACCAGTTCACTGGAAGAAAGGAAAGCTGGAGGTGAGCAGTAATTGACAATGGTTGGAAATGGACATTACACACTATGGTGCTTATTGTTTCCTAACTATCACTGATTGTGGGTCCTCGCATTTTTCAGTGTGGAAGAAATTAGCACGGCAGAACTTGACAACTATAATTTGCCAGTGGTCTGTTTTTAACGTAGCCCACCTTGCAAACTACTGACAGACAATGACACAGCTTTCCTCAGCAAAGAATTCAAGATGTTTGCAGATGAATAGGGCGTAAACTTGAGATTTTGCTGTGTATATGCCCCAGCCAGGAACGGCATAGCAAAGCGATGCCATCGCACTTTGAAATGGATCGCGGCTAGAATGCACTGCTCAATACCAGAGGCAATCTACTGGTACAACATGACTTCAAAAAACGACGAGTCATCTTTGACCTAATCAGCCAATGCTATATACTAGGTCCAAGTGAAAGGAATCAGCATTATGCCACCAGTAGTAGGCCCTGAGCGTAGTCCATACCAATTGGAGATTATGTGTGGGTAAAGGCACCAGAGAACCGTTGTACCACAAGATTTGGCCAGAGGTGGGTAACCAAGTGCACAATCCATCTTATTGGATGACCTGCAACCCGGATAATATGTACTCTTGTCAGAGGATTCCGACAGCACAACATTCTTGGAGAGCACGTTGGGAAGTCTGATATCTGATGATGAAACAGACTCAGAAGATAGTAATGAGGCAGAAGGCACGTGTGCTCCTGAGGAGCCCACGGTTCTGAAGAGGCTCCACAATTGCGAACAAGCATCCGATAAAAACGACCACAGCTTATATGCAGTCTATGTGATCATCAGATCAGATGGAGGATTAGCGGAACTGAACAACACTCCTTTGGTTCTACTGTGGTTACAAAATAGGACATGTGCAAGAACCACTGTCATTCGAATCAGATTCTTCCCAGTACGAAGAAAAAAGAGATATGCAAATTGTGGTACTGTCGTGATTAAAAGTCTACATATAAGGACAGGTTTTTTTGTGAGAGTGACAGGAAGTAATTGCGATTTTGCAAGGAAGAAGAAGAAAAAGAGAGGGGAAGGGAAGAGATTGTTTTGTTCACTCGAGGTTATTTTTTTGTACGTGTCAGTGGAAAGAATAAGAACAACAGATTTTTTTTGTGTGTGCACAAAACGGTATTCACTAATTTAAAACATTAATTTCAACTCTTCAATTAGAAAGAGAAAAATATAAATTATGCAAGATGATAACCAAGATACGAGTGAGAGGAAATATAGATCACACATGGAAAAGGTAAACAAAGCATGCTAAGTATAAGAAATAATATTTAAGAAAATGCTAGCACTATTTAATTCTATTCTTAGAGAAAAGGTAATATTTTTTATCAATGATGCTGAAGACATCAGAATATTTAGAGAAATAGAAAATAGCGCCATGCTGTAGGAAATAAACAGCTACAATATGTAGTCAATAAATGTTCAGTGGAAGAGAACTCACCAGTGATGAGTTTGAAGGCATCCTTTAAGAAACAAGGGCTGGTTCAGAGAGATAAATAATAGGGAATCGATATTATGTACAATAAGAGAACAATAACAAAACAATAACAGTCCTTGGCCATTTGTTTTGATTTATGCTGGTAAAACTAGTTGGTAATAACAGATTGAATTCAAATTCAAATGGAATAATGACAAACGAGCATTGCTTGAGAATTAACAAATTAATATATAATTGTAACGCACCTGAAATGTGTACTGCAATAGGTGATTAGAAGCCAGTACTAACTGTTGATATACCTCAGCTGAGTTCTTAGCTGAATTCACATTCACTGACAACTGATACACTTTATCAACAGCTTCTTGAAGATGTTCACTTGCCTGTTTCATTTGGCCACTTACAACCTGGAGAAATAAAAAAGAAATATATTTTTTTAAAAATCAATGTAGATAACTGTTATGTTTTAATAATATATTGAAAAAGATTAATGGATGAAGTATGAAACCTTATACATTTATTAAAATAATTTACAAGTTGGAAGATAATTTAAAAGCTACCAAATGTGCGATAATTATCTGGTGTGTTCTCCTAGGCACGTTTATTAAATTAGAGCTATCTCCATGAATGCAATGTGTTCCCAAAGGCAAACAAATCTGCACCTTCATTAGACACAAAGGAGAAAAATTACATATATTTTAGAGTGAGAGCTTTACACCTCCTCGTTTAAGTCCTTAACTTTACCGAATGCACTTGTGGTTAACTGGAAGGGGATTTACTTGTGTCAAATTGCACTTTGACTAAATCTTGTAAGGTCTTACATTAACCTCATTTGCATTTGTCTTCATGAGAGGTGACAAAGATGATATTTCAAATGTATCCATTAATATGTCCAACAGAATGGTTGATCTGTTGTCAACTGAGCTGTCACTAATCTATCTGGGATATATTTGAGTTTTGTGCGATGTCAAGAATTGATTCCCAAATTTGGTTGGTGTGTGTCTGAAAATTATTTTGCTTTGTTAGGGTTGGAGTGTTGACTTCGTTGCTAGAGCCATAAAAGTTCAGTGTGGTATGAAGCTTTTGTTCAATAAGTGCTTCTGCTGCACCACTTGATGTTGTTTGATACAAAAGGAAGAAAGCATTTATCTCTTCTGTTATTCTCTTCCTCCTTGCTTTGAGTAGCACATAGCCACAAAATGATGAGTTTGGGCATTAGATTGAGAATCATAGGTTCGTGACTGCACATGTGTGATCTAAAATGAACTGCAAACTAGTTTGAATTATTTGAATGCGGACTGTGACGATTTGTTATCTGAGACTAGTGTCAATCAATCTCTGCATATTCGGGACCATGGTTAGATTATTTTATGCGTTAATGTAACATTTGGTAGCATTTTGAATGTCTCTATTTAATAGACCATACTGTGTGAAATTGAACAGCACACATCCATTAATGACAGTAAAGTTAGGAGCCCATGAATGTTGAAGAAACCTGCATACTTTTTATATTATTAGATCTATTTTTATTGATCCTTGTCAATGAAATTGTCTGGATACAGATGTAAATATGCATCATCTTCCATGCTGATGGCAACAATGATAGTGTCATTTGTAAATGAGGTGTGACAAGGCATCAGCCTGTCTGAATTCTGTTGCCTTACAATATTGTATGTTGAAACTGTAGCCCAGTAATGTGATTGCCCGCTACAGCAATCATCTATCTGAACATACTAGGATACATTTTTAAGCTAAATATTAAAAGTAGGTGTTTGTAATCTGTCAGAAAGTGTCACGTGGTGTTTGAAGAATATCTTATGGAATTTCTTCATAGGAAAAAATCAGTGCCACTACATCCTTTTCCACTCGACAATAGTTGTGTTTAGCAGGTGCCAAGAATCTGGCTGCACATATGATGGCTTTCTCAGTTCTATCTAAAATTATATGAGAAATCACTGCTTCCACATTGTGATTTTATACATCCTATGCCATTACTATCTTCTGATTTGAATGTGCAAATAGTAGGTTAAAGTAAATAAGGGATTTGATTTTGTCAAAATATTTCTGACTTCTGACAAGACCTATTTTCCTCTTTTGTCAACAGTTTATTGAATGGTGACTTAATTTGATATAGCAAAGGCAGGAAACTTCCATAGTAGCTTACCAAGCCAAGAAATGCATGTAAATTATTACTATTCAATGTGGGTGGCATGTCTTGCATAGTTGCCATATTAACAGGATATGGATGATGATCTTGATGACCGAAGATAATCCCAAATATTTTATGGAAGGTATATAAAACTGGCACTTTATTCTTAAATGCACAAAAACTTGCTAATCTATTTGTTAACTTCTGGTTGAACTGCCAGACAACAATAACGCCACCTAAGTACATAGCTGCATTGTCTACAGTGATAACTATTGTATCTATGATCTACTAAAATATTGTAGGGACTGTTTTTATCCCCAAAAGTAAACAAATCAATTGGAATAATCCATGATATATATTAGCACTTTCCTAGTACAATACAATGAAGACCCTGGAGAGTATTCTTTGGTATAAGAGTTTAACTTCAGGTGTGTCCAAGTTATGGAACACCCAAGTATAACGCAAGTTCCCCGGTGTGACCCTGTCAGCTAAAAAGTTCAATGGCTATCCTGGTCACTCAGAATAGCTGGTGTAATTCAATGGGTTGGCCTTGATTGTAATACATAGTGGTCAGAATCTGGTTATTTCTGTGAAGAAAAGAAAAGTTTGCAAAAAAAAAAAAAAAAAAAAAAAAAAAATGATATACTCTAGGCAAATGGGTGTGGAAATCTGTGAGTAACGTTTCTTTATTGCGGGTGTGGTTGGGCAGGTAGACTCTCTCCGTTGTTCCCTGAAAATCAATCAAGTTGACCTCTTTGGTCTTAACAAAAAATCGACAGAAACAATGGAAACGCCGATGCAGACAATCTCATTGTCAGGAAAAGAAACTGCTAACAAAGCTGTTATTTTATTCCCTTTTTGTAGAGGCATTAAAATATACAACTTGTCACAGAGGTGATGCAAGCGGGAGTGAGTAAAGCAAGCGATGTAATCCAAATGTAATAGGAACCATTTCTTCAGATCAGGGAATTTTAGCATTTTTAACCTGTGGGTCTTCACAAGTAGACGGTGATTAGATTGAAAAATTCACTCATGCCCCGCATTTTATCATTGGGTAGAGGGGGAGGGTTGACATGGCCTGACGTCCTATTCAGTCAACCATCTATTGCCTCGTCAAACCCAAACTCACCCTGATTGGGCAAATTTTGCCAACATGACATATGAATATTGATTAAGTAAATTTCCAACTGAAGGGTTCCCACATCGAGCAAGTTTTGAAATCTTAACCTCGGATTTGCATCTATCTTGACAAAACCCAAACAATAACTTAATATACTCAAAACAATTATTTTCTTATTGCATTAATATTAGTATTCAAATATTATCATTTCCAAATCTGCCCAGCCGAATTTAGATTCCCTTGCTTTGATTTGAGTTATCACAACCAGCAAAGGTCAGCTAGCAAACTGACTGAAATTGCTCAGTATTTTTGATAACAATAATCAGTTTTTCTTTTTACTGACAGTTTTGTGATGCACAGGTTCGCTCACATAGAGGTTATTGTGATTTTGACTTGGAGATAGATGCTGTCATTAATATAGTGAAATGGGCAATTGGTAACGGATATTGTTGATAGTGCTGCGTTGAGATTAGTTGGAAAAATCAGACAACTGAATTAAGCTATCGGCTCTCTTTATTACTACATTGGGTGTTGCCCACTATGAATATATAGTATAATGACCTTCATTTCCTCAAGTACTTTAAGTTCCCTGGCCACCAGTGGCAATGCAACATATGGCACAACTGTCTTGGGTTAGAAAACCAGTTTAGCAGTTTAAGGGACCATATAACCTCTGGCTGAGTGCATCATCCCAAATCATCATGGAGAAAATTGTTTGAACTCTTTGGTCTGGTCAATAATATCCAATTGAACAGCATGTTGTGAAGATTTACTGACAGTCTAGTTAAAAAAAAAAACTTGCTCAGTGGCGTCTTGTAGTTAGATTTATCCTTTTTTGCCATCTATGCATAAAAAATATTAATGCACTTTCACTTTTTAGAAATTTCAAGTCTTATTGTAAATTCCATTACCCTTGATTAGAATTACAATGGAAGCAAATACTCTCAACAAATTCTAATATATAACATTTATAGACTTTCTTTCATAAAGAGTCAAAACTAGATCGTTTTAATACTTACCCTATCTTCAGTTTTGTTAATGCATTCTTTGGCAACTTGAATCAAACTTTCACCTGTCTCGCAAACATCATTCAAACAAACTGAAGCATTTGAAGGGGGCAACAAAATGGAAAGATCATCCGAAAACGATGAAAGTTGAGCATTTGATTCTATCAATTTGGATAACTGGAAATAAACAAGAATCCATTTCAATTAGCAATATCACACCATTTTTTTTCTTTAGATCGAATAAACTAAAATCAAGCATTATTGAAAAGAGCATAAAAAACAAAGAAATAATATTTTTAGTTTTTTTAAATTGGCCCATTAGAAGTTATAACCATTTAAAGTATCAAAAAATGTGTGATTCACTTTGCCTTAAGTCAGTCCTATTCAAATGCATATAAGATTGTGATGGTAAGAAATTTGTACAATTTACAGACTAACCCATCTTTAAAAATTGTATCTTCAGATCCTTTTAAGATATGATGAAATTTTGAACATATTATCATAATACCACAAAGGTTCAGTTGGCGTTATTTACATAATTTACTTGGTAACTTATGGACTAATTAGCATACTAATTAGCATATTTCAGTTTCATTTTAACAGCTTGAAGTAGAAACATCATAGAAACAGTTAAGAAAAATGGTAAGTAAGGCTTTATCATCATAGGAAGTATTATTTTGATGGACATTATCATTTGCCATTATAACATGAAAAATCAAAGATGGCAACCAGGAAATCCAAGATGGCAACTGAGAAATCTAAAATGGCCATCATGACACGATTCAAAGAAATTATGGTATTGGTACTCTTGCATAATTTGACCCGAATTCTTGTGATTTCCTGTCAAGCCCGGATCGGACGAGACCGGCAATCATCGGTGTCAGCCGAGCGTTGTTCAAATGTTGAAATGCTAATTCGACTTTAAAAAGTTTTTTTCTTTTTTTTCATGTTTTTAGTAATTTTTTATTTTATGATTAGTTATTTTTAATGATTTATTTATTTTGCATTTTTTTTTTTTGTACTTCAATTTCTGGGAGTTTGTTTAGCCAATAAAAAAGCGATATGTAAATGAAAGCAGACAACATTCGAATTGAAAGAAATTGACTGAACCCCCAAAAAGCTGACAAACAACTATATTTTCAGATTCGCCAAACAGAAAAAAATGACAGGCAAGGAAATAAATCTGTGCATGCTAGAAAAACAAATGGAAACGCCGATGCAGACAATCTCATTGTCAGGAAAAGAAATTGCTTTCCTAAAGAATGAGGTGCATACTGTACCAATTGTAAACACAAATGTTTACTAAAAAAAAAAAAGATTGTGCGTAAAGGATGGCTTCTCCTGGCAGTGTATCAATGGACAATGTAGACAATGCGCACAGGATCGTTAACTTTCTGAGAGAAATTTCTCAGGAGTATTTTCTGAGGAATCCCCGGCAGATAGGAGGCCCAGAGCAGACTGTAGAAATTGATGAATTTCTATTCAACCAAAGAAAACATAACATAGGGAGAATCCTTGAACTGCTCTGGGTCAAAACAGCGTAACAAGCAAGAATGTGGAACCAGCCGGGAGCACCTGGGTACATATTTACTTGAATTTATGTGGAGACAAAAATTTGGAAACAATCCTTTTGTCTCCATCATAAATCACATTTCCGAAAGCTACCCGGTTGGGGGGGGGGGGCTTCCTTCCATTTCCTCTACCCCATCACCTCCCACTTTGCTGTCGATGGCCGATCCAACAGTCAACCAAAGTAAAAGATTCCTAAGGAAATATTCTCATCTCAAGAAAGTTATTCCGCCAGCAATTAACAACCGTTAAAAAAAAAGAAAAAAAAGTTTTTCTATTTCTGTGTAAGCCCCCCCCCCCCCCACCTAAAAAAAAAAACCCTGACTGAACAAAAAAAGTCTTGAAAATAAAAAACAAGAAAAAAAATATGGTTAAAGAAAAACAAAAAACTTGTACTTACACCTAACATTTATATGGGTAAACAACCTCTTCTTGAAGATAACAATAACTTGATGTTGATAAATATTTTGCAAAAAAAAAAAAATAAATAAATACTAAAATAAATCAAATAAACATATTTGCTTTTTTCAAGGTAGGTTTTTTGTTTTTTTTGATAATTTGCATTTGTATCTTTTTTTTTTTTTTCGGTTTTGCTTTTTTCCTTAGTCTGCGCCTGTTATGCCGCTCATCTGTCACCGATGATTGCCAGTCTTGCCCGATCCGGGCTTGACGGGAAATCACGAGAATTCGAGTCAAATTATGCAAGAGTACCAAAATTATTAACAAAATATGGCTTTTAGCATATCAAATTAAAGGAAATTTTATACAGATCAAAATTATTTTCAAGTATATTAAACTAATTAGCATAATTAAGTTTCATTTAATGGCTTTAAGTAGAAACATCATAAAAACAGTTAAAAAAATGGGAGGTAAGGCTTTATCATCATGTGAAATATTATTCTGATGGACATTATCATTTGTCATCTTTACTCCATGAAAAATCTAAGATGGCAACCAGGAAATCCAAGACACAATTCAAAGAAATTAACAAAATATGGTTTGGAGCATATTAAATGAAAGGAAATTTTGATAGATTACAATTATGTTTTCAAGTATATTAAACTAATTAGTATAATTAAATTTCATTTTAACGGTTTCAACTTACCGTGACAGTTATCGGGTGAGTTTCTACCACTATTTTGTATAATTTTTTATTTTTAAGTTATTGTCGAGACTTCAACAGACATTGTGACCATTTTAGAATTCTGTTGCACTAAAGGTGTATGTTTTTATGTACTTATGAGTCACTGCTCATCAAGTTCTACAGGTCACTCGCAAGTAAGAGTTGATGAGTTTGTCAGGATGACAGTGAAACAACAATGTGAGAATTAACAACAATAGTTGAGATAAGCCAGAAATTAGATTATTTCAAGAAAAATTTGTTAACATTGGATTTGAAAATCACCATGCTAGAATAGTGGAAAGCATCTCTGTGGTTCTACTAAAACATTTCTCTATTGATTAGTAAAGGCCTCTCCAATCTCCTGTCTTCAAAGTAAAAGCCATAGAAGAATGCCTCAGCCACCAGTATCCTGTAAGGCATCATGGGCCGCCACCCATGTCATACAAGTGGGCCAGTTTTTGTATAGGATTGCAGTCAGGCAAATATTGTTGGAAGTAGTAGAACAAATTAATAATTAACAGATTAATCAGATAAAATACCAAACTTCACTGTTTTAATCATTGGCAGCCATAATATTTTCAAGAAATAGAGATGAATACTAGAATTCTTTCAGTCAACCAAAAGATTCCCAAGCAACACCAGGTAAGGAGAGTTAGTAATAATTTGTTCTGCTTTGTTTAGTCAGTTTCAAGCTAATTAACTGGCAATGGAAAAATGCTTCTGGGTCATCAATTGATACCAGACACCATAACATTCTGCGCGGGACACGGCACACACTGCTACTTAATTTGACACTCATAGTCTTTAAATCAGTATTAAGTACATTTCTCCTACCTCCAAACTATGCACAAACGCGTGTACCAAGATGGCCACCAGCAATAACATAAGAAATGACATTGCTTAATATTTGGAAAGCTACTTATTTGCAGAAAATTTAAATGTGATATTAGTTTTCAGCATACCGAAAAACTTTAAAAGGTTTTTAAAGAAAAATGTTAAGGTGGAAACAAGGTAAAAATTTACAAAATGCATCACAATGAAATTCTTTATCAAACCGCTTAATTATTATTATTATTGTTGTTGTTGTTGTTGTTATTGCTATTTATTATTATTATTATTATTATTATTATTATTATTATTTAGACATCCTCAGTTAAAAATAAATAAAACGGGTTTGTTTTACAGATTCAAAAAAATGGTCTTGACTTCTGATCAGTGCAAGTTGTCAGCACGAATGACAATTTATGTTATTTTTCCACTGTGAACTGTATAGATAGATGTATAGAGTTCACATGGTCCAATAATGTTTGAACATCTTTCTGGTGGGGTCTGAATATGGTTGTATCATCTACATGTCATAGCCATATTGTTGGCTTTAGTGGTATTAATCCTAATGCTATTTCCTCAAAGTATTCCAGATATATTATAATTCAATAACTTGAGTTTTATTTCTTCCGCCCGTCACACCAATAATTTCCTGGGTAAGGTTAACACTTTTGTCTAAACTTCCACACTTCTGTACACGTAACGCACCTTCTCTCAACTCCCAACATACTTCTGCTAATTCAACTTATTTCTTCGAAATCCAACTTCAAAATGAACATCCCTCTAAAAAATCAACCCTCTTTTATCTCAAACCAGGAGCATCTCATTTGCATATCAGGTGGTCACATTGCAGGCATATAAAGAGATAAGGCAGCCATTTTTGTTTCTTTCTTCTTCATTCATTTCATTCCATGACTGACCCGTTGAATTATGCACACATGCTAATTAGGTAAGTCGCACATTTCCCTACACTCCCCCCTGATCTCATGATCACACACAGGGCAGGGGGGCAGGGATCTTTGTTGGGTACTTCTTCGAAGAATCGGGGGAAGCACTTCTTCATTGCCATCTTCCTCATTACCACCGTTATTGCCACCAGTCTGTTCCATTATCCCCTGTTGTGGTTCCCTACGTGGTGTTTCACAATCAGGGCAAGGGGGCAGTATCCGTCTTTGCAGAGTATTCCTTCGAATAATCAGAGGCATCACTTCCTCGGTTCCATCTTCCTCAGTATGTTTCATCATTCCCTCTCGTGGTGCTATAGGCGGTGTTTCACAATCACGGCGGGTGAGCAGTATTCGTCTTTCTCGGGTACTTTGATGAGGAACTGGTGGTATTACTTCCTCATGTCCATCGTCCTCATCACTATTGCCACTAGTATGTTCCATCATTCCCTCATCTGGTTCTGTAGGTAGTGTTTCTATGCTCACCTGTAGGGGCAGTAGGCGATCAGGATCATCCCTGAACTGTATGTGATCTTCCTTATTATCCTCAGAATCAGAAGAGGTATAACAGGGGTGGATATCTTTTACATGATGTGGTACACCATTAATCAACATGGTCTGAGGACTAATGATTTTGTCTATTTCTCCTCTGCAAAATTTTACAGTGCACCCAGCATTTGGGGGTATTACCCAAACACGGTCTCCCACTTGATATGGTGTATTGACAACGCTAATCACTGATGGTGTGACATTAATTCCTTTTATACGCTGTTCATAGCGGTAAATCCCATTAGCTGGTGCAGTTTCTGGTGTTGCATCGTCCTTTGGTGCCTCATTATACCAGTACACAGCTTCTGGAATAGAACACTGTGTCCTGGCCGCAATTCTTTTAATGGTGCGGTGACACCGCTCCGCTATACCGTTGCCTTCAGAAAAATATGCACATTGGTAATGCATTCTAATCCCCCATTCCTGCGTAAATTTCTGAAATTCTTGACATCGAAACATAGTGGCGTTATCAGTCAGAATTTCCAGCGGGGCACCACGTTCAAAAAAGACAGCTCTCAACTGTCGTATAATGCTAGATGCATCCTGTCGTGTCAACAGGCGCCATATCGTGAAACGTGTCGGACCACAATCTGTCAAGGTCAAAAAATGTCTGCCCTCATAATGCGTTACATCCATTCCTACTCGATACCAGTTGTCCTCCACCTCAAGCTTCCCTTTTTGCCATTGGGATGGTGCCGGATCAATTCGCTGGACACTCTTCACACGAGCGTATAGCTGCCTTGATTGATGCTCTTGTAGTTGAAGGGCACACTCTTCGGACAAAATATGTTGTCCTCCGAATTCCGGGATGTCCACTCTGCTGATGTATTGTACGGATCTGGTCAGGTGTTAATTGATCTGTTACGGCCGCGCATGTCTGTTGTGGAGGATCAGATCCCTGCCTCATTACATCAATCCACCTCTTTGGTACTCTAGTCAAGCTATCAGCCAAATTCTGCATCGATGAAATTAAGGTAATGTCCACCTGCAACCTGTATTCATCAACTATAAGCTTTATTATTGCCAGTCTCCTTCGTACTAACATCTCACTTGCAGCTCTAGTCTTAACTCGAGCCTTTCCAGTCAAGGTGTCGATCAACCAGTGGTAAACACACGAGTCAGTGTGGAGATGCACAACCTTAGCCTGCCATTGCAATGCAAGATTAAGCCCTTTTAACGTGGCATCAAGTTCTGCCAAATTTATATGCTGGGCATCATTTTTCGGACGAAGCCAGCACGCATCTTCCACAACAGCACCCAACTGTTCCAACACGACACCTATAGCCAGTGAACTTGCGTCAACCCATGCATTCAGTTCGTTTCCACATACTTGCCACTCACCCTCGGCAGGGTCGTTTCTTTGTACTCTGGACAACATTTCAGCCATCATTTGCTAGAGAGAATCCTCATCCACCATGTCATCCCATCCTTTGGTTACTGCAGTTACTCGTCTTTTTAACACTCCTGTTGCCGATCGGAACCATCCACAGACAGGTAGATGTCCTACTAATTTACCGCAAATAGAAAACACACTACGTCTTGTCAATACACTGGGTAACTCTGGAATTGCGCTTCCTCGCTTCCATCGCAAAGTATTGCCCTTCTCATAGACCTCTAGGCCTAACACGGGCACCCTGTCCTTTAGGCACTTAGGGTCTTTGCTTATTAACCCAAACGATTCCAGTTTTGCTCGAACCACATCTGCAGGCATTATATCCTCATTAACATAGATGTCGTCAATGTAAGCTGAAGCAGCATCAAAATAGTTTTAATAATAGTTGTCATTATTAAGGGTGCTACGTTTAGGCCAAAACCTAAACATGTTAAACAATATCGTTTTCCCTTGATTATCACTGTCTGAAATGGCCATAATGACTCATGGACACGTATTTGCAGGTAGGCTCTCTTCAAATCCAGCAGTGCTACGTTACTCCCTTTCTGACGCCACTCTCTTAGTTTAGCAGCGCACACATCTGCGTTTCCAGTGAAAGCATCAACATGTTGAGTCAATTCTTGGTAATCCATTACGGGCCGAATTTTGTCTTTAATAGGTTGTTCAACAGCCATGAGTGGAATTAATCCTTTAGGTGGTCCCAGACGTTCCTGTGGGTACGGTATTAACCATCCATTATCAATCCACATCTGAAGTTCTTCATATGCGGCCCTATTCTTTGTGGAAACTGCATACTCTGGAATGGTGTTGCACAGCCGATCTGGTGCCTGGCTCATAGTCCATTTTCACTTTGCAGTCCACGCCTTTTTGTTGTCGTCAAACGTAGCACAGAAGTCCTTTTCTTCAACAGACATGGCTGTACAGACTTCTTTTCCTTCTCCAAGCATTACACCTCCAGTCGCTGTGATTATGACACCTCCTAGTGCTTGTATTGCATCAATTCCAATCAACATGTCATAGCCAAGGGGTTTTTCTTGCATCACCAGAACATCAACTTTGGCTGTGTCACCCTTCTCAGTACAGATCGTGACTGTCCCTTCACCACAACATGCTCGGGATAAACCATTGATCATCATAATACTGACTGGTTGCTCCCGGCACATATGACAGTAATGTGCACTAACTATAGACCGGGAACACCCCGTGTCTATGAGTGCTGAACACTGCACATCGTCAATTTTAACACCAATGACCGGTAATTCTGTGTTTATTGGTTGGCAAGGGGCAAGGGTGGCGATAGTACCTTGCCCCCAACGTCATTTCCCGAACAGTTGCGAGATATGTGCCCATACTTATTGCAGCGATAGCATTGTACTGTTCTTTGTGCTCGTGGATATACACACCTCCTATCACTCCAGCAATCCTTAGCAAAATGATTGGCCTCCCCACCTTTATAGCACACTGGGCCTACACGCTTATTACTACCTGGGAGAGAATCTACATTGCTTCCATGCGGTTCGACTGTTGCATGTTGAATACTAGTTGCTACTGCAATTGGCTCCTGTTCCTTACAGATGTTTCGAGCTCGGGCTAATAACTCGTCTGTTGTCAATTCATCACGATGCCCGCAACAGTTTGCTGACCTCCTCAGGTAAGCCTACTAAAAAGGCACATCTTAATATCTTATCGTTAACCCCACCAAATGGTACCGACTAGTGGTGGGACGATTAATCGGAATCGGAATCGTTAATCGTAAGAATCGTGTATTTTGGGAGGTATCGGAATCGGAATCGCATCGTTAAAAAATACCTTAATTTTCCGATTCCTTCATTACGATTCTTTTAGTCTGATGTTGAAAAAAAGAAAAAAATTTCCTGATATTTCTAACCGCAAGAGAGAAATGTAGCATGTTATAAAAAGAAACCAAAGAAATTCATTATTAACAGGGCAATGCTTAGTGCCCCTCCCTTACAAGGTTCATTCATTCAGATCTATTGTAATCAAAACTACAAAAGAGTTAACTTGAAAAGAAGTATGCAGGGCTCTACATTGCGAGTAAAAATAAAAAAAAACGCTTATCTTTTTGGCGATTGTTTTTTTTTTACTGACAAATCTTCTAATACTGAATGAAAATGCTTTTTCAACTTATATTTTCTTAAAATAAAACGAGCAAAGTCAAATTATTTAAACAGTAAACGGTTTAATAGAACAATGTACTTTTTTTTCTTTTTTTAAAAGAGGGCTTTTGAAAGAAATATCTCTAAAATGAAATTGATCACGTTGTATTATTTCGCAAAGTTTTGACAGTAGTCGGCTTCTTTTGAAGTTTCAAAAAAATCGACCCCATACCTATCTCTTCCAAACCTAAAGTTATTAAATAACCTCTTCGTTAATTCAAGGGTAATTAATTCAATTCAGTCAAGTTTTTTTTTTAATTTCATTGCAATAAAATCCATTTTTTAATTTTTTTTCTCCAGAAAGATAAAACCCTGAATTTGATTATATTAAAAGCAGAATAATATAATCTTTTTTCTAGAATTTTAAATTGAAAATTAAAAGTGTTTTGCGCAGTTTTTTGCCGAACGAAAAAGAAATTAATATATATATTTTTAAAAGGTTTTGTAATCAATTAATTTTTATGTCTAAATAATATTTACGATTAATTAAATAATTTCATTTTAAAAAGTATTTATAAATAGAATTTTACTTAAGACTTATAGTTTAGCAATATTGAACCGCATCAACCATGTGTGAATTGAACACAGTCAACCAAAAAAAAAAAAATTCAAAAGAAAATGCATATTTGCATTTCATTATGTAAACTTTTATACATTGGTTTCAAAAATTAAATTCTATAAGTTTTTTTTTGTTAACTACCGCTTGGTACAATTTACCGCCCCATCCCTTTATATTTTTTTCTTTTTGTCTTTGTTAGCGGATTTTTTTTTTTTTTTTTACACAGTGATCACCACTTATCAAGGCCCGGAAGCCACTCAGGGATAAGGGTTATTGCAAGTACATTACGTTGGTGTGGAGATTTGATGAAGTGTTTAATTAGGGGGGCGGTTCATTAGGAATTTGTTAACATTGGACTTGAAGACATCCAAGTTGTAGTCCGGAGGGAAGCAGGCAGACGGAACAGAGTTCCACAGGCGTGCAGTTCTAAGAAAGAAGCTTTGTTCATGGAATCCGCGTTTTGATTTAGGCAGAGATATAGAGTGGGGGAAATTTTTCACAGTGGATTCAGCTAGATGGGTGTTTTTCGTGAAAGATTGGCGAGGGGGGACCAGGGATTGGAGTTCAGACGAGCACCTGCCATGAAAATAATGATAAAACAAGGATAGGCTCGCAACGTCTCTTCTGTGGGAGAGAGGTTGCAGGGTAGAGAAAAGAGCATCCCCCACTAAACCTCAAAGTCTATTTTGTACTCTGTCAAGGCATGATAGGCTGTTTTTGGCAGCTTCTGCCCAGATATGGCAACAGTATTCCATCCTTGGACGTACTTGGCTTTTATATAGATAGAGAATTGCATCAGTAGTGAGATATCTTCTGGAGTGGTAGAAGGATCCCACCATCTTTCCAGCGACCTTGGCAACAGACTTGATGTACGTGTTCCATTTCAGATCAGGAGTAAAGGTCAAACCCAGAAGCTTGTCAAAACACGGGGCCTCACCCAGACGAGAGCCATCCATCACAATTGATGCCAGCTGGGGATCAGAGCGTTGATGATGTAAGGATAGGAGTTTGGTTTTGGATGCATTAAAGGTAACTAGCCACATCTTCCCCCACTGAACCACGCGCTCGAGATCAGAGGAGAGAGAATCCGAGAGAGCTTTGTCATTTACAGCCTTTGATGTGTTGCTGTAGATGGTCGTGTCATCAGCATAGATGTCAACGAATGATTTAAGTATGTGTTTAGGGAGGTCATTGATGTAGATCAGGAAGAGGGTTGGGCCCAGGATTGAACCCTGAGGGACTCCAGCATTTATATTGCAGGCCTCCGATTTTTGTCCATCTACCACTACTCTTATGAGCCTATCGGAGAGAAATGATTTAATGATTGAGAAAACATTTCCAGTTATACCGTAGCTGGAAACCTTGTGAAGTAGACCCTTATGCCATACCTTGTCGAAGGCCTTTGATATGTCAAGAGCAATTGCCCTAGAAAGGAAGCCTTTGTCAAGAGATTCACTAATCCTGTGGGATATAACCGTCAGCACATCTGCGGTAGATCTTGCAGAGCGGAAACCATATTGTGTGTCACTAAGAAGGTTATTCCTGCTGAGGTGATTGACTATTTCTCTATTTAATATGGATTCCAGCAACTTACTCATAACACACAGAAGACTTATTGGTCTGTACTGAGAGGGAGAGGACTTATCACCTGAATTCTTAAATACAGGGCAAACTGATGAGGTCTTCCAGGGGGTCGGAAAGCATTTCTCCTTAAGGCAGCGCTTAAATAGTTTCGTAAGTATGGGAGCAAGTTCTGGTTGAAGCTTTTTTAACTCTATAATTGGGATGCCATCAGGGGCAGTTGCCTTACTAGAATCTAGGTTCTTGATTAGCTTGGCGACCTCATGCACGGATATTTGTATATTACCTAGCTTGTTCTGTGTTGTAGGAGGAAATATGGGGAGTTGATGGCCTTCGTCGCATAGGGTAGAATTAGCTGCAAAGTTCTTTGCAAATAGTTTGGCCCTGTCTGACGCTGACGAGATGACCTCTGGTCCATTGATAATGGTTGGGATAGAACGCACAACGCCAAAGTCCAAAAAAGTCTTGCATGGAAACTTTTTGAAGTTGATCAAGATGATGAGTTGAAAGTCTGTCAAATTAAAATATCGCGAGGAATAAAACCATCTAACATGACCACAACCAACATGTTAAAACATTTAACTATGAAGCATCCAAATAAATTGGAGGAGCAAAATAAAAAGAAAAGGAACAAAAAATTACCAACTAGTCACTCAGAGCAGTTTTATTAGTGAGGGTCGAAATCGCAGTGTCTTTTTTTTTTTTTTTTTTTTTTTTTTTTTGCCTACGTCACCATCTAGGTGTCACCAATTTTTTTTAACCCTCCTTAACTTCAAAGAGTAAATATAATATATACAACTAAAAAAATAATTTTAAAAAATGCTGATTCTATTCATGAAAAATTCTTTTAACTAGAAATTAAAACTTAGGTAAAGATAGCTGACTGACAGCAACAGGAGCACTGAACCACGTGGAAAGGTGTGGGGGGAGGAAAAAAAGGAAATTAAATGATAATAAATTATGATAACCGTCTTTGAAAGGCACTAAACTCCTAAAATTTACTTCGTTAAAATTTTAGGCGGTACTCCCCGGCGATTTTAAAGCACTCTCTCTTTCCAAAAAAAAGAAAAAAAAAAAGATTTAATTTTTAAGTTTGGGAAAGATATATTTATTATAACCGAATTCTTGTATGAAGACTGGATCTACTTCATTGGACGTTAATTTGTGAGATAAGTAATTTTTCAATGTTTAATATATTTTTAAAGTTTCAATTATCAATTAAATTTTTTTAATTGCGTTTATTTTTCAATTTATTTAAAAAAAAAACAGGGTTTTAAATGTATTTTTCAAGGTAACAAGCTTCGAAAGAAGTCTAATAAAAAAAAATCACTTAATTTTTAATTTCGACAACCCTGAAAATTTAACTTTTAAAAAAATATTGAAATGTGACATTTTTTTATTTAACATTTCTATTAGTTCAATTAATTTTCTTTCAATAATTCATTTCACTCAACAAACTTCACCATTTTTTTTTTTATCTTTTTCTGTAATTTTGGTAATTATCTTTGCTCAGTTTTATCTAGTATTTCATTTGTTTTTTTTATAGTGGTATCATTTTTATATGTGTTCCTTTGATATACCCTATTTCAAAATTAGTTTGGCTAAACTTATTCTTCACGTTAGAAACAATGTGTAAAAGCAATGAAAAAGTAAGAAAAAATAATAGGTGTTAACTACTCCTTGTGAATTATGGAGGTCTTAAGAACTGCCGTCACAAATACAATTATCAATAGCCAAACAAAAAATCGTTTTTGAAGTTCCTTTAATTGTAACTTTTCGCTATACCTACCTTTTTAGTATAAAACAAAAACTTTCGATTAATGGTATTTCTCATATATGGTCGTTAACTTTGGAAAGGTTATTTTGTATCTACGGCGCCATGTCACATGGTATATTGTTTTTTTTTTTTCATTACGCACGTTCATTTATAAATTATTAAATTAAATATTTATCTTTTTTATATTTAATTAGTATATATTTTCTTTCTCTTCCGCTATATTTTTTTTATTTAATTCATTAAATCTGTTAATTATGAGGACCAAAATAATGAATCGTGTGTATTTATTCTCTAATTTTCTTGTTTTTGTTCTGTTATATAAATTCTATTTTATTTGTTTTTTCTCTGAAGGATAAATTCTATTTTCTTTGAGTTTTTTTTCTGTATTCCAATTAAGTAAAATAAATTTTCTCTAAAAAAAAATTTTGCTAATTTTTCCGTTTAGTTTATTATATAATAATTTTATTTAAATCAAAACACGACGGTGTAGACATAAAATATATCTTCTAAAGTTAGGGAACATATTTGGGAACTACCGACCATAAGTATAAAACTACCTGGTATATTTCAAAACAATAATTCCCTAGGAATCGGAATCGGAATTGTACCTGGTATCGGAATCGTTAATCAATATTTTCCTGGAATCGGAATCGGAATCGGAATCATATAAAAATTAGGAATCGTCCCAACACTAGTACCGACAACTTTCGTAGGTCGGCTAGGTACACATCAACAGTTTCCTTGGGGTGAAGTCGCCGGCTCGTGAACTGTTGCCATGCAACAAACGGATCTGTACCAAACGCTGTATACAGGCTGTGTTTGATTGTATCCCAGTCTGGTTCATCCCCGAGTTGCTGGTAGACTGCATAGGCCCCTCCGGTTAACCTCAAAGGAATGACTGTGGCTGGTTCTTTAATTCTGCACAGTGTACAGAACTTTTCAGCCTTTTCCACCCATTCAACGACAGACGGTCCAGTGGTAGATCCATCAAACTCAGGTATCAAGTGAAAGTCGAATCTGTCCATTTTCTGCCTGTCAAGTCACCGCACACCAAGAGCCGAAATAGCTTATAATTCAATAACTTGAGTTTTATTTCTCCTGCCCGTCACACCAATAATTTCCTGGGTAAGGTTAACACTTTTGTCTAAACTTCCAAACTTCTGTACATGTAACGCACCTTCTCTCAACTCCTAACATACTTCTGCTAATTCAACTTATTTCTTTGAAATCCAACTTCAAAATGAACATCCCTCTAAAAAATCAACCCTCTTTTATCCTCAACCAGGAGCATCTCATTTGCATATCGGGTGGTCACATTGCAGGCATATAAAGAGATAAGGCAGCCATTTTTGTTTCTTTCTTCTTCATTCATTTCATTCCACGACCGACCCGTTGAATTATGCACACGTGCTAATTAGGTAAGTTGCACATTTCCCTACATATACATCCTTACAACCACTAAGATGGACTTGTCCATTAGGCATATAACCAGCAAGTCTAGAGCACTCAATGAGAGCTATCCGGGATGTCGTGCAGAGACGACTCCGCACGGATTTACTAACCTTTTCTGTACCACTAACCCTTGCTTGATATAAATGTTCTTCTTATTCTCACCAAGTCGTCGTGTTCATACTTTCACCTTTTTCGGCTCCACTACAATGGTGACAAGGATGTAAAAAAAAAAAAAAAAAACACTTTTTTTTTAAAAGAACTCGCGCGCAAAACTTTCAAACGTACAAAATGGTCAATTGCAAACTTTCTAAGTTACAACACAAAGCCACAAAAGTTCAACATCAGAAAAAAAAAAAGAGACTACAACACTTCTACTCAAAGAAATTGTAAGTAGAATTTCTTTTTTCATGCTTTGCTAAAAAAAAGAAAATAAAAAAGTAATCTTGTTTTAATTTGCCGCAGAATGTGTTGACCCAATTGTTTATGCCAATTACACATGGACTTTATGTTGTAAGATTTGTTTTTTCTTCTGTTACTAAAATTTTGGGAAATGAATTCTTGTTTTATGACAAAGTGGTTATTGTTGACCGACTAGTTGTTTGTTTGAACAGTACCAAGAAGAAGAAAAGAAAAAGAAACAGTTGTGATAAAAAGCCAAATATTCTTTTTAAATGCTGGGAGGCCATTTTTTGTTTTTGATGATTTGAAAATAAAATTTTTTTTCTCCCTCCCCATTTATTTTTGCAACGGCACGCACACGGAAAAGAAATGATCCCTGTGTCATATTTTTAACATCGTTCATTGTTTTGTATGCTTTTAACAATTCTCTTTCCTTTTGTTACTGTCTAAATACCTGTACTTCTTGATGAAGTGCTCGAGGATGAATTTGGAGATGTGCCAAGAAGATGAGTAAAAGTTTTTTACACAGGATGAAACCTGGGTCCATCACTATGATCCAGAGACCAAAGTCTAGTCAATGTAGTGGAAGCACTTGGACTCACAACCTCCAAAGAAGGCAAGGTCATGCTCACAGTCTTCTGGGACCAGGACGGAGTAGTGATGACAGATTTCCTGGCAAAGAGTACCACAATTCAAGAATCTATTATGCTTCACTTTTGCGGAAATTAAGGGAAGCTATCAAAATCAAGAGGCGGGGCAAGATCAGAAAAAGTACACTCCTCCTGCAGGACAACGCTCCGGTGCACAGAGGCATGGGCGTGTGGTTATGAAATCCTCCCCCATCCTCCCTACTCTCCTGACCTTTCATACTCTTATGACACTATTGGTGTCATGAATGCATGCAGCAAGGTGCATATTGCGGTGAGAGGAGGTGTTTGAACGGACAGGATAGAGGAAGAGAGGGCAGAAGAGGGGTGTTGATGTCTGATTGGGACAAAACAGAAATGTCTATGGGATTTTGTCAGAAAGAGAAAAAACAAATAATAATTGTTTTTATCTCATTGTCGTTATATATCTGTTAACATGAAAGGTTGTTTTTAAAACCTCTGTTGAGAGGTATGAAGAGATCCAGAGATCATTAGCTGATTATGGCTGACAACTTAGAATGAGGGTCAAGGGTAAGGGTTGCTGCCAAACATTGTTCGACCTGGAATGACTAATCACTCCTAATTTGATAATATGTAAAAACCTCAGTGCAAATGAGGGTTAAAAACTTGGTAGAGATAAGCTCAAAGAGGAGGAGTAGAAATTAGGGGAACAGAGAGAGAGAGAGGTGTTGAGTGGACAAGACGAAGGGTAAGCTCTAACAGGAAGAAAGAAAGGGTGTTTGTAACCACTCTCTGAAGGAGAGGTGGGGAAAAGGGGTTGGATTTTTAGAAAAAGGAATTCTAAAAAGAGCAGAGTCGTAGCCAGCAAACTGAACAGCTGGGCTGGTCAAGCGCTCCCGATTCGGGAGCCCTCAGGGCTTGATGTTATGATGATAACTGTTAATGGGAAATCTGTGACTTTACTGGTCTGGGCTTACATCGTTTCACTGCTATAGTCAGTCACCTCAATTTAGACAGTAGCTGTTATGAAGTAATGAAATTAATAAATAGTTGTTATTGTTATAAACCGGAGTTCTGTTTGTTTGTTATGAGGACTCTTCATTTTGCAGCAAGCCATAAGGATCAGCGGAATGATTGATGTACACAGGGTAGGAGACGATTCAATCGAGAGGCAAAGCGCCCCACCATGAAAACACAGTGGGTGAAGACGATTAACAGGCCAACTTGTGACGGGACAATGTACGATCAAAAGAACACCTGTCATATCGGTGGAATCTGACGAGGTTAAGGACACCCGGTGTGGTTGGTGCAGTATCGGTCTCATTATAAATGGTGCCGTGAGCCAAGATATCACATCTCTATGAGCGAGTTACCACGAACATATATATAAATGATGCCGTTGAGCCAGAATAAAACCCTGAGAAGATATGGGCTGTTTCAACAAAACAAAACAAAAACAAAAGAAAATGCTGAAAACTAAACACAAAGAATGCTAGACTTTGCAAAGAAAAGACGAAAACAAAAAGAAATAATCATAATCATCAAAAAAAAACGCACACAAAGCAAAGATTGAAAAAGCAACAAACTCAAAAAGAAAAATAACAACAAAAATCTCGAACATGAAATGAAGATGAAGAAGGATGACAGAAGCTAGAGACGGTTCATTTCTCCTTTTGTCTGTCTCAGTGTCACCTGGATAGGTTAAGTTTTGTTGTATTGTTTTGAGACATATTTGTAATATGTAATGTATTGTTGATTTTCTTCCATACCCTTCGAAGGAAATGTGTAAATGTGTATTTGTCTGAATCATGAGTCTAAAAACAGTTGTATCCACAGGAATAGATATGGGGATATAGAGGAAACGGGTTGATATGTCGCCGTACGTACGCGCATATGTTGTCGTTGTACAAGCGAGCAAGAGAGAAAGAGAGAGTGGGGCAGAGAGATAGAGAAATGAGAAAAAGAAAAAGGGCAAGTGCCCTAAAAAGGCATAGCAGTAAACAGATTTGGTAGACATGGAAAAGAGGAATGCAGTGAGGGGAGAAATGGTTAGAAAAGTCAACCCTTGAGTTAGGCTTACTGTTAAGGGGAATTATTAGCGGCCGTGTGATTGTTTGAAAAAAAAAAAAAGAGAAACGGAAACTAGAAATAATTAAGAAAAGAGATAAGAAAGAAAAGAGACAGCGAAAGTTAATAGACAGAGTGAAATAAAGTGTGGTTGTTTTTCATAGTTCGGAGGTAAATACGACACGTGACGTCTTTTTGTATATTTTTTATAAACCAGTCTATTGTTGACCGACACATCATATATGTGAATCAATCAGCTTAATGTTAAAAGAAATTAATGGTCATGCGATTGGAAGGGACACAGAAAAGGAAGGGAGAAATGAATAAAGAAAAGTAATAAACAGAATGAATAGAGTGATAGATATGATAGATACATGGCGAACAGGTTTGAAAAAAAAAAAGAAAAAAGAAAACAGGAAGTAGAGATGAGTGAAGAAAAGAAATAAAACCAAAAGAGAGCAACAGTTCACAGTTTTAGAAGAAAAAACGCAATCGTTTTTGTAGTTTCTAAAATAGAATTGGTTTATGGTAAAAAAAAAAACGAAATGTGTGATTTTGTTTGTGTATTTTAAATCGTAGTCTATTGTTATAGATCGGCATGGACTATCAAGAGATAGTGAGAAATAAATAAGGAATTTCACAGTTACCGGTTGATTGGGGAAACGCATAGTTGGTAGTGTGGTGTGGGCGGCGGATTGAGATGCAAGGAAAATTTGCGTTTGGGAAAGTGTAAGTTACTAAGGAAATTGCAATAGACGTTGCACTGAAAGTAAGTATGAGTTAACTTGTTGACACGAAACTAAATGTAATGGAAAATGCGTCAAGGAAGCCAGAAAGAATTGGCTAAATACGATGTGATCCCCGCAGGAGAGGTGTGAAAACGTGCAGAGTGCACTGTGTATGAGCTAGAAAGTGGAGGTTGAGAAATGTGCAATGTGCACTAGTCATAAAGGCATGTAGAATTGAGTGGTCAAAGGTTTAACGAGACACTGGCTGTGTCTGCGTGGGATGCCATGGAAAAAAGGCATGTGAGAATACGAATATCATGGATATGTGATCTCTCTGCCCAGTCCGCAGTGCATGACAGACACCGTGACCCATTGGTGAACGGTAAAACTCTGAGAATAATGCAACATCTATATATATATATACTAGCGAGGGGTACCCGGCATTGCCCGGGTGTTTGGAGGTGTGTGTGGAAACTCCGGGGAAGGGGGGGGGGTTAAAAAAAAAAGTAAGTATGAGGATCGAACCCGAACCCTTGAGGCAAAGTTGTAAATTAAAGTGTGAAAAAAAAAAGTGCAACGTTAACCATTGCCCCACCGCGAGATGCTAACGGAAACACGTTTGAATTTATTTAATTACTTGGATTTGGCAGATGCCCGTTTTAATGAGTTAATGAGGTCAAGTTTGACTGCGGGATAGTATTCCATTTACTGCGGAACGCTTTTTTTTATTTTTATTTTCCCAAGATGTTATAGGAAAAAGACTAACCCACATGCGGCGAGCGACAAATGTTGAATATTTATCTTCCCAAAATCCAGCAAATTAAATAGACAGGCGAGCTTTGTTGTTAACTGTGAGATATTACGATTTATATGTGATATAAAAAGTTTTAAATAGTTGTGAACCGACCGACCGCTTCTCTGAAAAAAGCCTTTTGTAGACATACAGAAAAGGTGAACATACATACATACATTTTCGCTTTTATATATAAATATAAAAGCGAAATGTATGTATGTATGTGTGTGTGTTCGCTTTTTCTGTGTGTCTACAAAAGGCTTTTTTCAGAAGTGGTCAGTCGCTTCACAACTTTTTAAAACTTTTTATATCACATATAAATCATAATATCTCACTGTTAACAACGAAGCTCGCCTGTCTATTTAATTTGCTCGATTTCGAGAAGATAAATATTCAACATTTGTCGCTCGCTGCATGTGGGTTAGTCCTTTTCCTATAATATCTTGGGGAGCGTTCAGCAGTAAATGAAATCCCGCAGTCAAACTTGACCTAATTAACTCATTAAAACGGACACCTGCTAAATCCAAGTAATTAAATAAATTCAAACGTGTTTCCGTTAGCATGCCGCGGTGGGGCAATGGTTAACGTCGCACGTTTTTTTTTTCACACTTTAATTTACAACTTTGCCTCATACTTACTTTTTTTTTAACCCCCCCCCCACCCCCACAGAGTTTCCACACACACCTCCAAACACCCGGGCAACGCCGGGTACACCTCGCTAGTATATATAGAAACGTGAAAGTGTATGTTTGTGTCTGCTAAAAACTTTCGACAGACACCACGAAAATTCACAAACTTGGTATCATATCAAAGCTCCATCCTTCGCTCGAAAAATATAAAAAAATTGGCCAAAAACGTTGATTTTTTTACCCCGAAATCGACAATTTTCGATAGGGGGAGGGTCAACAAAAACAGTCTTCTCGTGACGGCGGCTGGTTCTACGCATATGCCAGATTACGTCATGACCTTATTTACTTTAAATAGTTGAAAAACTGAACAAATTTCATGTACGTCGCGTTAGGTCAGTCGATTAGCGCATTGGTTCATTATCTAAAAGTTTTGGGTTCAAATCGTGGTGTGAGATGTCTTTTTTTTTTTTTTTCGATTTTTTAAATTTAAATATTGAACCAGTGTTATTTAAGCCATTTTTCACGTAACGTTCGTTTTTCTGGGTTTTCTTTTTCTAACTTCGCTTATCCACCCCTGACCACACACCCAAAAACACCCGGGTACCCACCGATTTTTAAAATTTTAATATCGAAACAGGATTTAGGAGCTTATAAACACACCATCCAAACTTTAGGAGCTTATAAACACACCATCCAAACCTTAGGAGGTTGTAAACACACCATCCAAACTTTAGGAGCTTATAAACACACCATCCAAACTTTAGGAGCTTATAAACACACCATCCAAACTTTAGGAGCTTATAAACACACCATCCAAACCTTAGGAGCTTATAAACACACCATCCAAACTTTAGGAGGTTGTAAACACACCATCCGTACCTTATGAGGTTATAAACACACCATCCAAACTTACCAGATCAGTGGAAAAAGTGCCAAGATGACAGGAGCACTTGAAGCAAGCCCTACTCAGTATCAGTTTATAACACGTGTAAGTGAACTTACTTCTGAAACAGTGAGGAAAGCTTACAACCAAATGCGCACCAACAATTTGCACTAGCTGTTGCTCCAGGGCAAAAAAACAGATTTACTGAATCAATTCCAGTTGATGGATGGTGCTTGTAGCAATGAAAATGTCAACAAGATTCCTGATGATCTGAAAAAGATGGCTGCACTTTATGAAGATAGTGACGCATTGTCTCGATTGGTGATACTGTTATTAGTTGATCGAAAGTATTCAAAAGAAAAGTTGATGGAAGTATTCAATTACTCCCAATATATAGTAGATCAAGCTCAAAAATTGTCTAAGTAGTAATACACACGGACAGAAAAAACGCTTTGGATAATCACAGATTTCAAGATAGTTCTACTAAAATAGCCATATTTTTTAAACCAAAACACTTTCCGTTTTATTCGGAAATGAATATACTTTCAAATGAATTAATACATATGAATGTACATTATACATTTTAAGAATTTTAAGCAAATAAAGTGATAAAAATATGAACGTCATAAAATGGCATTTTCAGTAAGGTTTTGTATTTACTCTCCTTCATTTCTAAAGGCTCATACTATGATTGTCAGGAAATTTGGGAAATAATCAGAAGAGGTGTTAATCTTAATACTGTCAAGTGTCCGAAATATTTTTGACCATTTCTTTTTTTGTGTGTGTTAAAAATAAGACACCCACTAGTAAGTAAATCAATCTTTTTACTATCTTTAGCAATTAAAAGTATTATTGTATGTTGAGTAGGACCGCGGTAATTGATAATAATTTAAAAGGACCTAACCAAAAAAAAAACGTTTCTAATTCTCGAATTTGGACAAATAAAGTTAATATTAGTAGCAGCAGCAGCTGTAGCATTAGCACAGTGTAAACAACACTCGTTCTTTAATTTTTATTCAAGAACGAATTAAGAAAAACATGAAAATATGAATATAAATGTAGTAACTTATCTTGCTTTTGATAACATTTATTTGTGATATATTTGTTTTTTGAACAACTTTTTCGAAAACCCTCAAAATCTATATCAATATTCTTGAAAAAATTTCAAGAATATTGATATATGAAAGCAGTTAGAAAACACATCAAACTACAATTAAGAAGCTTTTTATTTTGTTTATTTTTATTAAGCGAAAGGTATTTTTACGATCTGCTTCAGCATAGTATAAACGGCCTATGGAATAAACACCTTCAACCTCGAAAATAGAAATCAACAAATTTATGGAATTTTCTTCGAAATTTCGTAATTAAATTAAAATTAAATATAGCTTTTGCTGACTTATTTACCTGTCGAATACACACACACACACACACACACACACTATATATATATATATATATATATATATATATATATATATATATATATATATATACTCGGGTTTTTTAATATTCAAAAGTAATGGACTAATGAATTCAACGAGGTTGTTAGATAGTGCTCAATAAAAAGAGCTGATAATACTTGTTTATTGTTATATAAACATGCTCACATCCCGCTGCTACAAATAGTCACTTGTTTCAATCAAACAACAGATATCATCAGGCAGCGACTTGACTATTCAAAAGTTCAATGAATAATGGATTTTTATTTTAGGTAGGAACTCTTTAAAAGTTGGAGTTAAAAAACTTAAAACACAGAACTTTAATTATAAAATGTAAAGAGGGAGGGGCAATTTAAATAAAGTTAAAAGATTACAATGGAAAGAGAGTGATTGAGAAGAGAAAAAAAAGGAATAGAGAAAGAAATAGAAAAAGAAAATAGAGAGAAATATATATATATATATATATATATATATATATATAATATGGAGAAGAAAAGAAAAGATATAAATGGTTATTATAAAGAGAATAAGGACTAGAAGGGAAAGGAAAGGAAAGAATGATGAGATCTAGTTAAAGAGAGAAAGTAAGAATTTGACAGTATATAGAAAAAGAAAAAGAAAAAGATCTGCGTGTCAACCAATTTATGAACCGTTATACAATTCAGTAATGAAACATATTACAAATACATGCAGAAGATACAATCCAAGCGTCAGAAATGAACATGTCAAAAAAGACAGCGAATGTATCCAGCCAACATATATATCAACTCACATACGTCCACGAGTAATATCAACGCAGTTCAAACATACGTCTACAATTAATTAGGCCCTTTATGCTAAATGATATAAGTTTAAAGTTTTCGCGTTTTTATTAGATAAATATATAAATAAAAGAAGAAAAAAATAATGATAAAACAATGTTAAAATTATTATTATTATTAATAATAATAATAGTAATAATAAACATAATAGTAATAATAATAATAATAATAATAATAATAATAATAATAAAAACAGAATAAAATTAATATTTATTATCTTTTTAATATAACAAATTTAGCCATAAGAGGGGATTAAATAAATTAAATAGGGCCAATAATTATAAATAAAAATCTACTAATATTTATGTATATAAAAAGAATACAATACATATATGTATATATACACATACACACACACATATATATATATACATATACACACACATACACACACACATATATATATATACATACATGCACATAAGTAAAGGTGTAACTATACTATTAAGTTGAAAGTTTAAGCTATTTAAGTATAGATATAAAGTCATATTAAATCACAAATTAATACATTCAAGACCGGATTACTAATAACACATATACAAGTACACTTACCTATAAATATATTCAGGCAAAAGAAGTAATTAAATCAACGAAATACTCAAAAGTAGCGACACACAGGTAGATAGTACCCAAATTAAAAATAATAAAATACATATGTATATACCCACAGAGAACCAACAGACATAAAAACAAGCATATATATATATATATAATTTTATGTATACACATACATACAAAAAATACACAAATATATGCACACAATTTAATTTATTTAATCCCCTCTTATGGCTAAATTTGTTATATTAAAAAGATAATAAATATTAATTTTATTCTGTTTTTATTATTATTATTATTATTATTATTATTACTATTATGTTTATTATAACTATTATTATTATTATTAATAATAATAATTTTAATATTGTTTATCATTATTTTTTTCTTCTTTTATTTATATATTTATCTAATAAAAATGCGAAAACTTTAAACTTATATCATTTAACATAAAGTGTCTAATTATTTGTAGACGTATGTTTGAACTGCGTTGATATTACTCGTGGACGTATGTGAGTTGATATATATGTTGGCTGGATACATTCGCTGTCTTTTTTGACATGTTCATTTCTGACGCTTGGATTGTATCTTCTGTATGTATTTGTAATAATATGTTTCATTACTGAATTGTATAACTGTTCATAAATTGGTTGACACGCAGATCCTTTTCTTTTTCTTTTTCTATATACTGTCAAATTCTTACTTTCTCTCTTTCTCTCTTTAACTAGATCTCATCATTCTTTCCTTTCCTTTCCCTTCTAGTCCTTATTCTCTTTATAATAACCATTTATATCTTTTCTCTTCTTCTCCATATTATATATATATATATATATATTTCTCTCTATTTTCTTTTTCTATTTCTTTCTCTATTCCTTTTTTTTTCTCTTCTCAATCACTCTCTCTCCATTGTAATCTTTTAACTTTATTTAAATTGCCCCTCCCTCTTTACATTTTATAATTAAAGTTCTGTGTTTTAAGTTTTTTAACTCCAATTTTTAAAGAGTTCCTACCTAAAATAAAAATCCATTATTCATTGAACTTTTGAATAGTCAAGTCGCTGCCTGATGATATCTGTTGTTTGATTGAAACAAGTGGCTATTTGTAGCAGCGGGATGTGAGCATGTTTATATAACAATAAACAAGTATTATCAGCTCTTTCTATTGAGCACTATCTAACAACCTCGTTGAATTCATTAGTCCATTACTTTTGAATATAAAAAAAACCGAGTATCATCGCTCCATTATTGTTGAGCACTATTATACGCTGGATTTGTTTTTACCTAAACATGGAGAAAATTAACTTCCAAACATCCCTGAAAAATATTCCTACCACCACCAATCGGAATTACCAGATGACCCTCCTTCTAAAAACTGAGGAGCTACTTAGGAGAATGAAGTGGAAAGCTTTTTTCTTCCTGAGAAATTCAAATGAAAACAAGAATGAGGATTACCATGGTTTCAAAAATCGAGATTCAGCATCACATATCAACCAATTGGATGCTTTTGAAGCAGACATTATGGATCTTATTAGAAGCCTGTCTTTCCATAGGAAAAAGAATCATTTTCAAAAACAGTTGGATTTTACCATTAAGAAAATCAACACCTCGGATTACCTCTACGTTAAAGCAGATAAGACACAAAATTTCTACAAACTAACTACACATGAATATAACAAGCTTATTAAAGAAAATATTACAAAAAATTACAAAAAATCAAATATAGATATTTGCAAAAAAATTAACAAGGATAGTAAAGAAATAACTGATAGACTTAAAATTAGTAATAGAGTGGGAATTTTACAAAAAAAACAGTCATATATTTTGCTTAAAGACCATAAGATAAATTTTGAAAATAAACCTACAACTAGGTTAATTAATCCTACGAAACCAGAAATTGGTAAATTAAGTAAAAATATACTAGAAAGAGTTAACTATCAAATTAAATCAACATATAAACTAAATCTATGGATTAATACAGCGGATACCATTAAATGGTTTTCCAATATACATAATAAAAAGAATTGTACTTTCTTACAATTCGATATTGTGAATTACTATCCCTCCATATCTAAGGAACTATTCGAAGAGGTGATGGAGTTTGCTAAACTTCTGTCTGATATAAAAGACACTGAAATTGAAATTATACGGACATGTAGAAATACTACATTGATTAGTGGAAATGATCAGTGGTTGAAAAAAGATCAAAATGACCTGTTTGACATTTCCATGGGGTCTTTGGATTCTGCTGAAATGACAGACTTAGTAGGTCTATTCATACTATACAACTTAACCAAAGACATCAATGTCATGGATATAGGCTTGTATCGTGATGATGGACTGATGATCATAAAGGAATCCAACGGCCCTAAATGTGAAAGAACCAAAAAGATTATCTTAAATGAATTCCGTAGAATTAAATTAAAAGTGGATATTATATCAGATGTTAAAACTGTAAATTTTTTGGATGTGAACTTTGATTTAAGGAAAGGCATCTACCAACCATATAGGAAGGAAAACTCAAACCCAATTTATGTACACCCCCTATCAAATCACCCAAAATCTATCATTAGGCATATCCCCAAATCCATTAGTAAAAGAATCAGTGACAATTCTTCCAATCTTGAAACATTTAATAAACATAAATATTTCTATAACAGGGCCCTTAAGGATAGTGGATACAAAAACACCCAAATTGAGTTCATAGAACCAACACACCCAAACACAAATACAAATAGAAACCGTAAGAGAAAAATCCTGTGGTATAATCCCCCTTTTAATCTGAAACTTAAAACAAATCTAGGAATGAAATTCTTAAACTTAATTAAAAAGCACTTTCCTATGAATAACATACTACATAAAATTTTCAATAAAAATACAATAAAACTTAGTTATAGCTGTAATGAAAACCTTGAAAAAATAATTAAAAAACATAATAACAAAATATTAAACAAAAATAGCACACCCCATTGCTACCGAAAGTTGTAACTGTAGAATTAAATCAAAATACCCTCTTAAAGGAAATTGTCAAATTACTTCTGTAGTGTACCAAGCAACTATTTCTACTAAGGAAAATCCGAATGAAAAAAATATTACATAGGAATGACAAATTACAATTTTAAAGAAAGATTAACCGGTCACAAGTGCTCTTTTGAAAATAATGAGTACAAAAATAGAACTTCCTTGTCTAAATATTACAATGAACTAGTAGAGCAAGGTTACTCCCCAATAGTATTGGAAAATTTTAAAGAAAGCTAAAACCTGTTCATCTTTAAACTCGCCTTGCTACCTATGTCTTTATGAGAAATTATTTATACTTACTTTTAGAGAAAGAGATAAATTATTAAATAAGAAGCACGAAAATTCAATCAATTGCAAACATTATAAAAACCATCTTTTAAGTAATTTAGTTTAGATATAAAATTTAAATAAATTTAAAATTGTCACTGATTTCTATAATTTATTTAAATACTACTAATATACTTTCTCCTCGCCTGATTTCATTCTTTACTTCCCCTATCTTATATACCTGTGTGTCTATGTGTATATGTATGTGTCTATGTATTTACTTTATGACTGTGTGTACTTAGATTTATATATTTTTATATTATTTGGTATACCCTCCCATGTTTATTCATTCCATTTGTATGTTTCTATGTGTGTATGCATCTATCTGTACTCTTGCCAAATTAGTTGTATTCTTATGTATTTCTATATATATAGTTTATGTAAATTATACATATTTATGTGTGCGTATATATATGTGTGTGTGAATTGTTGTATATTAGTATATGATTGTGTGCATATATTTGTGTATTTTTTGTATGTATGTGTATACATAAAATTATATATATATATATATGCTTGTTTGTATGTCTGTTGGTTCTCTGTGGGTATATACATATGTATTTTATTATTTTTAATTTGGGTACTATCTACCTGTGTGTCGCTACTTTTGAGTATTTCGTTGATTTAATTACTTCTTTTGCCTGAATATATTTATAGGTAAGTGTACTTGTATATGTGTTATTAGTAATCCGGTCTTGAATGTATTAATTTGTGATTTAATATGACTTTATATCTATACTTAAATAGCTTAAACTTTCAACTTAATAGTATAGTTACACCTTTACTTATGTGCATGTATGTATATATATATGTGTGTGTGTGTATGTGTGTGTATATGTATATATATATGTGTGTGTGTATGTGTATATATATATTGTATTCTATTGTATATTATGTGTATGTGTATGTGTATATATATATTGTATATTGTATATATGTATTGTATTCTTTTTATATACATAAATATTAGTAGATTTTTATTTATAATTATTGGCCCTATTTAATTTATTTAATCCCCTCTTATGGCTAAATTTGTTATATTAAAAAGATAATAAATATTAATTTTATTCTGTTTTTATTATTATTATTATTATTATTATTACTATTATGTTTATTATTACTATTATTATTATTAATAATAATAATAATTTTAACATTGTTTTATCATTATTTTTTTCTTCTTTTATTTATATATTTATCTAATAAAAACGCGAAAACTTTAAACTTATATCATTTAGCATAAAGGGCCTAATTAATTGTAGACGTATGTTTGAACTGCGTTGATATTACTCGTGGACGTATGTGAGTTGATATATATGTTGGCTGGATACATTCGCTGTCTTTTTTGACATGTTCATTTCTGACGCTTGGATTGTATCTTCTGTATGTATTTGTAATATGTTTCATTACTGAATTGTATAACGGTTCATAAATTGGTTGACACGCAGATCTTTTTCTTTTTCTTTTTCTATATACTGTCAAATTCTTACTTTCTCTCTTTCTCTCTTTAACTAGATCTCATCATTCTTTCCTTTCCTTTCCCTTCTAGTCCTTATTCTCTTTATAATAACCATTTATATCTTTTCTCTTCTTCTCCATATTATATATATATATATATATATATATATATATATATATATATATTTCTCTCTATTTTCTTTTTCTATTTCTTTCTCTATTCCTTTTTTTCTCTTCTCAATCACTCTCTTTCCATTGTAATCTTTTAACTTTATTTAAATTGCCCCTCCCTCTTTACATTTTATAATTAAAGTTCTGTGTTTTAAGTTTTTTAACTCCAACTTTTAAAGAGTTCCTACCTAAAATAAAAATCCATTATTCATTGAACTTTTGAATAGTCAAGTCGCTGCCTGATGATATCTGTTGTTTGATTGAAACAAGTGGCTATTTGTAGCAGCGGGATGTGAGCATGTTTATATAACAATAAACAAGTAATATATATATATATATATATATATATATATATATATATATATATATATATACACACACACACACACACTTTCTGTAAGATATTTATTTGAAATGGAAACGGCATTTTGCAGTTAAGACAACAAAACAAAAATGAAGTAACGGTTCGTATTACAATCCACAGAGGTACGAAAAAGTTGTCAAAAACAAATTTTATCAAAGGCAAGATAAGTTACTTTTCTACCTAACCGGATACTTTTTATTTTTTAATTAATTTTTTTTTTTATGTAAAATGTTTATTTGGTTCGAAAAACAAGTAGTGTTGGGCTAGCGCTACCGAAGAACAAGAAAAGTGTCCGCAATGTCTCTTTACATTTTTGAAGTCTCAACAAAGATTTAAAAATAAGAAATGAAACAAAATGGTGAATGAAACCCACCCAATGAATGTTACCGTGACATTTATTGGGTGGATTTCATTAATATTACCTACTTTTCGAACCGAAAAAATATTTTACATTAAATAAAAACAGTAAAAAACTTATTCAGTTAGGTAGAAAAGTAACTTATCTTGCTTAATGCTTTGCATAACATTTATTTGTTATATATATATATATATATATATATATATATATATATCTATAATATAAAGCTGTGTGTGTGTGTGTGTGTGTGTGTGTGTGTGTGTGTGTGGTCACAAATAGGTTCCTATATTGTTGACTATTTTAAAAAACTGATTGCATATAATGATAGAAAATGTATCGAGACATAGGAATGGGTATGTTTGATCTGGCAGAACGGTGGTTCATTAAAATTGTGGGGTCTGCGTTCGCACCTGGTTCACAAAGTATGGAAATAGAAAAATTTTAAAATTAAAAAAAAAACGTTTACAAGTGTTTTTGATATAGATGTACATAAGAATACTTTGATAAGTATGTTTTAACTTAAATAGGGATGGTATAATAAAATTGTGGGGTCTGCGTTTGCGCCTGGCCTCCATAGAATGGAAATATGCACAAACTTTAATAAAGACTTTTCATATCTATCTGCGTAAGTATACTTTGATAATTATGTTTCAGTTTGAAGAAATATGGTATAATAAAATTATGGGGTGTTCGTTCGCATCTGACCTCCATAGAATGGAAATATGTCACAAAGTTTAACAAGGCTTTTAAATATAGATCCACAAAATATTGTGATAAGTGTTTCAGTGTGAACAAGTATGGTATAATAAATTATGGCGTTTATCTATTTTATTTTTACTTTCATCATATTTTGCTTTGGTTTTGATACCCCCAAATTCAACCCAAATTTACAACCCTTCCTTTTCATAACCTATCATACTTTCATAAATCAGAGTCCATTTTCTGTAGGCTGTTTTTGAACCCAGTCAACAACGGGTACTTTTGCTAGTGTATATATATATATATATATAAAAATTTTACCGTCATTGGATAATTCACCTTTCATCAGACTATCCATTCACGTGAAATCACCTTTTTCTCCACCATATTCCCTCTGCTTCACTTTTTGTTATCAAGTAAGATCTTTGACTTACTTGCAGTTTCATCAAATACTTTTGTATGCAAAATCTGATCCCACATTTTGCTAATTCCTACCCTCTGATGAGAAGGAAAGTATTTCTTTGAAACTCAGCGGATTAAGGACTATCCACTTATTAAGTGTTTCCTTTTCAGATTAAATATGTTTTTAACTCTTTTTCAAAGTTTTTAAACATGTTTTATTAACTATTTGCTCTTATACATACATTTTTTTTTTGACATAAGTTTACATATTTAAGAGTAATGTGATATTTCAAATTTAATCCATAACATTTTCAAAAGCCAATAATTATGAACCACTACCAGTAAATATGAGTGATGGATGAACGCTCTCTTTGAAAAAAAGTTCTCTTAACCTCACCTCTAACCCCAGTTATGAGTGGCAAGTCTCCTCCTAAAACAGTTTTTAACCCTAACAATAACACTAAGTTCGAGTGGCAAACCCTTTCCCCCAACAAAATACCTCTGTAAGCCACATACAAGTGTCTAAAACAAACAAACAATAAATAGGTCCTTCCTTAAAGAAAAATACACATGATTTATCTCCCATAAAAATTAACTGTCCTAAAATGCTAGAATGGCCTGGAAATGATGAATTATTTTACATTAAATTTTTGTGAAACTAACCCCCCCTCCCCCTCTAATATTGTTTTTGTTGGTTTTGTTTCTGTCAAGTCTTCAGTATGTTCACACATAATATTCCTTAGCCCTACAATTAATTCAAAGTCCAAATGGCAACCCTCCCCATATTCTCATTGCATAGAAACCTTCTTAAAACCACACATAATTGTCTTAACAAAACAAAAAGTATACAGGATTTATCTCCCATAGAAAAAAAAACAAAAAAACAGTTAACTGCCCTAAAACGCTAGAGTGATCTGTAATGAGGAATTATTTTACATTCAATTCTAAAATAATTTGTTTATCTTTCATTAAAGTTTTTCATGACATTTTATACATAATTTCCTATGTTCAGATTCAATTTTTTTGTACATAAAGTACATTACAATTCAACTTCTCCTGTTTATGGATACAGGGCATTTTTAAGGAATTGCAGCATATTTATGCATATTTACTGCAGATTATTTCGAAACCATATACTTTTGGAGATTTTCAGTTGCATATTCTGATTCCTTGTACAAAAATACACTTATATGGTAAATTTCATTGCTTAATCTTGTGTTTTAACAAAGATATGACATTTTTACTGAGAAAGTAGTGTAAAAAATGTGACGAAACACATGGTCTTAAAGATGGAAAAATATCCAAACGTGTGAGGCACAAAAATAGTCATAACTTCTTTAATTTTAATCAGATTTAAAAAATTTAAAAAGATTCTTTCTTAGCTCATCAAGCTCTTTCTAAGTATACCAATATTGAAATATTTTAAGCTATTTCAATTTTTTCATGTGTATTGTTAGTCTAAGTCAGCGGATGGTCTTATTTTACCTACAAAGGAGAAATATACAAGAAACGGGCTTGATTTGAATAAAGCAGAACACTTCATTGACATTTTTTTTTCGCACGGCTTGCTGCAAGATGTAGCTTATGGCACCACTGCGATCCAGTTTGATTCAGGTGACATTGAAAAAAGTTGCTCATGCTGTTATTACTGCTAAGTTTAGTCATGTCATTTTTTTCTATAAAAAAAGTGTGCGAAATAACCGACTACAAACCTCTGTCAGATTCAACTTTATTCAATATACTGAGGAACATCAAGCCATCTCAGAGAAAATGTCTTGCTGGCTTGGATGACACTGCTTCAGCTGCAATGAACGGGTTTGATAAGTTACAGAAGGTAGTATGAAACGTCTCACAGAAGTCTCTTACTGATTGCTAGGAACTAGGGAAGCAATACCTCAAAACTCATTACCTTTTACATTGCAATGACAAGCAATGATAGATGTTCCTATTTCACTGCATTTGCACTTTCAGATCCAAAGAAGAGAAAATTGTGTTTTGCATCAGATATATCCACAGATCTTTGCAATGATTGCAATGAACTCCACCAAGCTCTGCAAAAATGCGAGGATCTTGTTTGTGAAAAGAAGGATCACAGAGCATTCTCTTGCAGTGAATGAGGTATCCAATGACGAGAAGGAAAGAAGCTGTACAATGACAAGATCACAAAAGTTGCAACACAGATTTCTCCAGGATGGGAAGTCGGTGATTGGATTGTTATCAAATACGACAATCAGATGTTTTCCGGCCAAGTCCTGTCAGTGGATGAGGATAGGAGTCCAGTTGTTGACTGTATGCAAGAAAGCTTCCCTGGGAGAAATATTTTCCATTGGCCCAATCCACAAGATAACAAAACATCCTATGATCGTTCAACGGTTCTTTGCAAAATCCACCAGCCTGAGCAACTGCTAAACAGCTGTGGTGCAACAAAGTTAGTCGACAAAGATTTCAAGAAAGCAAGGGATATTCTGCTGGCCTCTTGAGTCAAAACAACAAACAATTATACGCACGTGTTAAAGTTACATTTGACATTCTATTTTTGATTTTTGACTTTCTTCAGTGTATGTCTGTTAGCTTAAGAATTACTTGTATTTAATGAGAATACCACTAACAAACGAGAGCATGAAAATTGTTTATATACCTAAAAAGTTTTTATGGATTCTCCATAGAATACAACTATATGTTTTCATTTGCTCCTTTTAATGTATTTGCAATATATTTGTCCCCATACTTTTTCCCATTTCAGACGTCCATTGCACACATTTTTTTAACATGTCATTTTTCACTTGGGCAATGTTTGTGGTCAATTACGGTTTTCCACACAGTAGCTGGAAGACTCTCTCTTAGGTATACTAACAAAAACAAAAAACTTTCATGAAATACTTCAGGTACTTTCAAATATATGGGCTGAAAAATGAAAAAAAAAAAAAAAAATCACAATTTTTATACTTTTTGAGGAATTTAATGAGGCTCTAGTGTAAAAATGAAATGAGATTCCATAAGTTTTCATTTGATAACTATCACAGCATGTTCAGATGTACATTTCTTCACATTACTTGATGTCTCTAAGTGTGGGCGCTGTTCGTCACACACTTTTTTTAAAGCGTCATTTTGTACTTAGGGCAATGTTTGTGGCCAAATATCTCAAAATTCCCCATAGTATTTCACAGGTTTGACAGCTGGAGGAGTGTCTCTGTTAGGTATAATAACTGATGAATAATACATTTTCATGAAATTCGCATTTTCACATTTTTCAGAGGTGTAAAAAAAGTAACGCCAGAGGTATTCAAAGTAAATTTCTGTTTTTCTCACCTTTTCCAGAGTTTGGCTGTTACATGCAACAAAGATAACCGTGGAAAAGTTTTGGCGCTGCAAGAAAATGCTCGACAAAGTTAAAATTTTTAAAATTTTTTGGAATTTTTTGTCCTGGGTCTAAAAATAGAAATGGTCATAAATCCGGATTCGCTCAAAATTAGTTAAAATCCTTTTGGAAATTCCTTTAGTGGTGGGACGATTAATCGGAAATCGTAAGAATCGTGTATTTGGGGGGGAATCGGAATCGCATTATTAAAAAATACCTTAGATTTACGAATCTTTGAGTATGATTCTCTTATATTTTCAAGTTGAACTGTTTGTTTAAAGTGAGATTAATGCTCTCAAAAATTTATGATAAAAACGTCATAGAACTTTTCATAACATATTCAATATGATGTACAAGAATTTTATTAACTACTTTAAAGGTAATCTTTATTTATCTTAATGAGTTTTGTGCTGTCACTCACTCACTCACACACGCTTGTGCACAAATAAATGAACGTTCATTAATTTTAATTTTGCTGCGCATTTACACAAAAATAAGTTCTTCCAGCAGCAACATAATTTCAAATACGCCCACACGCTTTTCTCACAACAACAAAAATAAAATGAACATATTTCTGGTGGATGTAGTTGACACAAGCGACCAATGAGAAATTTAGAAGATTGTCTTTTTAACACTTTTCCAAAAACCAAATACCAGCAGCAACAATCTTGTGCTGGAGCCGGTTCAAAAAGTATTTAAAAGCAACAAAACATTCTTCTTCCCTTCTTTTTTCCTCCTTTCTTCCTCTCTTCTCGCTCCGACGTGACACGAGAACATGCCTCTCGTTTTCACCTCATCGTCGTTTTCAAATCTGTCGAAACCATAATTACACATGCCACGCAGGTGCCCAAAAGAAAAATTATAAAAAATTTTTTTTAAATTAAAAATTAAAAAATTTTTTTTTAAATCACACTTATGCACATGCGCACCCATTTCCGGACATTTTTTATAAGACTTAATAACAACGGACTACTTTCTTCATGAGACTTTTGAATAAGGTGAACTTTGTCAGTTAAAACACAAACCTTGAAATAATGACATTATTTTCACAAAAGACTTTCACGTTCTAATCTTATTATCTCAACGAAGAACTTTCATCTCAAAGGATTTTTCACCTACTTTGAACATTCTAATCATAATAATTTCTCTAGAACTCTTACCGATGGGACTTTATTTGTTCATCTTGTTATTTTTGTTGAAAAGTAAATGGGGTGTATTTTAAACAAGGAGGTGTCATTTTGTTTTATTCCTTTTTTTATTATTTTGTCTGGGGCAGAGAAATTTAATTTCACTTAAACTTCTTTTCCCCTACAGTTGTTGCATAGGGATGAGGTCTTTTAAGATGATGGGTACATATATACAATGGTAATGAGGGAGAGAGAGAGAGAGACATTTATACGTATTACCGTTCTGTAGATTCCTATAACATATATAAGCGACTGAGGGAGGGTGATCAGTTCTTTTAACACAGGAGGGAGAATCATTTTTGCTATGACATCAGACATGTGGTCTCAAAACATGATCGACTCACATGGCTTAAACATACATTTCCAAAACACACTTCTACAACAAAGAATTCTCACTAACCTATTTTTCAAGCTAACTTATTTTCCAGTGTGTTTTTAAATTGTATTGTTCATCATTTTTTTAACTGACCTTTTTAATTCACTTTCCATAAAAGAATGGACAATTAAATTCTTTTTACAATACAAACATATCTAAATTATATTATATATGAAATTTAACAATGTGAAATTCTAACATTCCATTTTCAGAATCTATTTCTTACAACGTTCGAATCTCGGTCTAACCTAATCTCATTTTCCATTTATCTAATGTCCTTCTTACTTACAGGAAAAGGGGACAGGAAAAGTAACACAGTTTCGAAATTTCTTTGAAATTTTTTCTTTCTTTAGTTCTTTTAATTAAAAAATTTTTTTTTTTTTTAACTTTTAATTTAACTTGCTTTTATATTTCACCATTTCGTTTTTTAGTAATAAATGCTTGTTGTTCTAAGTTAAGTAGCCACTACTTGTGTTTCGAACTTTAAAAAAAAAAAAGAAAGAAAGCGCTTTAAAGTAGTAAAAACACTAAAGTAAGTGTTTTTACTATTTTAAAGCGCTTTCTTTTTTTTCGTTTTGGAAGGGAGGTTTCAGGTGCCCCTATTATCCCAAAGAACCAGCTATGTAAACACTTTGCAATATTTTTCAATAATAATTTTTTAAAAAATTATTCACAATCAATTTTCATTTAAAATTAAGAAATTGTTTCCTAAAATATTTTGTTTATATATGTTTACATTTTGTTTTTAAGTAAAATTAAGAAATTAATTTTAAAAATATTGTTTATATCCATCTTCATTCAAAAGGGTTACTTTTCGGTAGCTTCACCGGTTGTTAACCTAAATTTTCTGAATGTCAGAACGAGGCTCATCTGCTGACCCTACTTATCTAAGCTTTACCGATTTTTGTTATTATGATTTTATCTGGGTTTTTTATTTTTGTTTTTTTTGCCGGAGTTTATGTAATCATTATTATTTATGTAAAAATTGGTGAAAGTCAAAATGGAATCCACGTTATTTTTAAATGTTATTTTGAAGTTTAAAGTTTTACAATACCCTTTTCTTATTATTATTTTTGTATTCTTTTGTTATTTTTATTTATTTATTTTTTTTTTTTTGGTGGATTTAACAGACAAAAAAAATGAAAGTAAAACAAAGCAAAACAAAAAAAAAAAATTGGTGCTTATGCACTTATGTTACCGTTATTTATTTTAAATAGTTTAAAGAGTTTCTAATTGTTTTTTAAAGGAAAATTGGTGAAAGTTAAAATTAGCACTTGTGGCGATAAACAAAAATAAACAAAAAGCTTTAGCGTGTATGTACTTCTCATGGAATGTCGTAGATCGAAACAGTGAAATGTTATTCAGGGCTAGTGCAATTATAGATCCGCGCTATTTTTAAATAGTACTTTCAAGTTTAATTAAAGTTTTACAATACCTGTTCTTATTAAATTGTTAGGTGAAAGTACAGAATAGTTACATACCCTCCCATCCCCATGTTAAAGAATGGCTTTCAAAATAATGTCATTATTTAAGCACGGCTCAATAAGTGCATGAGTACCTTTTATTTTCTTGAATAAAATAAAAACTACTTGACGAGAACACTAATGTTTTTGTTTTAATTATTATTCAAAATTAAAAAATAAAAATTTTAATTGTTCAAAACGTTTTTTCCCAAAGCTTATTGGGATATTTTTTTAATTACCATATTTTTCATGAACATGCTCTAAAAATGTTTCAAAATTATCTAATATTTTTTCACTTTTCATGAGACCATTTCATTTCTCCTACTGATCCCGATATGTATTTCAGTCTTCTTTTAATACGAGACCATTAGGCTTCAATATTGTTGGTGCAAACACAAGTAAGCAGATCCACAAAATTTTGTGAATGGGTTATAGTCCCGTGAACATAATTAATATTGAAAATAATATTTTAAAATAGCGCGGATTCCATTTTGACTTTCACTAATTTTCCTGTTAATAATTATATAAACTCCGTAAAAAAAATAAATAAACAGATAAAATCATAACAAAAATTATGCGCAAATTTTAAGCAAAAAAAAAAAAAAAAAAAAACTAGGTCACACACACACACACACATACACACACAAAAATTCTTTCCTTGTAAAAATAACTTCTCCCTCAATCGAACAACATATAACATCGGAGCTGATGTGTATTTCGCTACAGAGGTAGCATTCGTGTACGTCCACCCTTTTTCTTTATATTTTTTAATATATAAAATAACTCCTGAAATTGATTGTTATTAATTTCATGGTGCATGTTTAATTCATGGTTAAAATATTTGTTTTGACTTATCTTCAATGAAAGAAATTTTATGAAAATAAGCAAATTGTTTTCAAAATTCCCTTATTTGTATTTCCACTTTTTCACTGTACCAAATTTTTTCGCTACACAAAAACTTTCGATTATATAATGGTATATTTCAAAACAACAATTCCACGGGAATCGGAATTGTACTTGGTATCGGAATCGTTAATCAACATTTTCCTGGAATCGGAATCAGAAAAAATGTAGGAATTATCCTAGCACTACATATATGTGATTTTGGGCAAAATCTGAGGGGGTGGGTGGGTCACTTCTCAGCTCTTTTTGGTTCTTACAAAAAGTGGCTTTTAAACATGAAGGCCCACCAGTACTTCGGACAATTAATACATACAGTTATGAAACACCTGCCCACCCAATTGACTGCCATGGCAGATATGTACAGCCGGAGTGAAGATATTAAACAATCTCAGGTGCACCTCTAAACATTACAAGTTTTTTTGTTTTTTTTTAGATAATTGTTATTTTATCAACTTGTATGAAAAGCGCTATGTAAAAGATGATTAAACCGTTTGAATTATGCAAATATCATCAGTAGTTCAAAAGTTATGAGAATTTTAAGGCTTTTCCATACACATTTTTCTTTAGAAAAGTGGGCTAAATTACAGACCTCAACATTTCAAGAAATTCAGTAATTTCGCCACCATTTATTTATTTTTCCAGCAATTTTCATGAAACTTGGCACTCTTATGTAAAATTGTGTGCTCTTTCTGACTATGCAGTCAAATCTGATGTATCTCTTTACCATAAGCCATGAATTATAAATTCAGATGTACAAATTTCAATTTTTTTAAACTGGCGCATACAGTGGGTGTCTATTCATGAAAAAAACTAAGTATTATAGTAGTATTTAAATATAGATTTATTGAGAATTTTTTTTTTATTCAATTTTCATCCCAAACAAGGCACAGTGCCACTTTGAAGTAGGGGGCTACTATTGGGGACATAATTTTCAGGGGCATTATGAAGGGAGATGAGTAGAAAGATGTTTGTTCACATTACACTTGAACTTCTGCATATCAGTACAGCTGGGAAAGCAGAATCCCGGAAGGGAGTTCCAAAGACCCCAAGTTCTGGGGAACTTGGAGTAAAAGGCTTTCTTACACCTAGGGACCTCTACTGTAAAGGGGTGGGACTTAGTTGCTTGTCGGGTTTGTCAAGGGTAGTCACGTCGAGGAGTTACAAGTGCTTGCAGTTCGTCAGAGCATTCATCATTAAAGTATTTGTAGAACAGGCAGAGGGATGCAACATTTCGTCGATGGGACAGAGGCTGAAGCCTAGATGACAGTTCAGGACCTATCAGGTTGATGACTCTCTTTTGAGCCCTGTCCAGGAGTGAGAGACAAGCAGCAGATGCACCAGCCCAAATGTGACAACAGTACTCCATACATGGGCGAATGGTGGCCTTATAGAGGTACAGGATACTTTCAGGCGTAAGTAATTTTCTGACATAGTAGAGAGAGCCTAACTTCTTTGCAGCAGCCTTGGCAATGCTCTCAATGTATATATTCCAATTCATCTTCCCTGTAAGCGTTAGACCGAGGAGTTTAAAGGAAGTACCTCCAGGCAGTGTGTTCTTGGCCATTGCTATTGGTGGTAGAAAAGGTTTCTTGTGGTTATTGAAGGAAACAAGCTTAGTGTTAGCAGCATTGAATGTGACCATCCATTTTTGTCTCCATTCCACTACAGATTGGAGGTCATCCTCTAGTGTTTCTGCCATTTCCTTAGATATGTGTTCATTTGTTTTCCCCTCATGTCTGTTATAGAGGGTGGTGTCATCGGCAAATATACCCATCTCCGAAACAATTTTATCAGGGAGGTCATTTATGAATATCAGGAATAATAAATGTCCAAGGATAGACCCCTGGGGTACTCCCGCATTTATATCATATTGTTTGGATGTATGACCGTCGAGGACAATTTTATGCATTCTTCCAGGGATACCATATGATCTAATTTTCCTTACAAGACCATCGTACCATACCCTGTCAAAAGCCTTAGATATATCAAGGGCCACCGCTCTACCCTCCCATTTTGTCTAGTGAACAATATATATGTTCAGAGACTACAGTTAAGATATCTGCTGTTGAATGGGCTTATCTGAATTTATATTGTTTGTTGGTCAAGAGTTTAGCAGCTGTTAGGTGTTGGACTAGGGCTTGATTAACTAATGACTCAAATATTTTGGCGAAAAGTGGGAGGAGACTAATGGGGCGATAATTTAGTGCATCAGTTCATTCGCCAGATTCTTGAATACTGGTACCACAGAAGCGGTTTTCCAGTAGTCGGAAAAGCAAGATTCATTAAGGCATTTATTGTAAAGTTTGGAGAGAACTGGAGCAATCTCAGCAGAGCATTTTTTTATTAGCACAGCCGGGATGAGATCTGGTCCACATGCTTTTGAGATTTCTAGGTTTTTTATGATACCATGTACCTGAGAAGGGGTGATTTTCAAATCATCTAGTGTGGCATCTGTCCGCAAAGGAAAGTCGGGGAGAGAGTGGTGTGCCAGGTCCAGTGTGGAGTTAGAGGCAAACCGACTGGCAAGCAAATTAGCCTTGTCAGTTGCTGTGCAAGCAACCTCATGATTGTTTAATAGTGGGGGAATTGTTGCCCATGGTTGTAGATTTTCCAAAAATCACGGGTTCTAATTTCTGTGCTTCGATGCGTTTCCTGGTGGTTTCAGTGTAATCTGTGTTAGCTGTCGCTATTACTCTTTTACAATTATTTCTGGCTTCTATATACTTCTGCCTGTTTGAACTGGACTTATGTTGGTTGAATCTGCGGAACGCATGCTGCCTTTGAGCAATAGCAGCTGCACAAGCAGAGATAAGCCATTGGGGAGAGTGGGGCTTGTTATAGAATTTCTGTGTGGGAACATGTGCCTCAATTGCAGTTTTGAACCATTCAGTGGTCTCATTTGCACACTGTTCAGCTGGGAGAGAAAAGATATTTTGCCATGGGGCATCTCTGATGAGTTTCCTGATGGCTTCTCAGTCAGCCTTTTTGTAATACCTCGTTGTTTTGAGTAATGGGCTTCAGTTTTGGGGCAAGAATTTAGGGTGAGTTCTACCATTATCACAGCGTGATCAGCATTCCCGAGTGGGCTGTGGGCATTGTTGTACAATCATCGGGAACTGTTATCATAAATAGATCTAGAAGTGAGGCACATTTATCTTGCTGATCTGGGAAACGTGTCGGGAATGTAACCATCTGAGATAGGATATAGAGAAGTTATGTGTTGCGCTATCAGCTACGTCTGTGTAATTAGAGAATCCTAGCCAGTTACCGTGGTGGACATTGAAGTCACTAAATAATTGTGTACTAGTATCGAGGGAGAGTGCTATATCTATGCTGTCAGAGACTTTGTTTATTAGGGTAGAGTCCTGGGTTGAGGGAGAGTGGTAAAGAAAATACAAGTAGCTAATATTATGTTGCATATTTAGTCTGAAGCACATAAATAGGCATTTCCTGCCTCCTCACCGAATGAGAGCTTAATCTTGGGTATAGCCATTGAATGTCTAAAGAGCATTCATGGCTAGTATTTACTACTCCTCTCAAAGAAAAAAAAAATTGAGTAGATATGAATTAATCTCAGAAATAAATCAAAGAAAATTTTTCATATAGAGTTTGGATTTCTGTAAAAGATGGAAATTCCGATAGTCAACATTTTGGGACTAGTCCAATTTTCAATTTTGTAAATCTTCTCTATCTGGCCTAAAATATACCCCTATTTTCTGAGATGCCACCATAAATCGTACTCTACATGAATCCTCGATGTAACTTTCACAGTACCAGGACACCAGGAATCCTGATAAGCAACAACTATATATTCACCAGTTGATGGTCATTTTTGTCATTTCTAGTCTGTTGTTTTACTGAAAATTCAATTATTGTAAACAAAGAAATAAAATGGTAATTTTTTATCTTGTTTCCATCTTAACATTTAAAATGATTACATCTATAGGTTTTAGGGTATGCTGAAAACGAATATCGCATTTAAATTTCTACAAATAAGTAGTTTTCCGGATATTAAGCAATGTCATCGCTGGTGGCCATCTTGGTATACGCAAGCACGCAAACGCAACCTCGAGAAACTATGCACAAACTCGCATACCAAGATGGCAACTAGCTATAACGTAAGAAATGACATTGCTTAATATCCTCAGTTAAAAAACAAAAAAAAAACAAGTTTGTTTTACAGATTCAAAAAAATGGTTTAACAATGAGTTAAAAATAAATTCAAGTTTCATGATATCTTTTTTTATTTAATTGTTAGGTGAAAGTACAGAATAGTTAACAAAAAACACCCTTCCTTCCCTGTTAAGAATGGGTTTCTAAATAATAATGTTATTATTTCAGCATGGTAACATAAGTGCACAGGTACCTTATATTTGTTATATATATGTTTTTTTTACCACTAAAAAACACAATTCTACCTTAAGTATAAAGAAGTTAAATGCATGTACTTAATACATTTTGTTTTTTAACGTTTTTAGTACATGTTTACTAAAAGCGTTAAAAACAACAAAATAGTATTGCTTGGAAATCAAATTTGAAAAACTTGAAAATAATTTTTTTAAATTGACAAACTCAGAATAAAAAATGAAACTTTTTTCTGCTTTCGTTTTGAAAGCAGAAAAAACAGTTTTCTATTTTTAAGAGAATACAAACGAAACTCGTTAATATGCTGACTGTAGTGCTGGTCAGCACATAGCAAGCTGTTTTCCCGTTAAATTCTATATCCTGTAATTTCTATAAAGGATAACATTTTAAAGAAACGGGTTTCTCGTAACGATGCTCGATTCTACGCATGTGTCAGATGACGTCATGACGTCGTGACCTGATTTACTTTAAATAGTTGAAAAAAAAAATCAGAATAAAATAATGACTAGTCTTATAAGACAGGTTTCTATTTTTAAGAGATTACTTTAGTCAGCTCAGCGCATGACGTGCTTAGCGACCGTTTTTCTGTATGCAGATTTGATTTCTATAAAAGATAACATTTTTTTTTAAATTCTGCGCAATTAATGATTATCAAATATTTACATATACATGAAAATAATTCTGAAACTATTATCTATATGAAAATACCGATTTGTCTTACCAATTTTGAAATATTCTTCAACTTTGCTCAGTCATAACTTTGCTTCGTGTGGTCGTAAAAATAAAAATCCAAGAAATGTTCTATGATTTGTAACATTTCAGCCATATCCAATCAAACCATGCATATGTATCCAAATGTAACATATAAAATGTAAACATTGAAAAAACAGTTTCCCTTTTTGCTACAGTCATTTTTTACCGTTCTTTCATTTTTAACGGAGCATAAAAACATTGAACGCATAAAAGAAAAATAAATCAACATCATTGGAATGCTTATTTTATTCTCTTTTCATCAATGTAATTCTTTTAAAAATTGACCAACAAATAAAAAAGATATGACTTGTTGAAACACATTAGGTATGTAATATTGCTCATATCCATGAAAATACAGCATACACTTGTAATGCTTGCACTAGGCATAAATGATGACAACTTGCCCATCATGGGAGCCTTAATTGCCACATAGTTATGCAGCATGTTCGGAAGTGATATGTATCTGCACAAGAATTAAGCGCCTCTATATATATATACACTATATATATACTCTATATATATACTCTATATATATACTCTATATATATACACTATATATATACTCTATATATATACACTATATATATACTCTATATATATACACTATATATATAGTCTATATATATATACTCTATATATATACACTATATATATACTCTATATATAGCAAATACCTCTGAAAAAAACTAAGGGACATCGACAAAAATTTCCCGGGGCAACTTAGGAGTCAAGTGGCTACAACAAAGGTAAACCCCAAACCAAGTGACAAAATGTTAGCCTATTACAGATACCCATACAGGTCACCTTGCCCATCACTACCAGACAAACTGCCATTTTCTGCTAGACCTAAATATCGAGAAGACCTAGAAAACTAGATCAAATGTCACTTTGCCAGCAGCTTATTGCAGACCATGACCGGAGAACCACTCTATCACCTTCCTGGACTACCAACCTAAAGCTGTTCACAAACCAATACCAGTTCCCCACCACTGGAAAGAAGCTGTCAAATCCCAGCTAGATGCTGATGTAGCACTGAACATCATTGAACCAGTACCAGCAGGGACACCAACATGGTGTTCCATGATGTTCACAGTTTCCAAAATAGATGGCAGCCCATGTAGAACGATCGACCTGCAAAATTTGAATGCAGCAACAAGACGGGAGACATACCACACACCTTCTCCATTCAATACCCCCAGGACACAGGAAAACCATTCTTGATGCCTGGAATGGGTTCCTTTTGCTGCAAAAGTGTGGGATGACTTTCATCATAGAATGGGGCAGATACAGATATTTGTGAGCTCCCCAAGGTTTCAAACATCTACTGACGGCACACAAAGAGATTTGATACCATTACAGAAGGTTTCCCTCATGTGGCCTGCTGCGTGAACGACTATTTTATAGAATGATGATATAGCACTATCTTTTTGGCACATTATTCTCTTTCCATCAATGTAATTCTTTTAAAAATTGACCAACAAATAAAAAAGATATGACTTGTTGAAACACATTAGGTATGTAATATTGCTCATGTCCATGAAAATACAGCATACACTTGTAATGCTTGCACTAGGCATAAATGATGACAACTTGCCCATCATGGGAGCCCACAAATATTGTGTATCTAATGAGATACACAATATTTTGTGCTGAAAATGGAATCGTATTTAACCCAAATAAATTCCATTTTGCAAAAGACAATGTGGAGTTTGCTGGTTTTGATATCAGCCTTACAGGATACAAACCATCTCAAAAATTAGTTGAACCATCAGAGAATTCTCATCACCGACGAATATATCAGGAGTTAGATCTGTTTTTAGTCTGATCAACCAAGTTTCATATGCATTTACCCAGGAACCCATCATGCCACCTTTCAGAGAACTGCTGAAACATAACAGCAGGTTTACTGGGACAATACATTGGAACAACTCTTTTAGCAGCCCAAGGATAAAATCCTAGATAGCATCCAAGATGGCATGTAAACATTAAAAAAAAAAAAAAAAAAAAAAAAAAAAAAAATCACCCAACATGCCTGACCACAGACTGGAGTTAAACAGAAATAGGATTTATTCGACTGCAAAAACATTGTGGATACCCATCTACAATGGACCACCTTTGTAAGCCAGTACACTATAAGGTTATATATGCTGGCTCCCAATTCACTAGACCTGCTGAAAGTCATTACACACCAATTGAAGGAGAAACTTTAGCCATAAAATTCAGCTTGGAAAGCTACAAAATATTTGTTTTGGGCTGCCCCCACCTATACTTGCTATCAATCACAAGCTCCTTGTGCTGATATTCAACGATCATAGCTTAGACGAAATTAAAAATCCCAGGATATTGGACATCAGAGAGCAAACCTTGATGTACCAATTCAATGCCATATCAATACCAGGTAATGTCAATGGTGGGGCAAATGCTATGTCCCGTATACCTGCACCTACTACCAGTCGCAGCAGCTGAATCAGACATGGAAGAAGCGTTACAAGTTAGGATAGAATCTCAATACAATCAAGAAACATCTCCGATCAAAATAGCATGCATACAGCGAGAGGCTAAGATAGATTGCTAATATATGAACCTCGTGGATAAAATAGAAAAAGGATTCCCTGAACATAAGGATCATCTACATCTGAACATTAGAGAATTCTAGAATATGTGGAGCAACCAATACACAGTTCAGTCCCTAGTATTCAAAGAAGGGCGCATATTAATTTAAAAACAACTACGCTATGAACTTATTGACCTGCTGCATATTGGCCACTAAGAAGTCAATAACATGAGAAGCAATGCCACACAACGATTTTTTTGGCCCGGTATTGGCGCACAATTGCAAGAAAAGCATAATAAATGCAAGCACTGCGACAAAATTGCCCGCTCAAACCATAAAGAAACTGCACTTGAGCCTGTTCACTCAGACTACCCATTCCAGTAAACAGTGACAGATATTTGCAACATGGCTGGATGGAATTATATGATATACGCTGACAGATAGTAAGGTTGGACAGAGGTGTCTTCAATACATTGAGATGCCAGGGTATCTACAGTAAGAAACGTTCTATGCAGATACTTTGTGAATTATGGTGTGCCAAAGGAAATTGCTTGTGATGGTGGACCCCCATACAACTTTGATAAATGGGAAACATTTCTCAAAACATGGGGCATATATCTGTCTATGAGTATCTATTACCCGCAAAGCAACAGCAGAACCGAAGCAGCTGTCAAGCACATGAAATGGATATTACCAACAAACATTATCCCCAAGAGTTCACTGGGACCATGATGACACCTTACCAGACGGCTTACCAAACAAGATGCTCCACAATCGCCTTTCCTACCCAACCCAGTACACCCGTATTCGGACAACAATTAGAACGAATCTAAGAATCCAATCTAAGGGAAATAACTCCTACATTTTCCGAGAAGAATTGTTTCCCCTGAACTGTGGAATAGTCCCTGGGATTTTCGTATGTAAACATAGGAATGAGAATACCACGAGAGCGGCACAAGAAGCGAGAGAGTCTGCGATTGTGACAATGGAGGAACGAACATCGTTCTTCGTAGCAGAGACATTTCTAATTCATTCTGTTCCCATCTGAGTATATATTTTTATGTAATCGTTATGTTAATATCAATAAATGTTGTTAACCAATAACCATTGTTTTGTCTCTCCATCGATGTGATTTATTACCATGTTTTTTTACTCACGTCATAACAGAGTGGCGACGAGATGAGATTAAAACTCAACAAATCAAAAACAGACAAGTATCACATGTGCTGAGAAGAAAAAATAAAAAAACACTCTCAGAGATTTGCAAAAGAACAAAAAAAGGGATTACCAACAAGAACGGAAACTTTCTAACATTTTTTTCTTTTGTGAACACACAAAGAATAAGGAAATAATTTAAAAAAAAAAAATAGGAAAACAAAGAATTTTGAAATTTTTTTTTGTCTCTTTTCGTGAACACACGAAGAAATATATAAAAAAACAAGGAATCTTTTGAAATATTTTTCTTTCATTCGTTAATCACGAGGGAAGAAATAAAAAGAGAAACATCTATTAAAACATTTTTTTTTTCTCGTGAGCATGAGAAGAAGCGAAAAATCCTTTTGCAATATTTTTTTTTTTTTGGCAAACATGCAGAAAAGGAAAAATAAATAAAAATGTCGATCTCCACAGAATTGCTTAAACAAATTCTAACCCAGCAACAAGAACAATTCGAACGAGCTCAATTAAATCTGATAACGACTTTAACACAAAAATTCCAGTCACAAGACAATGGAAATTCGTCCAGTATTGAGCTTGCGAATGCAATTACAGAATTTGCTTACGACGCCGATAACGGCTGTACATTTGAAGCTTGGTTTTCACGTTGGAAGGACACCTTTTACCACGAATTCCCCAGTAAGGACGAACATTGGAAAACACGTTTGCTGATTCGGAAATTAGGTACCAAAGAAAAGAAAGGTTTGTAAATTATATTTTACCAAAACGACCTTCTGATTTGACATTCACCGAGACTGTCAGTATCTTAATGGACATTTTCAGGGAACAACAGTCCCAATTCAACATCCGATACAACTGCTTCAAGCTGACAAAAAACAGTCAGAGGATTATGTCACCTATGCTGGGCACGTGAATCGTGAGTGTGAGAGATTTCATCTTCAAACACTGACTGAAGATCAACTGAAATGTTTAATTTTTATAGCAGGTCTTCAGTCACCAAACGATTCAGAGCTACGTTCCCAACTGCCGGCAGCTTGAATCTGACAAGAAATTGACCGTTCAGGACCCGACAACCGAATACAGCAGGTTGTTGAGCTTAAGGGAGGACACAATGTTAGTCCAAAAATCTACCCTACCTTCACAAACGTCTCGCATCATTTCAGATGATAAATATAAAGGCTTGAAAAAGAAACCACCATCTGCATGCTGGACTTGTGGTGAATGGCACTATGCACGTTTTTGTCCCTTCAAAAAATCTGAGTCCAAGTGTGTCACAAACGTGGCCACAAAGAAAACTTTTGTCACCCTCCTAATTCTCCTAAGGAAAAATCCCCTGCTAACAAAAACCAAAAAGAAAGACCAGCAACAGAGATCAAACACAGTCTCTGCCTCCTTTAAAATTGACTTTAAATCTCGCAGGAGATATATCGGATTAAACGGGAGTCCAGTTCGGTTCCAATTCGACACAGCATCCGATATCACTCTCATCTCACACAAAACATAATAAAAACCAACCATATTGCCAAAAGTTCATCTGGGAATGATATCAAACTGACTGGAGAACTGAAGTGCTCTGTTTCTTTCCGAAACAAAGTTTTTACTGGAACTTGCTACGTGACAGACACTGATCTAAACCTGATTGGTTTGGACTGGATTGAGGAACTCGATCTCTTCACTGTTCCATTGGAATCTGTTTTCAACTCATTTTCCCTGAAGTCAACACAGGACACTGAAAAACATTTGACTCAGACGCTTAAGTCTAAATTCAGTGATGTTTTTCAGGAGGATTTGGGATGTTGTACGAAAGCGAAAGCCACTCTTAAGTTGAAGACGGATAGCAAGCCAGTATTTAGGCCTAAATGCCCTGTTTCCAACGCAGCTCTCAACATAGTTGAAAACGAATTGGATTGTCTCCAAAAAGCTGGAGTACTAGAACTGACAAACTATTCCAGATGGGCAGCTCCTATTGTTGTGGTCCGAAAAGCAAACGGCAAAGTTTGCATATGTGCAGATTATTCCACAGGTCTGAACAATGCACTGAACTCACACCAATATCCACTGCCAATACCTGAAGATCTTTTTGCCAAGCTCAATGGTGGGACGTGTTTCACGAAAATTGACCTCTCGGATGTGTTCTTACAAATTGAAGTTAATGAGGACTCCAAGGAGCTCCTCACAATCAACACATACAAAGGATTATTCCGGTACAACCGTCTTCCGTTCGGGGTCAAAACTGTTCCAGCTGTATTCCAGCAGACCATGGATTCCATGCTGACAGGCATAATGGGAGCCACAACATTTATTGATGACATCATCATCTTTGGCACATCCCAGGACGAACTCCTTCAATGGTTGATTGCAGTACTCGACAGGATCCAACAATACAGTTTCCATATACAAGCTGAAAAATGCCAATTCTACTGGACATCAATAAAGTATTTGGGTTTCATCTTTAACAAAACAGGTCGACGACCCGATCCAGAGAATATTTCAACCATAAAAAACATGCCAGCTCCAACAGACATCAAAACCCTACGTTCCTTCCTTGGGTTGGTGAGCCATTACAGCTCATTTTTGCTGGAGTTACAACACATACAAACTCCTCTAAATAACCTTTTGAAGAAAGAGGTTGCATGGAACTTGTCACCAGAATGCAAGGCTGCCTTTGCCAAAATCAAAGCTTCACTCTCTTCAGAGCTTCTCCTGACTCATTTTAATCCATCCTTGGACATTATTGTGGTTTCCGATGCTTCTGACTATTGCGTTGGAGCCGTGATCTCTCACATTTTTCCTGATGGCAGTCAGAAAACTATCGCCCATGTATCCAGCTCACCTACAGAAAGGAATTACAGCCAAATCGAAAAAGAAGTTTTGGCAATAATTTTTGCTGTGAAGAAATTTCATAAAATGATTTATGGGCATCACTTCACTTTGGTCACAGACCATAAACCTTTGGTGAGCATTTTTGGTTCCAAGAAAGTTATCCCAGTGTATACTGCTAATCGACTTCAGTGATGGGCTACCACATTACTAGACTACAACTTCTCTATAAAGTACCTCTCTACTAATTCGATCGGACATGCAGATGTCCTGTCAAGACTTATTAGTATACACCAGAGGCTATCGGAAGACTCTATTGTTGCAACGATATCACTGGAGCCAGAAATCTCCTCAACACTCACAGCTACAATACGGGAACTACCGCTCACTGCTGATATGATTTTTTTTTTTTTTTTTTTTTTTTACATAGGCATCACCACATTATCAAGGCCAAGAGGCCACTCAAAGATAAGGGTTAAAGAGTGTACAGTAGAAATTGGACGTTATAGTAATCATTAGTAATGAAAATTTGGTAAAGTTGATAACTTATATGGAACGGCTCATCAAGAACTTATTTATGTTAGACTTGAACACAACCATATTGTAGTCAGCCGGAAAGCAGGAAAACGGAAGACAATTCCACAGGCGTGCAGTTCTAAGAAAAAAGCTTTGTTCATGGAATCTATGTTTAGGTTTAGGTACAGATAAAGAGTGGGGGGAATTATTGATAGTGTTTACAGCTAGACGAGTGTTTCTTGTGAAAGTTTGGCGAGGGGGGACCATAGATTGAAGCTCATTCGAACACTTTCCATGAAAATAACGATACATCAGAGACAAACTCGCAACATCTCTTCTGTGAGATAAAGGTTGCAAGGAAGAGAAAAGGACATCTCCTACGAGGCTACGAAGTCTATTTTGAACTCTATCAAGGCAGGCCAAGTCCTTTCTAGCAGCTCCTGCCTAGATGTGGCAACAGTATTCCATCCTTGGACGTACCTGGCTCTTATATAGATAGAGAATAGCATCAGCAGTGAGATATCTACCGGATCGATAGAAAGATCCCACCATTTTTCCAGCGGCCTTGGCAACAGATTTGATGTACGTGTTCCATTTAAGATCAGGAGTAATGGTCAAGCCAAGAAGTTTGTCAAAACTTGAGGCCTCCTGAAGACGAGAGCCATTCATTTCAATTGATGTCAGATGTGGATCAGAATGTTGATGATGTAAAGATAGAAGCTTGGTTTTAGATGCATTAAAAGTAACCAGCCATTCTTTACCCCATTGTACTACGTGCTCAAGATCAGAGGAGAGAGAATCGGAGAGAACTTGGTCGTTTACTGTCTTAGATGTGCTACAATAAATGGTAGTGTCATCAGCATAGATGTCTACAAATGATGTAAGGATGTGATTTGGAAGATCATTAATGTAGATCAGAAAAAGAGTTGGGCCCAGGATGGACCCCTGAGGAACACCGGCATTAATACTGTGAGCTTCTGATTTTTGCCCCTCAACTACTACTCTTATGAACCTATCAGAGAGAAATGATTTAATAATTGAGAAGACATTTCCAGCAATACCATAGCTAGAGATCTTATGAAGTAAACCTTTATGCCATACCCTATCAAAGGCCTTAGATATGTCAAGAGCAATTGCCCTAGAAAGGTTGCCTCCGTCGAGAGATTTGCTAATCCTATGAGATATAACTGTAAGCACATCTGCTGTAGATCTAGCAGAACGGAAACCATATTGAGTGTCACTAAGAAGGTTATTAAAGAAGCCACAGCTTCTGACACTCTACTTTAAGAAGTCATCCGCTATCACCATACCAAGTGGCCAAAAGTATCCCCAAACAACCTGTTACTGCTTTTCTTCCAATGGAAATCTTCCATATCCGAAGTTGATGGTATACTTCTCCTTGCTGAATGGGTCATCATTCCCTCATCACTGCAAACAAGGTCTTAAAGCTATTCCATTTCGGACACCAAGGCACCAGTCGAATGAAAGCATTAGCACGCGGATACATTTATTGACCAAAAATGGATAAGCAGCTGAAAGATCTTGCACGCACTTGCTCTAAATGTCAGCTAGCAGCTAAATCCCCTTGAAAATCTACACTTTCTTCATGGCCTATTCCAAATTCCCCCTGGTCGTGCCTCCATCTAGATTTTGCAGGGCTCACAAATGGACAATTTTTTCTCATTGTTGTAGATGCCTACAGCAAATGGCCTGAGATATTCCAAATGAACCGCATCACTTCTGAGGAAACAATTTCCAAACTTCAGAAGATTTTCAGCAGGTTCGGCATTCCAGAGACTTTGGTTTCTGACAACGGCACCGCTTTTAGCTCAGCCAATTTCTCCACCTTCTGCGAACAAAATGGTATCAACCACATTCACACAGCACCGTTCCACCCACAATCGAACGGTCAAGTCAAACAACTTATGGATACTTTTAAAAGAGACCTTGTAAAACTCAGGGGAGAAGGGTCAACATCGAAAATTCTGGAAACGTTCTTGACAAGCTATAGGGCAACACCAAACCCTAACACACCAAACAGTACCTCATCAGCTGAATGCTTGATGAATTGGAAAATCTGATTACACATTGATGTACTACATCCAAAACCACATCATCCTATCAAGAGGAACACAAAAATGGAACGGCAGTACAACCGCCATAATGGGTCTGTCCAAAGAACATTCTCTCTGGGTCAACAAGTCCTAGCAAAGGATTACTGCAATAACAAGAACTCATGAACTTATGGTTACATTATACAAAGAACTGGAAATGTAATGTACAAGGTAAAAGTCCAAGATTCAATTTGGGTTCGACACGCTAACCATTTGCGACCATCACATCTTCCAGACAAAGTACAACAAGATCCTTCTATTCCTCTAAACATCTTGTTCGACACCTTCAACTTGCCTTAACAACCACCAGAAGTTTCTCGGAGCACTGAAACTGGGATGCAGGACCCAAACATCCGGAAGTCAGCTCGCACCCATTATCCACCATAACACTTACAGGTGGATCCCCAACTTAAGTTGTACAAGCGACATAATTAAAAGGGGAGATGTTCGGACAACAATTACAACGAATCTAAGAATCCAATCTAAGGAAAATAACTCCTACATTTTCAGAGAAGAGTTGTTTCCCCTGAACTGTGGAATGGTCCCTGGGATTCTCGTATGTAAACACAGGAATGAGAATACCACAAGAGCGGCATGAGAAGTGGGACAGTCTGCGATTGGGACAATGGAGGAACGAACATCGTTCTTCGTAGCAGAGACATTTCTAATTCATTCTGTTCCCATCTGAGTATATATTTTTATGCAATCGTTATGTTAATATCAATAAACGTTGTTAACCGATAACCATTGTTTTGTCTCTCTATCGATGTGATTTATTACCATGTTTTTTACCCACGTCATAACAACCCGAAAAGCCGACACCCTCAAACACAAATAACGCCAGCACCACTTTCGCATCCAGAATGCAAATAAAGAATGAAACCCCACAAAAAACAGAGATAATACAGAAAAAGACTAGCGGCCAGGTCTAGACCTGTTCATAACAGACAACTACTTTTTAGATTTATGTGAAGTTGAATGTAACAGTCAAAGAAGCAAGTGTCCACGTTTGTGTGCCTTGTATGGCTGAACAACTTACCTTCAGGGGGGATCAGAGAGAGAGAGAAATTAAAGATGTCGGACGTGGCTTTATAAGGTGTGGTCTCATGGAATCGGACAAGATCACATCGCCATCCGCACACATATGCAAATGAAATGCAGTCAGTTTTTTTAATAAAATGCATGTTGGCAGAGGTGAGGGAGCAGACATGTTCTGGAAGTTTAGAGAGAAAATTGTGAGGAAGAGGAAATACAGTGACAAATTCTATCTGTGAACTTTGCTTCTTATTTTTTTTTCCTAAAATACCAGCCCATTTAACTGCAAGATATTTCGGCATAATGGGGGGACAAGTTCAACCTTAAATTAATACCAGAATTCGACGGCTCAACCCCGGTACTTGACTGGGTGGAAAAGTTGGAAGTGCGTTGCCTTTTGTCTGGCATGAAAAGCATTGAACATGTGATTCCTCTACATTTGTCTGACGGGGCTTTCACGGTATATCAACAGCTTACTCCTGAGGAAAAACAGGATTATGAGAGGATCAAGGCAGCACTATACAAGGCATTTGCTATCGACCCCGCCACTGCTTGGGAGCAATTTGAGACAAAAACCTTAGGTGAAATTGTCGACATGTATCTGGCCAAGCTGACGAAGTTGATAGTGTTGTTCGGTGGGCTCCCTCAGTGGGCCTTGGCATGCAAATTTCTGGCAGGGCTCCTAACCGGAGCCAAGCAACTCCTGTGAACTAGCTCAAGCATAGCTTCATTGTCCCTTAATGACTTGGTAGACCAGGCAAGGACCATGATGAAGAATACCTGAGATGAGAGAACTGGTAGTTGCTGCTACACAGTCCACACCGAGTGATGATAGACCATTTCAGAGGCTCGACCCGTGTCGTGAAGTCGTGTGTTATAGATGCAATAGCTAGGGCACATTGCAAGGAACTGCCGGTAATGACTGACAGCTGTTCACTACTACCAGTGTAATGAGACTGGTCATATGGCCTAGGATTGTGCGAGAAACGAGGTCGGGGGCAGGGTGCTAGCACTGAATTCTTCCTCAAGCAGAAATTTTTTTTTTTTTTTTTTTTTACATAAACGTCACCACATCAAGGCCGATAGGCCACTCAAGGATAAGGGTTAAAGAGTGTAGAGTAGTCAAAAGGACAATATAGTAATCGATAGTAATGGAAGTTCGGTAAATTTGTTAACTTAAGTGGAACGGCTCATCAGAAATTTGTTCACGTTGGACTTGAAGACAACCATATTATAGAAAGCTGGAAAGCAGGAAAACGGAAGACAATTCCACAGGCGTGCAGTTCTAAGAAAGACGCTTTGATCATGGAATCTATATTTAGGTTTAGGTACAGATAAAGAGTGGGGAGAATTATTGATAGTGTTTTCAGCTAGTCTAGTGTTTCTTGTGAAAGTTTGGCAAGGGGGGACCATAGATTGAAGCTCAGTTGAACACTTTCCATGAAAATAACGATAAAGCAGAGACAAACTCGCAACATCTCTTCTGTGAGACAGAGGTTGCAGCGAAGAGAAAAGGACATCTCCCACCAGGCCACAAAGTCTATTTTGAGCCCTATCAAGGCAGGACAAGTCTTTTCTAGCAGCTCCTGCCCATATGTGGCAACAGTACTCCATCCTTGGACGTATCTGGCTTTTATATAGATAGAGAATTGAATCAGCAGTGAGATATCTACTGGATCGATAGAAGGATCCGACCATTTTTCCAGCGGCCTTGGCAACATATTTGATGTACGTATTCCATTTAAGATCAGGAGTAAAGGTCAAGCCCAGAAGCCTGTCAAAACTTGAGGCCTCCCCAAGACGAGAGCCATTCATTTTAATTGATGCCAGATGGGGATCAGAACGTTGATGATGTAAAGATAGAAGCTTGGTTTTAGATGCATTAAAAGTAACCAGCCACTCCTTTTCCCATTGTACAACGTGATCAAGATCAGAGGAGAGAGAATCGGAGAGAACTTTGTCGTTTACTGTCTTAGATGTGCTACCATAGATGGTAGTGTCATCAGCAAAAATGTCTACGAATGATGTAAGGATGTGATTTGGAAGATCATTAATGTAGATCAGGAAAATGTTGGGCCCAGGATCGACCCCTGAGTGACTCCAGCATTTATACTGTGAGCTTCTGATTTTTGCCCCTCAACTACTACTCTTATGAACCTATCAGAAAGAAATGATTTAATAATTGAGAAGACATTTCCAGCAATACCATAGCTGGAGATCTTGTGAATTAAACCTTTATGCCATACCCTATCAAAGGCCTTTGATATGTCAAGAGCAATTGCCCTAGAAAGGTTGCCTCTGTTGAGAGATTCGCTAATCCTATGAGATATAACTGTAAGCACATCTGCTGTAGATCTAGCAGAACGGAAACCATATTGTGTGTCACTAAGAAGGTTATTTTTGCTGAGATGGTTGATTACTTCTCTATTTAACACAGATTCCAGCAACTTACTCATGACGCACAGGAGACTTATTGGCCTGTACTGAGAGGGGGATGAACAATCACCTGAATTCTTAAATACAGGGCATACTGATGAGATTTTCTAGGGTGATGGGAAGCAATTCTCCTTAAGACAACGTTTAAACAGTTTTGTAAGTATGGGTGCTAGTTCTGGTTGAAGTTTTTTGAGTACTATAATTGGAATATCGTCAGGGCCGGTTGCTTTACTGGAATCAAGGTTTTTGATTAGCTTGGCAACATCACATACAGATATTTGTATATCACATAGTGTGTTTTCTGTTACAGGAGGAAATATTGGGGGTTGGCGGCCTTGGTCGCAAAGGGTAGAATTGGCTGCAAAGTTCTTGGCAAAGAGTTTGGCTTTGTCTGATGCTGACGAGATTAACTCAGGTCCATTGATGATAGTTGGGATGGAGCACACGCTTCTGTTCAAGATTCTGTTTGTAATTTGCCAAAACTGGTGGGAACCAAGCCGCTGCTCAGCTACTTTGGACTTGACGGACTGAGCATATAACTCTCTTGCGTTCTTTATTACTTTCTTACAATCGTTGCTGGCAGTCCTGAAAGCGGCTTTAGTTTCCATACATCTATTACGTTGGAAGCAGTGGAAAAAGTGATTTCTGTGCGCAATAGCAGCAGCACATTCTGGAGAAAACCATGGCTGGCTATTAGGTTTTTGCTGGAACTGTTTCGAGGGTATGAAATTGTCTATACTGTTAAGAGAAACATTTTCCCACCCTTCATATATATCAATTAAGCAGACACCCCTTCCCACACCCAATCCTTAGCAGACGGAGTCAAAATGAGGCTGGCCGAGCGACCTAGATTTCTACACCCACGCAATGACCTTCAACTGTCGCCAACAAGAAAAACGCGGGAGAATCAAGGCAGTTCGACGAAGGCGGTGGACACGGAAACATGTGTGGGGGCATTCTGCTCGAAAAATGGAAACACCGCGGTTGATTCGCATGGTGAAAAAAAAAAAAAGAAAAACATCTTGTCGACTCGTATCGTGCCACAAAGGAACAATATATACCCACCTTGGCACTAATCGATTGGAATTCACGCCGTGCTGATAAGGAATAACATATATCCACCTTAGCATAAATGGATTGGAATTTACGAGAATCGATCCTTCAAACCAGCACCTCATAAAAGGGAAAGAAGCTTCGGGTGAATTGAACGTCGACTCAACAAAAGAAGTTAAGTAACTCTTTCTAAATTGTTTTTGCTCGATCAATTATGTGAACTGTTGAATGCCCCATGAAAAAAAAGGAAAAAGAAAAAGAAAAAAAATGGGGAAAAGAAAAGCAACCCTCGAACTAAGGTTTTTTTTCCTAAATGCTGAATCCCCCCCCCCCTGTTGATCGGCCCATAAGTAACATATCATTGACTATAAAAAAGGAAAAAAAAAGGAAGAAGAAAAAAAAGGGGGAAAGAAAAGAAAATAAAAAAAATAGAGGAAAGAGGGAAAAACTATCTCTATATCTTGAGACTTTCAGTGTGACACCCCCCTCTCTGAGTATCACTCATATCTCGTTGATTCTCATCGAAGAGAACAAAAAGAACCTTCCTAAGACAATCGAAATATCACTCACCCCCCCTCTCCTTGTCCCAAATCATTGTCTGCATGTATATATTCTTTTATTCTTTTTTTTTCATGTTATTTCAGTTATGATTTCAGTTGCATGTTCTGTTTTCGTAGTTACATTTTACCCGGTTCAATTTGTTTAAATAAATCGTTGATTTAATAACTCTCATACCCGTGTCGACTTGTGTCTCTTTTGTTTGCCTTACATTGCCGCCCGTGAATGCCTCGAGTATATTCCACGACGATTCTGGTCTGAACTTGGACACTGTATCATAGAGACCGCATGATTTGCAGTCGGTACCCGTCAAACCTTTCTTTTTCTTAAAACGCGTGCCCGGCCTTGGGATTTTCTCTGAGAACTCCAACCTTGGTACCGTACAGGGAGGTTCTCGTCAAGAAACAAGCTCGTGGTACCGTCACATGGGGGCTCTCCGGAGATCAGTTATACACCAAGCAAGTGTAATTTCCTTGCTTGAATAAAAAAAAAAAAAATCCTCGTGAACGTACTTGTGCATTATACACGGACGGTAAGGCAAAATGACGGACACCGACGAATTCCTTAAAAATCCATCCCCAGATAAATTATATAGATTAAGAAAAGATGATCTAATAGTAATAGGAAAGAAATCAGACCTAGAGGTTAGGGGAGCTATGAGGAAAAGCCAGTTAATGAGAATAATAGCTGAGCACATGGTAGACAATGACCGCTTCGATGAAGAAGTGCTGGAAGATTTACCGGCGGAGAAAACGACCATGACTCCTGATCAGGTCGAATTAGAGAAAGCCAGAATAATGGCGAAAGCCGAGGTAGAAAAAGCTCGAATCGAGCAAGAGATTAGGATGAGCGAATTAAGTATAGCTCACCAGCCACAGCAAGTCGGACAAAACAGATTCGACATAACTAAACAAGTGCGATTGGTCCCAAAATTTGTAGGAGGCGGACGATTACTTTGCGCACTTCGAGAGAACCGCCCTAAATATGGGCTGGCCACAAGAGTGTTGGGCAATGCTGTTACAAACGGCATTAAGCGGTAAGGCCCAAAAGACATATGCGGCACTTCCAGCGGAAGACTGTGCCGATTACGAGGTAGTAAAAGAAGCAATTCTTAAAAGTTATGAACTCGTCCCACAAGCTTATCAACAGAAGTTCAGAAACTCAAAGAAAAGCGAGGGACAAACCTACGTAGAGTTCGTTAAACTCAAAGAGAATTATTTTGATCGGTGGTGCAATGCCAAAAACATAGAGGGTAACTTCAACAAATTGAAACAACTCATGTTAATTGAGGAATTTCAAAACTGCATACCCGATGACATGAGGATACACCTGACCGACAAAAAGGCTGAAACAGCAATCGATATAGCCACGGCAGCCGACGAATACATATTGACTCACAAGAGAAGCAGGGCAAAACTACAGGGACCCATGCAGTCACAGGTCAGGGAACATTGTGCAGTAAAGACACCGTACAAAAATCCACGAGTACCCATCAGAAATCCCCTCAACACAACCAACCGACCAGTACTGGGACGGGAAGCGAGACCTATAGTATGCTTCAACTGTGGGAAGCCAGGTCATGTAGCTGCGAAGTGTCAGGCGAAACGATTCACGGAGATGAATCGGAATACCCCAGCCAAACCACAAGGGGTGATATCTCAGGGAATAGATGAAACGTACGAACCCTTCATATCGAAAGGATATATCGCGCGAGATAAGGAAGGTCAAGGGGAACCCATTAACATTCTCAGGGACACGGGAGCATCCCAATCCCTAGTGAAAAGAGGATGCATGCCTAAAGAAGTGACAAGAGTCGCAGGTAGAGCGACCACGATAAGGGGCATAGGAAACAGACCCATAACGATTCCACTATTTAAAGTCCACTTAGTGTCGGATTGGGACTCAGGAGAAATAACTGTAGGCGTAATTGACGAATTACCAATGACAGGGGTAGCCATGATACTAGGAAATGACATCGCGAAATATCAAGATGGGAAACCCATAGGGGTGACCACAAGAAGTAGAGCGATAGAGAGGGGAAATGTAGAAGACAAGCCGTCAGGGGAAAAACAACCGAGACCGGTGGTAACACCCCAACCTTGTTTACCCGTGCCACGACAAGTGCTGATCAAGGAGCAACAGAATGATGGCGACCTAAAACCCTTATTCTGTCGGGTTGGAGAAGAATATCCTAACAAATCAAAAAGTCAATATTTCCTCAATAGGGGCGTACTAATGAGGAAATGGAATGCCCCCAAGACAAAGGGAGAGTCGGGAGATACTGTGCGGGAACAAGTAATGGTACCCGACATGTATCAAGAGGATATCATGAAAGTGGCACATGAGATACCACTGGCGGGCCACCTAGGTGTCAACAAGACCCTAGAAAAGTTGACCAGACATTTCTACTGGCCAGGAATCGTGGGAGATGTCAAAACGTTCTGTAGAACTTGTGGGACGTGCCAAAAGACTGGAAAACCCAACCAGAATATTCCCCCGGCCCCACTCCAACCTATACCGGCAGTGGAAGAACCATTTAGTAGGGTAATAGTGGACTGTGTAGGACCGCTACCCAAAACCAAAACAGGACACAAATTTATATTAACTATAATGTGCGCGTCCACAAGGTTTCCAGAAGCGATCCCACTGCGCAACATATCAACGAAAAAGGTGGTAGATGCCCTGATAAACTTTTTCACTAAAATGGGGCTACCCAGAACCATACAGACAGACCAAGGATCTAATTTTACGTCGAGGCTATTCGAGCAGGCTACGGAGCAACTGGGAATCACCCACATAAAATCCAGCGCTTATCACCCTCAATCGCAGGGGGCTCTGGAACGCTTCCACGCCACCCTGAAAACCATGCTCAGGGGCTATTGTATGGAACACGATGCCGAATGGGATCAGGGGATCCCATTTGTGCTTTTCGCAGCTCGAGAAGCCGTCCAAGACTCGTTGGGGTTCAGTCCCTTCGATCTAGTCTTCGGTCATCAGGTACGAGGACCATTAAAAATGATAAAAGAGAAATGGGTCAGCGATGAACCCTTGCCAAATAACATGACGGATTACGTCACTAAAATGCGACAAACCTTAGCCGAAACACGGAAGTTAGCTAAGACCCACCTAGAAAGTAGTCAGAGGGTCATGAAGACCACATACGATAAAAAGGCAGTAGATAGAAAGTTCGAAGAAGGAGAGGAAGTGTTAGTACTCATACCCCTGAATGGTCAACCATTCAAGTCGAAATATCAGGGACCGTACACAATTACTGAAAAGATAAGCCCACTAAAGTATAAGATATCTACCCCCAAGCGTAGAAACAAAACTCAAGTATGTCATGTGAACATGATGAAAAAATATTTCAGGAGGGCGGGAGAAAAATCAATATTGACAGCACAGTGTCACAATGAAGCTGTAAGTGATGAGCACCCCTAAAGAGATCTTCCTGTAGAAAAGGACCCACCCATTAAGTTAAAGAATTCGGAGATAATGAGTAACCTAGGGTGCAAACTTGCACACTTACCGCCGAAAGAAGGGCAAAAGTTACAAGGAATGGTAACAGAATATAGCGACCTATTTGCTGACGCACCTACGCGCACAAGAGCAATAGTGCACGACGTTGAGCTAAAGGAGAGCGAACCAATTAAACAACATCCGTATCGCATAAGTCCGAAGAAATTAGAGATAATGAAAACGGAGATAGACTACATGCTCGAACACGAGATAATAGAGCCCAGTCAAAGTGAATGGGCATCACCGTGCGTGCTGGTCGATAAACCGGACGGAACAATGAGATTCTGTACAGATTATCGCAGAGTGAACGCGATAACCAAGGCAGACGTATACCCTATGCCACGAATAGACGACTGTATAGATAAGATAGGACATGCCAAATACATCACCAAATGCGACCTTCTTAAGGGATACTGGGCAGTGCCTCTAACCGAGAGAGCCAAGCAAATATCGGCGTTTGTAACCCCAGAAGGAGCATACCAATATCGCGTAATGCCATTTGGGATGAAGAATTCCCAAGCAACATTTGTAAGACTGATGAACACATGCCTTGCTGGGATTAAAAACGTAGATACATATGTCGATGACATAGTCATTTACAATGACATATGGGCAGAACATATCGAAACAATTGAAAAAGTATTTAAGAGGTTAAGAACGGCCAAATTAACCATAAACTTAGCTAAAACAGAGTTCTGCCAGGCCGAGGTCAAATATCTAGGGCATGTGGTTGGCCATGGGAAAATCACCCCAGCAAAGGCCAAAGTAGAAGAGATAAAGAATTATCCCATACCAAAAAATGTTAGGAGTTTAAGGAGATTCCTGGGCATGGCAGGGTATTACCGCCGGTTCTGCAGGAATTTTGCATGTCTCACTGCGCCACTGACACAGCTGTTGAAAAAGCACAAGTGATTTCCATGGACACCCGAATGTCAAGAAGCAGCTGAGAAGATCAAGCTAATGTTAAGCAGCGAGCCAGTGTTAAAGGCTCTATCATTTGACAAACCCTTCAGTGTGGCGGTAGATGCCAGCAATAGCGGGATAGGAGCAGTACTGTTACAAATGGGGGAGGATGATCAACTACACCCAGTCAGTTACTACTCAAAGAAACTGAGCAAGTTTCAAAAATCCTACTCCACAATAGAGAAGGAAGCTTTGGCGTTAGTGATGAGTTTATCTCATTTTGAAGTCTATGTATCCTCGGTGCATGGCCCGACTATCCTATACACAGACCACAACCCATTGATATACGTCAATAGAATGAAAAATAAAAACCGGCGAGTACTCTCCTGGAGTCTCATATTGCAGGAATTCGACCTAGACATCAGACACGTAAGGGGTCGGGATAACGTAATAGCGGACGCCTTATCACGTAGATTCGAAACAGAAAGGGAAGAAAAGGGGCGGGGGGGAAAATTCATAAAATAGCTGTAGGAAAAAGTGATGGAAACTCCACGAACATCATTTCTTTAGAGTGACACAAGTTGGTGTCCTTAATCTCAAATATTATTTTCTTGTCTCATACGAGTAATTTTATTTTAAATACATATAAATATAAAAAAAAAAGAGGAACAATTCTCTTTTTTTTTTAACTCTTATGGAGGAAGGTGTTAAGAGAAACATTTTCACACCCTTCATATATATCAATTAAGCAGACACCCCTTCCCACACCCAATCCTTAGCAGATGGAGTCAAAATTAGGCTGGCCAAGCGACCTAGATTTCTACACCCACGCAATGACCTTCAACTGTCGCCAACAAGAAAAACGCGGGAGAATCAAGGCAGTTCGACGAAGGCGGTGGACACGGAAACATGTGTGGGGGCATTCTGCTCGAAAAATGGAAACACCGCGGTTGATTCGCATGGTGAAAAAAAAAAAGAAAAACATCTCATCGACTCGTATCGTGCCACAAAGGAACAATATATACCCACCTTAGCACTAATCGATTGGAATTCACGCCGTGCTGATAAGGAATAACATATATCCACCTTAGCATAAATGGATTGGAATTTACGAGAATCGATCCTTCAAACCAGCACCTCATAAAAGGGAAAGAAGCTTCGGGTGAATTGAACGTCGACTCAACAAAAGAAGTTAACTCTTTCTAAATTGTTTTTGCTCGATCAATTATGTGAACTGTTGAATGCCCCATGAAAAAAAAAGGAAAAAGAAAAAGAAAAAAAATGGGGAAAAGAAAAGCAACCCTCGAACTAAGGTTTTTTTTCCTAAATGCTGAATCCCCCCCCCCTCTGTTGATCGGCCCATAAGTAACATATCATTGACTATAAAAAAGGAAAAAAAAAGGAAGAAGAAAAAAAAAGGGGGAAAGAAAAGAAAATAAAAAAAAATAGAGGAAAGAGGGAAAAACTATCTCTATATCTTGAGACTTTCAGTGTGACACCCCCCTCTCTGAGTATCACTCATATCTCGTTGATTCTCATCGAAGAGAACAAACAGAACCTTCCTAAGACAATCGAAATATCACTCACCCCCCCTCTCCTTGTCCCAAATCATTGTCTGCATGTATATATTCTTTTATTCTTTTTTTTTCATGTTATTTCAGTTATGATTTCAGTTGCATGTTCTGTTTTCGTAGTTACATTTTACCCGGTTCAATTTGTTTAAATAAATCGTTGATTTAATAACTCTCATACCCGTGTCGACTTGTGTCTCTTTTGTTTGCCTTACATTGCCGCCCGTGAATGCCTCGAGTATATTCCACGACGATTCTGGTCTGAACCTGGACACTGTACCATAGAGACCGCATGATTTGCAGTCGGTACCCGTCAAACTTTTCTTTTTCTTAAAACGCGTGCCCGGCCTTGGGATTTTCTCTGAGAACTCCAACCTTGGTACCGTACAGGGAGGTTCTCGTCAAGAAACAGGCTCGTGGTACCGTCACAATACCTACAATTAACCATTCTGTCAGGTCTGATACTATAGACGACACATCCTTTTTAAACATGGAATGCAGAGGAAGATCCGATATAAATGTACGGAAACTATCCCAGTCAGCCATTGTGTATCGATATACCATACGATGTAGAGGTACGTTTGGGGACATATTACATTTCATTTTTATCTTAATTGATACACCTGAGTGGTCGGAAGATCCAAGAGGAGACAGAACGGAAACTGAACATAGTTCAGGGCAAGTTGTGAGAAAAAGGTCTAGGAGACTTGCATACTGGCCGTCATTGTCAGGCACACGGGTGGGTTCGTGAACAATCTGAGTGAGGTCATAAGCAATGGAGAAATCATGATAGAATCTCCCCTCATCATCGGTCTTGTTTGAGTGGGTCAACCATTCCACATTGTGAACATTGAAGTCTCCACATACGTGAATTGTTAGCTGAAGGATATGCTAATAGAACTTGGTCAATTTTCTCAGATATGCTTTTAAAGATAGTAACTCCGCTGTTATGGGGGGCGATAGAGAGTAAATATAAATGCCGTAGTGAGAGCTAGTGCTACTCGGAAGCACATATAGGGCAAGTTAGGATCTTCTCTGGAGATGTCCCTACCACATGGAAAGCCATCTTTTATATAGGCACATATTCCATGCCCATGGCGATCTTGGGGGTCAGTTTTGGAAGTTAGGTTGGAGTATCCTTTAATTACGAACTCATTTAGGGAAATAGTCTGTCCAATTCCAGTTTCGCTTAAAAAGAAAAGGTCTGGTTTAGTCTCCTGTAATTGGGTTTCAACCTCTGGAAGGTTAGAACGTAGACCCCTGATGTTGGAGAAGGAGACATGGTAGTGGGGGTCTATGTTGGAAGTTTCAGATCCGGATTTAATCGTGTATTTTTTATTGAAACTTCTCATGATGGAATTTTGGAGTTTGTGGACTAGGTTGTCAGATTTGCTTGCTTTCAACCATTCAGGTCTATATCATCAAGGCATTGTGCTCAGCACTCCTTGATTCCAGGTGTTCTCGCACCATAGTGCACACGGACCTCTGCTACACTTGGAAGAAGAAGAATGTCAGGGTGACCAGCATCAGTGGAGAGACACTGACATGTTGCTGTGAACATTCACACAAGAACTGGAAATTTGGCTAACCTCAAGATGCTGGTAGCGCTCGAAAAACCGCTGAGCTTTCACCTGCTTCTAGCTCTCTGCCATAAGAGCCCTAGGTGGTGTTCACATAACATAGACGGGGGCGGTACAGTTTCAGGAGAAGGCTCCTGTGTGTGCCGCACTGAGGATTGACCAGCCAGACTGTGAAATTTGACCAGCAGCAGAAGGCTTGGACTTCCTCATGAAAGTGGTCGGAAAACCAGGAATCAAACAAACTGCTGAATGGAGTAGCCGAGTACTATGTGTCCGACCAAATGAGGCCTGCATACAAAGAAGAACTCCACGAATGGATCAAGAATGGCTGGTTAATTCCCTACCTATGAGAAATTTGGAGCTCCCAAAGGCCTGATCCCGCTGATGGTGGTTGCTCAGCACAATAAAGCAAAGCTGAGGCCAGTGATGGACTACCGCGAACTAAACACGCATGTTGATGCGTTCATGGTAGATGCTGACATTTGTGCCAGCAAGTTACGAGAGTGATGACAGCAGGGTTCCAATGTGTCCATGCTGGATCTAAGAAAAGCATACCTGCAGGTCCAGATCAGCGAGACGATGTGGCCATTTCAGACGGTGGCGTTTGCCAGCAGGAGGTACTGCCTTACCAGACTAGGCTTCGCACTGAACCTGGCACCCCAAATAATAAAGACCTGTGTTGTCACAGGAAGAAACAATAAAAGAGAAGACATTGGCATACCTTGTGACATATATGTGAACGAAGACGTGTCAATCACGCATAAGGTCCAAACTGGCTGAGTTTGGTTTGATTTGCAAGGACCCAGAATGCTTGGAGGATGGCACCTGTGTCTTGGGCCTGAACATTCAACAAGAACAAAGGACTTGAAGTGGATGGACACGTGCGGCAACAGGCACCATAAAAAGGAGGCCAAGCGCAGTCACCAAAGATTAGGATGATGAAACAGCAGATGATCTGTTGGTTTGCATGTTGAAGGAGACCATCGCAAGGGTAAAACAGGATGACCCCACCAAAGGAGACTGGTGCATGCTGAGAGACAAACTAAATGCGTGGGTAGACACGAACTCTCTGTTGATTGGTGCGCCGTTAGAGAAGAAAGGGGCTGCAACTGAAGATGCCTGCTGGTTGCAATCAGCGAATGATGCTACTCATATCAACCTGGCAGAGGTCAATGCAGTGATAAAAGGCATCAACCTGGCACTCCAGTGGAAAGTCAGGAAATTACACATACACACTGATTCGTTATGCATGTATCACTAGATATCGGACATGCTGACAGGCAAGACCAGGATGTGCACCAAGGCAGCCACCGAGATGCTGATCAGACGGAGGTTGGAGACAATAATGAAGCTGATAACAAAGTACCTGTCTGTGGATGTGATACTGGTCACTTTAAATTGCAACCTTACTGATAGGCTTACTCAGGTGCCACAGAGATGGCATGATGCCATGAAGGAAGCTGGGCTGGTATCATTATTATGTGCTTCCTCTATCGAGGCAGCAGACAAAACCGGAGAGATACATCACAATAGTGGGCACCTCGGAGTGAGACGGACATTTTGTGCAATTGACCAATCCGTTGGTGTCCAAAAGTGCAGTGTAAGCAGTGGTTAAAGAATGCCAAACATGCCAGTCAATTGACCCCGCCCCGGCTAGATGGCGGAAAAGTCGGCTGGGAGTAGACACGACTTGGAGCCGACTCGGTATAGACATGACCCATTACGGCAGCCAGCACTTCCTCACCCTGACTGATTGTGAACCGACGAGGTTTAAGATCTGGCGCCCATTAATAAGACAGGACTCCTCCAGTGTCATACATGATTTGGAATCTATACCTTACGAAAGGGGGCCGCCTGAAGAGATCCTCATGGACAACAACACAGCCTTCTGCAGTGGGGAGTTCAAGCATTTTGTAGACAAGTGGGGGATCTGGCTGAGACACCGATGTGTGTATGTGGCAACGGCATAGCTGAGCAGTGCCACCAAAATGTGAAGAGGTTCACGGCAAGAAAATAATGCACGTTTGCAGAGGCGTGCTATAATATAATGCAACACCAAAAGATGCCATGACTGCTGCAAGCACACCTGCCAATGCGATTCATTGTTATCAAGTGCGTATCAAGGACATTGACGCCCGTCTGCCTGATTGGCAGAGAAGATGAGAGGTTTATGAGTTAGGGGATGAGTTAGGGGACACTGTCTGGGTGAAGCCTCCCAATAGCCAATGCACTACCAGCTTTCAAAGAGGACAAATCACTGGCATCATCAGTGAGTAGACCGTGCTAGTCAATGTTACCCCACACCATGTGTGGAATGTCCGTCCAGTCCGCCCTAAATATGAACCAGTTGGCGAGTAGCAGTAATGGTGAATCATCCAATGATAACCTGTGGATCCGACCTATAACCCGCGACCGTGATGGTATGATTGCACACCCCAACGCTGATGTTGATAGTTCCGATGCCATTCTGAGAAGGTGAAGTAGTCCACCCAATCCCCCTTCATAGGAGTGCCCGCAACAAATGACCATGTCCACAATGCCACATGTGTGACCTTATTAGTCTCCATATGGGCAATTAGACTGCCATATTGATTTTTTATTAATTGAATGTTTACTCACTTTAAACATGAATTTTCAAGTTTCCATGGGTAAAATAAATTAACTTTTTACATGAAATGACTATTCATGTAATAATGTTTAAGATCAGAAACATTTTTCATGTCTTATTGTTCTCATATCACCTGCAAGCCCTATTTAGCAACATTACCCTGCTGAAATAAATATCACATTTAAATTTGGAGCAGAAAATTAGTTTTTTTGGATATTAAGACCAGTAAATGTAACTATCAGGATACTCTGACCAAATCACTGCTAAAAAAATTGTTCACGTCGATCAAACTTAACCATTGAACCAGAACTTGAAAACGAAATGAAACAAAATTTATTTTCATTATTACTAGAAAAGATGTTATTATTTTAGTAAGAACGAATTATTATTTCGTTATCTTTCTCACTGAAATGTTTTGTTATCTTTCTTATTAAAATGAAATAAAACGAAAGTAAATATCTTTTTCGTAATAGACCAGCCATACATCAAAAATCACTTCGGTTCAAATTCTGTAGAAGTTATCAACATTTTAAAGTGCTTGACAAGTATTGCTTGTTGAGGTGGAATTTGACAATAGAATACTACATTTTCGACCGATTTTCTTTTCGTTCTAACTCCACAGACTTGACACTACTTTTGTTAATTAGAATTTTATGAAATATAAACAGAATAAAAAACATTTCATGAGAAAAGGCAAAAGACAATAAATGCAATGTAAGTAACCTATTTATATAAAATAAAATCTTGACAGAAGTGTGTGAGTGCATACCTATCTATTATATATCATAAACTACACAAGATACGATTACAAAAAATGTATGAGATTAAGTGTGAACTCTGCCTAGTTATGAAAATATGGTAAATAATATGCAAAATAAAATAATATTCATTCCTTTGTAAACAATATGGACTGTAACGGTCACACCCCATGTTGGGACTACATGAAGCGCTCATATAACAAAATAAAAAAAATTGAGGAAAAAAAAGGAAAAAAGAGGTCCTCTGGGTTCGATATATTTTTCCAAACAAGAGGGGATGAGAGAGATTCTTCCAAAACCCAGAAAATATAGAAAAGACGAATGAACAGCACAGGGAAGTAACGAAACGCAAACATAAGCATTAAAGTTTAAAGCAATTTTATTACAAAAATAGACTATGAGGGAGGGGGAAAAAAAGAAAATAAGATTAAACAAAGAAAAAAAATCATGTGGAAAATGCATCAATAAACAACAAAAAGAGCAAAACAAAAGGAAACATAAGTTCATCGTACGAGAGAAAACTTATAATTCATACTTTTTTTTATGTGGGGTTCCTTTGCAGATTTCATTATTTTAGTTGTTCTTCTTTAGCCTGGCTTCATCATGTTCACAAACATGCATCCACAATTCTGGAGCATTTTGTCAGCCTTATTCTCGCAGTGGCAAATTCCACATCTCAAACTCACTAGTGAAATATCTTTGGACCAAAGTTTTCGGACAGCACAATTTTTACCAAAATTAATTTAAATGTTGATTTATAAATTTTCATGTCTTTGTTTTCGATTATTTCATTAATATCCTTTGCCCATTGTAAACAAGTTCGCTCACGTTCATTTTTCATCGATGAGGAATTTTGTACCGACTAAAGTGTAGCTTCATTGTTGGTTGACTACTCAAAATAGGGTGTAATCATTCGAGCCCTACACCCGTTTGGCAAGAAATATCTAAAAAAAAAAAAAAAAAAAATGTATTTCTTTTTTTCTCCTTTCTCCTTTTTCATCTGCATGTCTTTCTTTTTATATTTGTTCATTTTTGGCAGTAAGCAACCTAGAATCAAAAAGGGTCAGGCAGTGAGCTGCTACTGAGTGACCTTATCTTCTGGTTGAATCGTCCTTACAAAGTGGAGGAAAAGTTAAGACCTGTTGAGTTTTTTATTCTATTCTCTCATCCTCTCTCTTTCTCCCTATGCTCTCTGCTTCCCTTATTACAGGTTTGACCTCTCTTTCTCTAAATTCTTTTACCTTGGCAATAATTAAAACAAAAAAGTAAGATATATTTTCTGTCAGCTAAAAAAGATAAAATTTAAGATGTTTTCTCACTAAAACACATAATCTAATGTGGCGATTATGTGACAGGACCAAAATTTAGAAACTGAGCATCTCTTTTCAAATCTCTGAATATTGAATTTTTACTTTAAAGGGATGAAAAGTTCCAAGTGAAGAAGTGTCAAGTCTGTTTAGTTAGAACGAAAAGAAAATCAGTTGAAAATGTTATGTTCTACTTGGATTGTCAAATTCCACCTCAACAAGCAATACTTGTCAAGCACTTTAAAATGTTGATAACTTCTACAGAATTTAAACTGGAGTGATTTTTGATAAGTGACCTGATAATAATATATTTACTTTAGTTTTATTTCATTTTAGTAAGAAAGATAAGAAATAGTAATTCGTTCTTACTAAAACAATTTTATTTCTGGTAATAATAAAAATAAATTTTGTTTCATTTCATTTTCAAGTTCCGGTTCGGTGGTTAAGTTTGATGGACGTGGACAATTTTTAGCAGTGATTTGGTTAGGGTATTCCGATAGTCACATTTACCTTAAGACCTTTATCATCCAATGAAATCCATTATATTTTTATTCATGGCCATGTTTTTTTTTTCCAATTGAAAAGTACTAATGCACATGCATGTTACAAATATATTTTCTGTCAGCTAAAAAAGATAAAATTTAAGAATGGTGAATGCTATTGACATTTAAAAAATGTTTTAATATTCAGAAAACTACTTGTCTGACTCAAATTTGAAAGTGATATTCATTTTCAACAGATCCCAAAACCTATTTCGCCAATTTAAAGGTAGGTGTTGAGTTGCAGTTAAAGTAAAAATTTGTCTTTTATTTTATTTACTTTTTCAGTGGATTATTATCGAACGGATATCAGATTACAAGAAAAAAAAAAAAAAAAAAAAAAAAAAATCAATATTTAAATTTTTATATAGGGCTGCTAAATTTCTAATAACATTTGGTGCTTGTGCACTTATTGAAGCGCACTATTTTAAATAGTCTGTCAGAAATTGCATAACATGCAAATGGCTTGTTTTATTATAGACTTTCTCATAAATTGATTTAAATTTTAACCTGCATGCGTGAACATTTAAGACAGTTTCAGTTCATGTAAACATTTCTAACTGGATGGACGATGTTGGTGTCCATCCTTTAATCATTCATGGACTCATTAATTTAAGGGCGGATTGGTCCCTCTCGTCTCTGCACAGTGAGACAATTTAACCTGACTAATTAGGTTTCCTTCCTTAACGTAATATCGCCTCCTTTTTAATCAGCTCAGAATGTTGATATTGGATTTACCTATTCAACGGAATTAACTGCCCCCTTTCTATTGGAATCATGATTACATGGAGCCATACCAAGAACATTTAAACTCTAATCAGTAGAAATTTACCTACCACTTCTAATAAAGTTTCAACTACCAAACTCAGCTGAGATGCAAAATGATGCAACAATTTTGCAATCCAGAAGAATGGACGACTGGCTTTAATCAACCAGGTAAGTTCGCCTGTGTCAATCTTTCTCTCCATCAGAAGTTCCAGACTGTGAGAATAAATTTCTCACATTTCAAGTTAAATTTAAGTTTTACAAGATCTCTTTTTTATTAAATTGTTAGGTGAAAGTACAAAATAGTTACAAAACCCTCCTCTCCCATGTCAATAATGGTTTTCTAAATTATAACGTTAGGTAATGTTGAGTGGTTCTTTACCATGGAGTGTGATTCGGTCTAATGAAATAGTTCTTCTGAAAGCTGAATTAGGACATTATTGAACCAGGAATGAAAATATGCAATTAAATGAAATCTAGCTTTCTTATTTTTCCCCCTATTTTTTCAGTAAATTATTATCAAAATGAAACAAAACCACTTTATTTGTTTTTCTTTTCTTTTTTTTTGTGGACCTGTACAATGCCCATGTTATTAAGAAAAAAAAATGGTTCTTTGTGATATTAGGGGCACTCATAACATTTTACAGGACCACAAATTGATTTTATACTGTTTTGTAACGAAAACAAACCAATAAATACTATGGTGGTATTTGGTGGATTTCTGCCATTTATTTTTTTTCAACTCTTTGACCGATTCTGAGACTTCAAAGGAGAGAACATCATAGCGTTTTCTTTGTTCCCCCCCCAAAAAAAAACAGTTCAAAAAATTTCCGAACATAAATGCTACCAAAGGCAAGATTAGTTACTCTTCTGTCTATTTGGATAGGTTTTTAGTGTTTTTACTTATTTTAAAGCGTTTTTTTTTTTAAGTTTGAAACATAAGTAGTGCCTAGTGTTTAACTCAGAACAATAAGATTGCAGAAATTCTTCAGAGTTTTGGGTGCACCGAGTTTCGATTTTAATAAGCACTTACAAATAAGTTAGAAGAGTAACATTTTGCCTAAAAACGGAAGAAGTTTCATTTCATTTCATTTCCTCAGGATATGATTTCATGTTTTTGTTCTAAAATTAACTTCCACTTCTAAACACATCTTTGAGACAAACTATTTTTAGTCGCGAAGATGGGTAAAGAACCAGTCATTATGGATACAAACAATATTTTTAAAATTAATTTCTTAATCTTACTTAAAAACAAAATGTAAACATATATAAACAAAATATATAGAAAATAATTTCTTATCTTCTATATAAATAAAACAGTAGACGAATGTGTGTTTAAATATCTAACAGGTAAACTATCAAACTACTGGTCACATAGCACTGAAATTCTCAGGAAATAATATTCATGCACCAAGAGTGGTTTATAGCGAATAATATCTTTGCTTACATGCGTGTATATCGCATATAGACATCGTCAAATTCACGTAAAATGTTCATTAAGCATTAGGTGACATTTTGTTTTTTTGTGTGCATGCGTGTACATTTGTTTTTTTCTCAGGCTGAAATGCTCAGTTCTTTTTAATTTCAATTCTAACTGATGACACAAACTAATTTTTTTTATGTTTTTGTATTAAAAAACAAAACAAAAAAAAAACGAAATCATACGTACATTTTACTCGCGGTTTGAAATTTGTAAATATGAAAACAAACCTATATATCTTTTTTACAATCTCATATATACTTAATTTTATACATTATTTATAATGGAAAAGAGGGGAATGACACACAGAATATGGACAGTGCTGAAATAATAACATTAGTTAGAAAGTCATTCTTAATATAGGAGGGGAAGGTATTATTTAGACTATTCTGTACTTTCACTTAACAATTTATTAAATAAGAAACTGACATGTATTATCTCTATTTTTGTTTAGTATTAGTTAACATTAAGTATCTGTTTCTCAATTCAATTTCTTGATTAGTTTATTGTAAAGCAAGTGTTGCCTAATCACTAACTGCACTTTGAAATATTTATTTTTTGAGTAGCATGAATTTTAAATAAGGTGCTTCTACAGTGTAGTACACATATTTAAAAAATACATACAATTTATAATGAAATCATGTATTTCGAAAAACTGCTGAGTCATTTTCCGGAAGTGTTGATGATAAGGGGCGGGGTGGGGCACGATTATGTTGCTTTAAAAAGTACTCTGGAGGCCATCAAACCTTTTTTTTTTTTAGGTGAGGTTGGGGTGTGGTGAATTAGTGCCTGCTCATTCTCCAAAGCATTACCACCACTTTTTCTGTTTATGGAGAGGAGGGCAGTAGATGATTTCGCGTCAGAACAGATACTACACTGGCCAAAAGGCCAATTAAGCGTTATAGTTTTCTACCTGGCACCTTCTAAAAAAAAATACAAAATAAAATATATTTTAAGATAATAGAGATTAAAATTATGAAAAATTATTGTCAAAATTAGTAATATATCCAGGGATTATGAAAAATGATGAAATGTAAGTTAATTGATTGGTGTGTTTGTAATGAAATAATCGGCCTTGACAATATATCAAAGTTATTTTCGTAAGAGGTGGCCATAATAAAGGTTATAATTATGAAAAATTGTTGTCGAAATTAGTAACATATCTAAGAATTATGAAATATGATGAAATGTGAGTTAATTGATTGGTGGATGGATGGATGGATGGGTTATTTAATCAGCATATCAACCTTTGTGGGCCATTCAATGCTGAATCTAGTCATTTTGGGGATAGTATTTGATGTTGTATCCAGTTATTTTATAGGAGACTTTTATTCTTGAAGCTCTTTGTACTTTCAATCGTTAGCCTGTTGCTTTTGGTTTGGTTGTTTTATAGTGGATTTTATTATTTTTGTTCTCTGTCTTGCAGGATGCTTTTGCAGCATATAAGGTTTTTGCGGGTTATATTTTTTGGACGAGTCCTATTTCTTTAATGTAAGATAAGATTTTTTTGGTGTTGTTCTCTTTGAAGATTATTTGAAGATCTATTTCTTTATAGTGTTTTTTCCTAATTTGTGAAAGATCTGTGCATTCAGTTAGTAAATGTTTTACAGTAAGTGGTACTTGATAGGGAATGCATTGGGGTTGCGTTTCTCCTTTTAGGAGGTAGGTGTGTGTGACCTATTCTAAGTCTTGTTAAAATGACATTTTGTTTTTTGTTTGTTTTTTGATAATCCTGCCTCCTCTCTCCAAGTGTGGGTTTTATATTGTATAATTTGTTATTTGTATTTTTATTCCATTGACTTTGCCATTTCCCAAGTATATGGCTGTTGATCAGGGGTCTAATATCCGTGTATGGGATCCTGTACCCATCAAGGTTCAACTTCATTGCCTCCTTAGCCATAGCATCGGCTCTTTCATTGCCCCTGATTCCCATGTTGCTAGGGATCCAGGTGAATATTATTTTCTTTTGGTCGGTAATGAGATTTATTTTGTTTAGGAGTTTAATAATTGTGGGGTTCTCTTGTTTTCTTTTTTTTTATAGCTGTTACAACGGATAAGGAGTCAGAGAATATAATGAATTTTTCTGAGTTTTCTTCAGCAATGATATCCAGTGCTAAATCTATGGCTCTGGTTTCAGCACTAAATATAGAGGCTTCATTCGGAAGTCGTTTGCTAATTTTTGTATTGTTGTAGGTAGCTGCACATCCAACTCTATCGTTATCCTTCGAGCCATCTGTGTATATGTATGTATAGTCAGAGTAGCATAGATTGATATTTTCAAGTTCTTCTTGAAATATGGCAGGATTTGTTTGATTTTTTATTTTCATTTAAGTTCAGCATTACGTATGGTTGTCTCATAGTCCATGGTGGGTTTTCGGATATTACAGAATGGTGGATATTTGTTATTGGAATTTGAGATTCTTCTATACTGGTTTCCATTCAAAGTCCGAAGGTTTTTATGGCTTTTTCTTTTCTGTTAAATAGGTTTCTATATTTGGGGTCAAAGGTACATTGATAAGCAGGGTTTGTTGGGCAAGACTTTAGTTTCAGGTAGTATTGTAAGCCAAGTTTTTCCCGTCTGAGCTTTAGGGGTGCTTCATGAGCTTCTGCATATAGGCTTTCTTTGGGGGATGTTCTATATGCTCCCAAGATTAGTCTTAGTCCTTCATGGTGAATGGGGTCAAGGATATTTATGTAGGAAGGCCTTGCTGACCCATAAATGAAACAGCCATAGTCTAGTTTCGAACGAATTAGAGTCCTGTATAGTTTTAGGAGCGTTTGTTGGTCTGCTCCCCAGTCTGTGTTAGCAACAACTCTTAATAATTGTAGTGCTTTGTGGCATTTCTGCTTTAAATATCTCAGATGGGGAATAAAATTCAATTTTTTGTCAAAAATGATCCCTAGGTATTTATATTGATCAGTAATATCAATTTTTTTGCCATCGAGTTTGAGGGTTGGATCGTTATGCATTTTTTTAATATTACAGAAGTGCATGCACTTCGTTTTAGACTCGGAAAATTTAAGACGATTTTCTGTGGCCCACCGGTTTATTTTGTTTAGGTTCAGCTGCAACTGTCGCTCTATTGTTTAGACATTTTTTGATCTATAACAGATCAAGAAGTCATCGACATATAGGGAGCAGTTGGTTCCAGGACTTAGGCATTTGGTAATAGTGTTAATCTTTATATTAAATAAAGTGACTGATAGTATGCTTCCTTGTGGGACCCCTTCTTCCTGGTTTTCGAGGTCAGAAAGGGTGGATCCCACACGGACCCTAAAGTTCCTGTCAGATAAAAAATCTTTTATTAGTTTGGGTAGTTTTCCCTTTAGACTTAGATTGTGCAGGTCTTTCATAATGCCATATCTCCATGTTGTCTCGTAGGCTTTTTCCAAATCAAAGAAGATGGTCGTTATGTGTTCTTTTTTTATGTACCCCTCTCTAATGAAAGTTTCCAGGCGTGCCAGGTTGTCAATGGTGCTTCTTTTATTTCTAAATCCACTTTGGAGGTCTGTTATCAGGCCATTTGCTTCGAGGTACCAGGTTAATCTTTTGTTTAGCATTCTTTCAAATGTTTTGCATACGCAACTTATCAATGCTATGGGTCAGTAGCTTGTGGGATCAGACTTAACTTTATCAGGTTTGGGGATGGGGATCACTGTTGCTTGTTTCCATATGTCAGGGAGTTTACCCTGATCCAAATGTCATTGAAGATGTTTTGGAGGTAGATTAAGGATTTTTAAGGTAGTTGTTTCAAGAACTCGTAGTGGATCTCATCTGGCCCTGTTGCAGTGTTGTGTGAACTGTTTATGGCGTCGGTTAATTCAGATAGGGTGAAAGGTTTGTTGTAGTTGTTTGTTGTTTTTTGCTGGTTATTTTTGTATTATCTTTTGACAGGTGTTTTAGCGGTGTTGGTTGATTTTTACCAGCTATTTTTCTAACCATATTCCAGATTTGTTTTGTTTTCGTGTTAGAGTTCAGTTTGCTGATATAGACTCTCCATGACATTCTTTTGGCCTCCTTAATTGTTCTACGGGCTTTTGCTCGGTTTTGTTTGAATTGGTCTAGATTGTGGGTAGTGGGACGACTTAAATTTTCGCAGTGCAGCTTTACGTAATCTTTTGGCAATCTTCATTAAACCAAGGTCTTTTATATTTTTTGGATTTGGAGCCTTTGGGTATACATTCCCCAGCTATTGACATCAACGTATCAGTGAAGTGTTCCATAGAGTTCTTTGGTTCATCTTTGTCTATTAGTTTTGCATTGCATTGGGTTTTATATTCCTCCCAATTTGCTTTCTTTAGCTTCCATCTGGTGAGGTTATCTTCAATTGGGATTGAGTTTTCAAGTATGATGGGAAAGTGATCGCTACCACATGAGTCATCATACACTTGCCAGCTGTAGTCCATTAATGTGGCTGGGTCGCATAGCGACAAATCAATGGCTGAGTATGTACCTGAGGCAGGGTGGAGATATGTATTGGAGTTTTGGTTCATGATGATATTTTCTAGTTTTTTACCTTTTATGTCTGTTTTATTGCTTCCCCATATGATGTTGTGGCTGTTGAAGTCTCCTAGTAGGATGTATGGTTTAGGAAGTTGTTCTATTATTTTGTTGACTTCAGCTTCATTTATGGGGTCATGTGGTGGGATATACATGGAGCAAATGTTGATAGTTTTATGTTAAGTGGTTTTCACAGCAATTGCTTGTAATGTGGTGTCTAGAGTTATTTCGCTCTGAGGGATGTTGTTTCTAACTAGATCCGATACACCTCCGGAGGCCCTCTGTCCAGTATTGTGTATAAAGTTGTATTGGGTGTAGTTTTTTATAGTGATGTTATTGTGTGTCTTTAGGAATGTTTCCTGGAGGCAGATGATAGCAGGTCGTAGTTTAGATATTAACAGTAGCCAGTCGTTTATGTTTGCCTTAAGTCCTCGGCAGTTCCATTGAATGATAGTTTGAGTTTTTTTTATTGTGGTCTGTCATTTTATTTGTCTGGGGATGTTTTGTCTTCAACTTCCATCTCCTCCAGTGTTCCTATTATGTTTCCTCCTCTTGAGGTTGATTGGGATCTAGATTTTGGTTTGTTTGTTTTTTCTTTAGTTTTTGTTTTATTGGGTGATGATGGTCTTGTTTATAAGGGTTGTTTTCATTTGGTGAGTTTTTTCTTTTTCTTTGTTTGATTTAATTTGAGTTTTTTGATTTGTTCGTTCTGTTTTTTTTTTTATTGTACTCACTTTTGTAGACTGATTATTTCCAGAGTTCAGGATTAGTGTTTTAATTTCTTTCATTAGGTCTTTCATCTCTTTTATCAATTGAGATATTTCTTCAGTTTTTATTTCTGGAGGATTTTTTGAATAACTTTGACAACTTTGATTTGTGTGTATTTTAGCATTCTTGGTTACTTCTGAGTATCTTGCGTTCATAATTTTCCTGGCTTCCGGGAAGGTTATATGTTTTGTGTACTTTATTGTTGTTATTTCTTTTTCTTTTAGCCATGTTTTGCATCCTTTAAAGTCAGCTGAATGGTTTTCCTTACAGTTTAAGCATTTGGGGTCTTTTTTGCAGTCACTATGTTTTGAGTTTTCACCACATCTTACACAGATCGGTGATTTGGTGCATTTGGATTGGTGATGCCCAAATTGTTGACAATTGTAGCACCTTAGAGGGTTTGGGATGTATTTTTCAACGTTCACTTTTAGGTATCCGATTTTAATCTCACTTGGGGGCTTGTGGAGTCAAAGGAGAGTATATATGTATTTGTAAATATAGTTTCTACATTTCGTTTTATTCTTATTCTTTTTACATCTGTAACACTTTGGGATGCTAGATTAGATAAAATTTTCTCAGTCGAGCAATCTGATAGTTCACTGCATCTAATGACTCCTTTTGACGAGTTTAGGTATGGGTGGGGATAAGTTTTAATTTTGATATTGTTAAAGGTTTGCCATTTGAGAATTTCTTTAATTTGTGTTTTTTGTTTCAATTCGATAAGTATGGTGTTATTTTGCAGTCGTTTTATCATTTTGGGTTTTATTTTTTGAGAGAAAACTTTTTCCATTGTAAAAGGTGAGATTTTATTTATTTCATTTTTTTCAAGTGTTTCCATTACTAAAAATATTGTGTTTTCATTGATTAAGCAATTCTGTTCGTCCTCTGAACTTGAGATGTCGGAAACATCAGAGAAGTTTCTTTTTTGGGGGGTTTTGAGGATAAAAAAAGCCATAATCAAAAAGCTTGGTTTTTTCATCATCTTTGCTCCCCACCCACCTCGGAGCCCTATATGGGAAGTGCCTGGGGGGAAACCCATTCGCCCAGGCTTAACAAGGATACAAAGGTGATATACTCGATTTATGTGATATCATTTATGAGCACCTGTTTTCCTTTGATGTTACTTTGGGATATGAAGTAATTTAAAGGGTTTGCAGTCATGTCATAGATATTTCACTTCGTCGATTGACCCTCAGCCACCGCTTTCCACCATATATTAGGGAGTAGATGTTATTTGTGGGGAAGAGATAGGCATATTGTGTTGATGATAGGTTTATGGGGTGGGCGATATATGGTGGGGCTTGACGTGACCAGCCGATTGGTCGGATCAGGCCCCTCCGACCGCCCGTCTAGCCCAGTAAGGGCCAAAGTGGTGTGTTGGGAAGTGGGGGTACTAAATCCTGACCTCCAAATCTCTCAACCACCAGGATCCCATCCTAAGGGTATTACGGGTCGCTACCTACGGCCAACAGGTAGCCCCATTGAGGGACTTCTACTCTCTGCAGGCGGGTAGTCGGCATATTCTGATGCCCTGCCGACAGGGTCTTGTGGAATCTGATCAAATTTTGAAGAATAATTTTTTAATAGAATGTATTTATTATTATTTATTTATTTATTTATTTTGTTTTTTATTTAACCCATAGTTGGGACCCTAACAGGTACTACCACTCCGAGTCAGAGTGGACCTGGGAGCAATGGTAATTAAAGGGTGGCTCCATGCTCCCCAAAGCCCACAAATTGGGGCCTCACCATCAGATATAGTTTAAGGTCATATCTAGGACCGGGAAGTAGGGAAGGAAAAAGAAAGGAAGGGAGAAGGGAGAGGGGCTGTTGATTTTGTTTTTATTTTTGTAGAACTCTTTTGTAAGCACGTTAAAAAGCAACATGATCATGTGTCTTTCTACTCGCCATTACAACTGTGACGTCATTCCCCGAAGTTAACATTGAAAATTGAGAAAAATATTGTTAAACACCCACCAAAACTGATAGAGTTGCTTTTTTAACGTGTTTTACAAAAGAGAATAAAAAACAAAAACAGAAATCGATGTAGGTGCACTTCGTCTCAGAAAGCCAATAGGCAGCCTGATCTGGTAGCACCAGTAATTGATTAGTACGTTTGTAATGAAATAATAAAGCTAGACAATATGTCAATGTTATTATTTTCGTACGGTGGTTTGATTAGACTTATAAAAATTACTGTCGAAATTAGTAACATATCCAGGAATTATAAAAATTGATGAAATGTTAATTAATTGATTGTGTCTGTAGTTAAATAATCGGCCCGGACAATACATTGAATTAATTACTTTTCATAAAGGTTAGCCATAATATGGGTTAAAATTATGAAAATTGATTGTCGAAATTAGTAACATATCCAGGAATTATGAATAATGATAAAATGTGATTAAATCGATTTATGTGTTTGTAAACCCAGACAATCAAAGTTATTATTTTCATAAGCGGGGCGAGATAAGGTAGGTTCAAATTATGAAAAATGATGAAATGGGAGTTAAATGATTGGTGCATTTTTAATGAAATAATCAACCCAGAAAATATATCAAAGTTATTACTTTCGTAAGAGTGGGGCGATAATGTTGGTCACAATTATGAATAATGATTGTCCAAGAATTATAAAAAAATGATGACATGTGAGTTAATTGATTATTGTGTTTGTAATGAAATAATCATCCCAGACAAAATATCAAAGTTATTATTTTAGTAAAGAAGTAGGCGATAACGTAGATTACAAATATAAAAAATGATTGTCGAAATTAGTGACATATCCAGGAATTATGAAAAATGATGAAACGTTAATTGATTAGTGTGTTCGTAATGAAATATTCAACCCAGACAATATATATTATTATCGTAAGGGGTGGCCATGATGTAGGTTAAAATTATGAAAAATTGTTGTCGAAATTAGTAACATATCCAAAAATTATGAAACATGATTAAATGTTTGTTATTTAATTGGTACGTTTGTAATGAAATAATAAAGCCAGACAATATATCAATGTTATTATTTTTGTACAAGGAGGGGCGATTAATATTGATTAGAATTATAAAGATTACTGTCAAAATTAGTAACATATCCAGGAATTATGAAAAATGATAAAATGTTTAATTCATTAATTAGTGCGTTTGTAGTTAAATAATCCACCCAGACAATATATTAAAGTTATTACTTTTCATAAGGGGTGGTCATAATGTGGATTAAAATCATGAAAAATTATTGTCGAAATTAGTAACATATCAGGAATTATGAAAAATGATTAAATGAGATTAAATCGATTGATGTGTTTGTAATGAAATAAACAACCCAGACAATATATCAAAGTTATTATTTTTGTAAGGGTGGTGATAATGCGGGTTGACTTTATAAAAATTGATTGTCGAAATTAGTAACATATCCAAGAATTATGAAAAATTATGACACGTGAGTTTATTTATTTGTCTGTTTGAATTGAAATAATCGGTCCAGACAATATTTTAAATAAATTAGTAACATATCCAAGAATTCTGAAAAATGATAAAATGTGAATTAATAGAATGGTGTGTTTGCAATGAAATAATCAACTCAGACAATAAATCAGTTATTATTTTTTTGAGGGGGGGGGCTGATAATGTTGGTTAAAATTATGGAAGAATTATGAAAAATGATGACATGTGAGTTAATTTATTATTGTGTTTGTAATTAAATAAAAAATCTAGACAATATATCAAAATTATTATTTTCGTAAAGAAGGGGGCACAACAATGTGGGTTAAAATTATGCAAAATGATTGTCAAAATTAGTAACATATCTAAGAATTATAAAAAATGATGAGATGTGAGTTAATAGATTGGTTTGTTAATAATGAAAAAATAAACCCGGGCAATATATCAATTATTATTTTCATAAGGATGGGGGGGGGGGCGATAATGTGGTTTAAATTATGAAAAATGATTGTCAAGATTAGTAACATAATCAAGAATTGTGAAAAATTATGAAATGTGAGTTAATTGATTTGTGTGTTTAATGAAATAATAAACCAAATAATATATCAAATTTATTATTTTCGCAAGGGGAGGCGATAATGTAGGTTAAAATTATAAAAAATGATTGTCGAAATTAGAAACATATGCAAGAATTATGAAAAATGGTGAAATGTGAATAAATCGATTGGTGTGTTTGTAATGAAATAAAAAACTTAGAGAATATATTAAAGTTATTATTTTCGTAAAGGTAATATGGGTTAATATTATGAAAAATGATTGTCGAAATTAGTAACATATCCGAGAATTATGAAAAATGATGAAATGCGAGTTAATTTATTGGTGTTTTTTCAATGAAATCATCAAACCAAACAATATATCAAAGTTATTATTTTTGTAAGGGCAGTGGACAATAATGTGGGTTACAATTATGAAAAATGAATGTCGAAATTAGTAACATATCCAAAAATAATGAAATGTGAGTTAATTGATTGATGTATTTGTAATTAAATAATAAGTCCAGACAATTTATCAGTTTTGGTGAGTGTTTAACAATATTTTTCTCAATTTTCAACGTTAACTTCGGGGAATGACGTCACAGTTGTAATGGCGAGTAGAAAGACACATGATTATGTTGCTTTTTAACGTGCTCCGGAGTTTTCTATGAATTAACAAACCTTCACTTTTGGAGTGGGCTGGAGAGAGTAATGTCCATTTTGGGGTCACTATGCAATCGCCCACAATGTCATATAGTGACCTTGCAACGTGTCCTTACACGCCCTTGACCCCTTGATCGCGGCCCAGTTATGATTTGCACCCTGGTCGGTACAGTTATGATATGTCGACTGGGCAACCAGGTCTGCCAACCGTTAGTACGTCGCGTCACCCAGTGAGTTCTTCGTTAAGGCGTTGGGGATTCTTCTCGGATGCTCGGTCCTCAAGGCCTGTTCTCCGTGGATCGTCTAGTTATCCTGGGTGTTCGTTGACGGATACGGTGTCACAAATGGCAAATAAAGAATGTACATATATAGGGATCAACGCACATCAGCAACAAAACTCCGGAGGTTGGTTAATATAATATATATTTCGGAAATTCATAAAAGAAGTATTTACAGCATATACATATAGTTGACAATTAATTCAAGCAAGCAGTTAGTTCTACAACTGAGCTTCTGTTGTTGAAATACCTGGTCGGTATCGCGGACTTTGCATAATTCTCATTAAGTGATCGACACGTTATAAGCGTTGAGTTATCAGGCAACAAGCGAGGGCGAGAGAGAGAGAGGTGATTCTGCCGAGACTCTGATTCCGGACTCTCTCTTCTTCTGTTCTGACTCTGACTTAATCTCTGATTTTTCATTTCTTTTATAATACAATTATGGAATGATGACGACACCCATGTTCGTCATCAACCAATCAAATTGCTTGATTATAATTCAACGGAGCCTTTTCTCATTGGTTGATTATACTTTGACAGGGCCCTTTTTCATTGGTCCATTTCCAAAATTGGATTGACTCCTCCTTTAATTAACGCCCAACTTACATCTTGTATTAATTAACTCCTCCCTGGCTTACTAATGGAATTTCCCCATATCCAGGAAAATTATTTTTCCTTTGACTTAAAGCAAATCACGCGATTTTATTTGTTTTAAAATTATCTATTGATCTCATTTTTCACTTTGATAATTCAAAGGAATTTTAGTTTATCTTTGAATTAAGTTCTGGTTGTCGGCCATTCCCTTATATCAGACATTTTGTTTACGTCAAAAGACCAAGAATGCATTTGTCGCTTTGAACTTATCGGACAACACATTTTCCCATCCGAGCAAAAATATTTCATAACTTACATTTTCGGTCGACCTGATTCACCAAATGACAATTCTCGATACGTTATCTTATTGTTTTGAAATTTCGGACAATTTATTTTTTCCTATTCTTTGTTCTAAACCATAATGCCAAGTCACTGCGTGTGTTTCTCTTAGATCAAAAACAACCCGACTTTTCAACTTGTCAAATTCACAGGTCAACTTGGCTCATAGTTTTGCCAATTGCGGGTGTGAAATCCCCACCCCTCCGGCTCCTGTACCACTATGATTCCGGCCATCGTAGATCAAACGCCTGTGTATTTTGGCTAAAATATTTTATGCATTCTTTTTCGCTTTTGAAGTCTAGAATGTGATTTAACCTCTCGCTACAAAGGCACTCTTGCCGCTGCCATTTCAACAACAGACTTAGCTCAGAATTTATTCACAAAAAAAAATTAATAATAATTTTTATTCCTTCAACCTGATCATCGTCCGGGAACAAAAAATTACTTTTAACCAAAAGAAACGTCACATCAACCCTACAGGTCTGATGTGGCCTCTCTTTAGTGTTACAATATTCCAAAAATATAGAATAACTATGGAATCATATTCTAGAAATGACATCGTTTCTTTCGTTGTTATTGGTTGTGGTAGTAAGGGGGAAGAACTATATCAATATTGAAAATTGTGGTAAAGTAAAAGCTGCCTAATCATCATTCGCATCAATGCATTTATGTTATTATTTGGAAAACCTGTTCTATTATGGTCAAGAAATGATATCATTTCACTTAAAATGATGGTGTCAGTAGTATGGAGGGAAAGAACACAGTAATGTGGAATTTTGTACCGAAGCAAGGATTGCCTAATCATAAAACTTCAACATATTTGCTTATTTGTTTGTAAAGCCTGCTGAGTAATCTCTGAAAATGACGTCTTTTTCTCCAAAAATTTTGTTGTCGGTAATGGGGAAAAATGAAACAGAGTAATGTGGAATTTGATAATGAAGCAAGGGTTGTCTAATCACTTAACTGTGTCAATGTATTTATGCATTAATTTTAAAATCCTGCTGAGACATCTTCTAGAAATGACATAATTTTTCTTACAATAATAGTGAGGAAGGAAAGAAACGCAGTAATGTTTAAATTTATGGTGAAGCAAGGGTTGCGAACTCATTAACCAACACAATGTATTTATGTATTAATTTGGAAATCCTAATGATCCATCTTCTAAAAATGATTTCAATTTTCTTAAAATTATGGTAGCCTTGGGGGGGAAGAGAAATTATTTCATATATGTTGTACAATACCTGTCGAGGGTATGTTAAATTGTTTCATGTATATAAATTATCCATCCAAAGGTAGGTAAACATATTTTAAATATGTGTTGTAAATTACCCGTCCCCAAAAAAAGTTACAATTATTTCATAGACATTCTGTAAATGATTTCATACATGTGTAATAGTCATCTTAGGATAGGCAAAATATTCTTTTGCTCGAAATAGCAAATCATACATAGACATTAAAAATTCCTCTCCACAAAGAATAACAATTATATTCAAAATCAACTTCAATTTTCTCATTGTTTATAACGTCCTGAGCAACACCGGGTAGCCCCGCTAGTTTTAAATAAAAATTGATTGTAAAGATGTTTTTAAAATAATTATTGAAAAATAGTGTAGTGTTTACTGTGAGAAATTCCACATAGAACCGCCATCTTTCTTTTAGGCCAGCCATACAGCTCTAGTAGCCAGTTTGTGATTGGATTAAATTTGAATGTGTCAGGTGATTTGACTTGGCGCCTTTTTTGTATTCATACATTTATTTTTCAGTCTAAGAAAAAACACGGAACGGGATAGACTCAAATCAGCGGTTCTCTCACTAGGGAGCCAAGACAATTCCTTCCTGGTCGGTGAACGAAGGACACATCTCTACAAGCAGAGACAACTTATTTTGCTGAACCTGTTCAAATTAAGGAGGACATTCTACAACTGTTCAGCATCTTATTATCCAAATATTGGATCTTATCTTATTTCTCCTTGAGTCCCAAGGGGCTCACATTGTGCCTGATTATAGGCGCCATCATTCCCGCCGTGTTCTCCATGATCTTCATGGAACCTTCCAAAGGAACCAGGAACTAACATTCCAACAATAGGAATTCATACTAAAGGCTCCATGCGTATGGGGGCAAATCGGGCCACCGTTTTGCAAAGGACTTACCAGAACCAAAGAACTTTCATTGCTTTTCCAAAAAATCACTTATCTATAAAAATTACTAATCAATGTGTAGTTCCATTCTTCATTGTTAAAAATTTATCCATATTTATATTTTAAAATCCATTTATTTTTTAAATAAAAGAATTTCTTAAACACCTATTTGAAAAACCCGCCATGACGCTAACATTTTACATTTTTATTGAAAACCGGAAGTAGTTTTTTTTTATTGTTTTGAACTACGGGTGGACAGAAGGAAGTAAAAACCACACGTTTGCATAAGCCGTCTAGCCTTGCACGTGAAGAAATTTGTGCCTCCATACCTGAAAACTAGTCACATTTTACTTATAATTTTTTGCTTTAAAAAAAAAAGAAAAAAAAAAAAAACAGTTCATGAATTTTTTTTTTTTTTCTCAAAGAAATACATGAGTTTTTGATTTCATATATTTTATTTGCACTTTATGGAGTGAATTCTTTTTTTTTAATATCTAAACAAAAAACATTGAATGAAATAGAAATAATTTTCGTAATAAAACAAAACTTTCTGTGCAATATAACAAGATTATAAGGTTTCATTAAAAAAAAAAAAAATCAACATGGTTTTTTTAAAAAAAGGTTTTAAACTTTGGACTTTACAAGTAAATTTCTAAAAAGCTATTCTTTTTTTGTTTTGAATTTGAATATATTATTCATTGATCTTCAATTTGTGATATATAAAACTTTTGCACATAAATTATTAAAATTTTAATAGACATTTCAAAATGTAGGGGGGGGGTGAAAAAAAAGTTTATCTAAAATATGATATTCGGTTTACTGGAAAGAGCATAAAATTTCACATTGACCCTTAAAATATCATAAAAATTTAACCAATAGAAAAATTTTGATAGATTTTTAAAATTTAAAAATTGAAAAAAAATTAACTCATAAAATTCAATTGATTTCATTACGTAAAAAAAAAAAAATGGCTGCATGAAGGCACGCTAGCACTTTGTAAACATTGTTTTTTAAAAAATAAAAAATAATATTTCTATTATTTTTTAAACAACTTTAATAGTTTATTTAAATTTTTTATATTTTATTCACAGTTTTTGTTAGGGGGTGTCAAAAATTACCCCTAAATTCTGATAAGACCTAGTTCAGTGTCCATTGCGGAGAAGTAAATTTATTTATCAATAAAAGTCTTCATTTAAAAAGAAAATTGTGGAGCTGGTCTTAAATGTAAATATTTACCAAAAAGTTATCCGTTCATGTAAATTAAAAATGTTTGTAAAAGTGAGAAATTATCAATAAATGGTTTAGTTACTTTTTTTTTTTATTTATGAACGTAACGTAACATAAATAAATAATGTTTGTAAAAGTGCGAAAGGCAACGTAAGTAAATAAATAAAAAATGGGTACTGCAGAATTTGACTCAAATTCTCGTGATTTCCCGTCAAGCCCGGATCGGACGAGACCGGCAATTATCGGTGTCAGCCGAGCATTGTTCAAATGTTGAAACGCTAATTCGACTTTAAAAAGGTTTTATTTTATTTTTTATTTTTTTATGTTTTTAGTAATTTTTTATTTTATAATTAGTTATTTTTATTGAATTTGAATATTTTTTTTGTACTTCAATTTCTGGGAGTTTGCTTAGCGATATGTAAATGAAAGCAGAGGACATTCGAATTGAAAGAAATCGACTGAACCCCAAAAAAGCTGACAAACAACTATATTTTCAGACTCGCCAAACAGGAAAAACGACAGGCAAGGAAATAAATCTGTGCATGCTAGAAAAACAAATGGAAACGCTGATGCAGACAATCTCATTGTCAGGAAAAGAAATTGCTTTCCCGGGAGCTTCTGGGTACATATTTACTTGAATTTATGTGGAGACAAAAATTTGGAAACGATCCTTTTGTCTCCATCATAAATCATATTTCTGAAAGCTACCCGGTTGGGGGGGGGGGGGCTTCCTTCCATTTCCTCTACCCCATCACCTCCCCCACCTTCGACTGAAGTAAAAGATTCCTAAGGAAATATCCTCATCTCAAGAAAGTTCTTCCGCCGGCAATTAACAACCGTAAAAAAAAAATGTTTTTCTGTCTATTTCTGTGTATGTGTGTTCTGGGGCCCCCTAAGAAAAACAAAAAAACCCTGACTGAACAAAAAGTCTTGAAAATAAAAAAAAGAAAAAAAAAAATATGGTTAAAGAAAAACAAAAAAATTGTACTTACACCTAACATTTATACGCGTAAACAGCCTTTTCTTGAAGATAACAATATTTACATAACTTGCAAATTATATATAAATATTTTGCAAAAAAAATAAATAAATAAATACTAAAATAAATTAAATAAACATATTTGCTTTTTTCAAGGTAGGTTTTTTTGTTATTTTTTTGATAATTTGCATTTGTATTTTTTTTTGGTATGTTTTGCTTTTTTCCTTAGTCTGCGTCTGTTACGCCGCTCAGCTGACATCGATGATTGCCGGTCTCGCCCGATCCGGGCTTGACGGGAAATCACAAGAATTTGGGTCAAATTATTCAAGAGTACCAAATAATGTTATGTGCGCATGCGTTAGCCTTGACTAAGGGGTGGAGGGACTAAGGAGCGACCATTAAATAATTCTGCTGGTTGCCATGGAGTATCGTGTTTTCTTTCGATTTTGACGGTTTGGTTAAAAATAACTCTTGAAATGCAAACGGTAAATTTGCGATGGGTTTGAATTCTGCAACCCCGAAAACCTATTAAAAAAAAACAAATTTTATTGGTCGTGTTCTATTGTAGTTAAAGTATTACTTTAAAAGTAAACATTTACCGCTTAAACATTTTATTGAGTATTTTAAAAACTTTCATTTATTGTAATTTAAGACATCTTTCAGAGTGGTACTGGCGAATGGTGCGTAGAAAAAACAATGCGCCCAAAAAAGATGAAAGAGTTAATGTGAACAGTAGGGACTGCCAAACGATTGTGAAGAATGGACCGCATGTTTCCGTGACGTCAGATTTGTGTTAACTATACGAACTATGGAAAAGCAGAAGCGACTTAATGATTTTTTAAAACCTTTGTTTATCTTCTTCAAACTGCAATTAATAATTAATCTTTGTTATAATTTTGTTAGGTTTTAAGATTTACACAGTTTAACGATTAATAATATAAACATTTGTATATTAAATATGAAATACGGTTTTACTGAATGTTCATTTGGTTACCTACGGAGTTCCATATTTTGTTCGGTAAAAAGAGACAAACAAGATGCTTAATATTTGTGCAATAATATTTTCCAATCAGTTTTAATCTGGCGATAAAATAGCTGACAAGAGTCATGTTTATATTAAAACTTAATATTTAAAAAAAATTTAAACATAATTAATTAAAAATCTATGTTGTAACGGAACATTTTGAAATAATGGAATTTTAATCGTTTTAATCTTTTAAAAATTAATGTTTACGAAGTTTCTTTTTCTTGGCAATTCAACTGATTATAGTATATATTAATTAAAAAAAAACGCTATTTAAAAAAAAAAACATAATATTATGTTTATATCAATTTTTTAATTGCAACTTCTGTGGTGAATAATACATAGCTTACTTGAGTGTAGCTGCCAGAGGTGAGGATGCTCTTCCAACAATCAAGAAGAACAATAGCCTTGTGGTTATTTATACTAATAGAGTAAGGTAATTGTTATAAAAACCTTCCTCCTTTGTGAAGAGTCACTTATTCCTTTATTTTTATGTTACTGTGGTTACAAGACCTGAGAAGAAGGTCGCGAAGAAGATTGTATTTTTTTCGCAACCTCACTTCAGGTTTGCTACTCTCAGTTATATGACTTTTTTTCAACAATTTGCGAAAAAAATACAACAGTTCAACACAATTTCTAACAGAACTTTGAGTCATTAGTAACAGCAATTAGTGACAATTCTGGAAATTGTTCGATTACTCGTACAAGGATATGGAGACCTCTGATACTTCAGCTGTGGCAGATTCCAGGGAGCGACACCATAACCAGATTTCCATTCTGAAGATGAAAATCAAGGGTAGGCTTCGTTTGTCCCGTGGCACAGAGATTACTCCTGCTATATTTTCTGTATTCCACAGGGAAATTTTGGAATACATCAACGAAATTGAAATCTCCATCTGCAAGTTGCAACTTTCCTGTGTCTCTGAAGAGGAAAGAGAGCTTATGGAGTCCGATTGGCTAAGTTACCAGCTGAATTTACAGAAGGAATTAGAAGATCTCTCTCTCCTGTTACATCCTCCAGAGGCTAGTGGCTATTCGGAGCGACCTTCCCTTCCTTATACGTCTGGACCTTCTATGGATAGAGCTCATTCATCATTCACTATTAGACTTCCTCAAGTTCAAATCACTGGACCAACGTTCAGTGGTCGTGAAATGGAAAATGATAGAATGAGTTTTTACAATTTCTTATCACGATTTGAAAATTGTGCAGCAGGCATGGCAAATGACGCAGAAAAATTAAACTTTTTAAAATGCTCTCTGTCTGGGAGACCTCTGCTGCTGATTACTCACTTAAGTTGCGTCAATACAAATTATCAGCAAGCACTGGCAGTATTAAAACGAGAATATTTAGATGTTAGTGACATCATTGATAAGATATTCCAAGATATTATCGATTTCTCCCCCAAGGGGGAGAGTTCTTATGAGGACCTTGGTAGTTTCATCTGCAAAACAGCTTCCATTCTGGAAGAACTGGCCAGCTCTCTCGATTGTGATTTCTCTGAGGATGGTTCTGCGGGGGCTCGATTAATGGCCAAAATACTTTTTTTGAAATTTCCGAGAGCATTGAAGGGAGAGCTTATTCAGTTATGCGGCTCTAGAATTCCTTCTCTGTCAGTTTTGATGCGAGACATCAGTGAGGCTATTAAACGCTTGCTAATTAAAAGCAGCGGGTTGCCTGGTTCTTCAGATATCCATCGAAACAATTCTCGAGTAACCGTTTCAAAATTTAGAGCCACTACAACCAGAGATGTTTCTTTCCGCATAGATTCAGATTGTCAGTCTCCTTCTGGTTACTCGAGTAAACTACCTCCTCTGATTTGTGTTACCTTCGGTCGAGGAGGAAGAACTATCTCTGTAAACTGCCTATTGGATACTGGCAGTGGCAGAACGTATTTGTCTGGTGATGTCTTGCACTCCTTGGGTTCCTTGAGTTCTGACAGTTTGGATTGTCATTTGAGGCTGACTACACTTCTTGGAGAATGTGAGCAAATATACAGAGAGGTGAAATTGGATGTGGACTTAGGGTCTGGTCATGTGGGGCACTTTCCGGTACTGGTTGCCAACTCATTGGACCTATTCTTATATCTAAAAAATTGGCATTTGCTGTTGGAAGAGTTCAAACGAACTGGATGTTCTCTGGCTGAGCAATTTGAGTCTGGCACTGATTTGGTGGCTATAAGTGGAATTATGGGTCTAGATCTGGTGCAACATTTGGGTCCCTTACAGTTGGTGCCTTGTTTGGGGGGTCGGGCTTTCTCTGTTCCTGCTGGTTTGATTCCCTTTGGTGAGGTAGACACTTTTTTCCTACAAATCCTGCCCCTATTTCAAGAGATTCTACTTTGTTCAATGCAGTGATGGAAAATACGCCCCAAGTGGAATCATCGCATGTTTGCTTCATCCTGGAAGCCGATCCTACCTATGCAGACCCCTGGGTGGATGTCTTTCCCGCTAGCAATGTGGAAAGAGAATTGGAGAAAATGTTCAGCATTGAGTCGTTGGGCATTCAGGACGGAGAAGAGATTTCAGGATATGATCAGGGTATGATTCAGCAGTTCTAGGAATCTATAACATTCAGGGATGGGAAATATCATGTGCAATTACCCTGGCATGCAGATAAGCTGGCTCTGGTTCCTTCTAATCATGCTATTGCTTTGCACGTTTTGAATCGTGTGGTCAGGAGCCTGGAGAAAAAGGGGCTGTACCAAGAGTATGTAAATGTATTCCTTCAGCAACAACAAGAGGGCATCATTGAGGAAATACAGGTGGATTCTCAAAATTTTGTGGACTGTATGGGTACCTCATCGGCCAGTTTTCAAGACGGATCTGGCAACTACTACTAAAATCAGGCCTGTATTTAACTGTAGCTTGAAGGTCGGTGGCTCTGCTTCTCTTAACGAGGTTGCATACTATGGTGTGAATATGACAGGAGATATGTTGGACCTGTTGATGTCTTTTAGATCGAATAAGTTTGTCTTGATTGCAGACATCAGGAAAGCTTTCTTGATGGTTCGCCTTGCACTGGAGGAAGACAAGAACAGGTTCTGTTTTTTTGTGAAGGATGGTGATCGCCTTCGATGTTTCCGCTACGCCACGTTGATTTTCGGATTCACCTCGAGTCCCTTTATATTGGGGAGTATCTTGAAGTTTCATGCAGCCCAATATCCCTTTGATGAATGTCGAGTTGCGATGGAGAACCAATTCTATGTCGACAACCTGGTGGTGACTGAATCTGACCCAGCAAGGCTTGTAAGGCTGTATTCCCAGGTTAGGAGGCGGTTGCAGGAAGGTGGATTTGTGGTGCAGTCCTGTAATTCAAACTGCGACAGCCTTAGGGAGGAGATGAGGAAAGATGGTACATTGAGTACTCATGAGGCCGGATGGGAGATGGTGCTCAGGTACCGGTATGATCCTATTTCAGAAAAGCTCCGCACTGCTCCTGTTAAGTGTGATCCGAGTGCATCTACTTAAGAGGCAAATCCTTTCGGAATCGGCAAAGATATTTGATCTCTTATCTCTTTGCCTGCCCGTGACTATAAGGAGTAGGATTTTGGTGGGAGAATTATGGAAGCGAGGTGTGCAATGGAATGAGGAAGTCTCTCCAGAGTTTCAGTCTTCTTGGAGGAACCTGGCAGAAGACTTATCTAAATTGAGTGACATGCATTTCTGCAGACAGGCTCATGACGGGAACCGAACTGGAGAGTTATACCTGTTTTGTGACATTTCTAAAGAAGCATATGGATTTGCAGCCTACTATGTTCAGGACAACAATTCTGCATTGATCTTTGCCAAAGCACGAGTGGCTCCAGTGAAGGATAAGACATTACCAACTTTAGAACTAATGGCGGTATTTCTTGCTCTGAAGTGTTTGCCCACTATCTTGGTAGGATGCAAGGGTGTCCGCCCTTCTAGGTTGTGTGTGGTAACAGATGCACAAGTAGTACTGTCATGGATTTTATCAGAAACGATGACTAGTAAAAGCATCTTTGCTAGAAACAGGTTAAAGGATGTTCTGCTAATGAGCCTGGATTTGGAAACAAACTACGGCATCAGGCCGACCTTCAGGTATGTTTCTACCACTGAAAACCCGGCTGACTTAATCACTCGTGGATTAACGATAAGGAAGTTCCGAGACAACTTTGACTTTTGGTACCATGGCCCTTCCTGGTTGCGTGGTGGGGTCTTGACTTGGCCGGAGCAGGAGTTGCCCTGTCTTGATGATAGGTGCCAGCAGATTGTTCGTTCATCAACAAATTTGCTGCGATTGTGGATGAGGAGTGTGCTTCGATGATCTCCATGCGGTGGTTCTCTACGTTTACCCGTTTGTTGAGGGTAACTTCTTTAGTCTTCCGATTCATCAGCTTGATGAGGAAAAGGGAAGACAACTACAACAAGAAAGCCGCAATTTACTTAATAAAATGTTCTCAACAGGAGGAATTTACGGCTGAATTGAATTACCTGCGGAATCCTATGGTAAAGCCTGCACCTAATCGTGTTCAGACACTTGATCTTTTTCTGGATGAGGAAGGGTTGATCCGCTCGCATGGATGGCTGGACAGGTCTTCTCAGTTTTCTTATGAAGTTAAGAATCCCTTGTTGCTGGGCAAGAATCATCACCTGACCCGACTTGTGATATTAGACTAGCAATACACATGAAAAAATTGAAATAGCTTGAAATATTTCAATATTGGTATGCATAGAAAGAGCTTGATGCGCTAAGAAAGAATCTTTTAAATTTTTTAAATCTGATTAAAATTAAGGAATTTATGGCTATTTTTGTGCCTCACATGTTTGGATATTTTTCCCTCTTTAAGACCATATGCATTTCGTCACATTTTTTACACTACTTTTTCAGTAAAAATGTCATATCTTTGTTAAAACACAAGACTAAGAAATGAAATTTACCATATAAGTGTATTTTTGTACAAGGAATCAGAATATGCAACTGAAAATCTCCCAAAGTTTATGGTTTCCAAATAATCTGCAGTAAATGTGCATAAATATGCAGCAATTCCTTAAAAATGCCATGTATCCATAAACAGAAAAGAAGTTGAAGAACTCAAAGTTGAATTGTAATGTGCTATATGTACAAAAAACTTAAATCTAAACATAGCACCATTTAAAAATGAATATATTGCAATATTTCTTTGGTATTATTGTAGATTAACACCTTCTGTTTAACCCCACTCTCCTTCTGACCACCCCTCCAAAATGTGATCTACCTTTTTAGGAAATTATGTATAAAATGCCATGAAAAACTTTAATGAAAGATAAACAAATTATTTTAGAATTGAATGTAAAATAATTTCCTAATATAGGTCATTCTAGCATTTTAGGGCAGTTAACTGTTTTTTTTTTCTATGGGAAAATATGCATGCTTTTTTTTTTTAATTTTTTTTTTTTTTTAAAAGATGATTATGTGTAGTTTTAAGAGGGTTTCTATACAATGAGAATATGGGGAGGGTTGCCATTCGGACTTTGAATTAATTGTAGGGCTAAGGAAAATTATGTGTGAACATACTGAAAACTTGACAGAGACAAAGCTAACAAAAACAATATTAGAGGGGAGAGCGGTTAGTTTCACAAAAATTTAATGTAAAATAATTCACCATTTCCTGGCCATTCTAGCATTTTAGGACAGTTAACCAATTTATTTTTATGTGTATTTTTCTTTAAGGAAGGATCTATTTTTTGTTTGTTTTAGATGCTTGTATGTGGCTTACAGAGGTATTTTGTTGGGGGGGGGGGCTTGCCACTCGAACTTAGTGTTATTGTTAGGGTTAAAGAGTGTTTTAGGAATACGAACCGTTACTTCATTTTTGTTTTGTTGTCTTAACTGCAAAATGCCGTTTCCATTTCAAATAAATATTTTACAGAAAGTTATATATATATATATATATATATATATGTGTGTCTGTGTGTATGTGTGTGTGTGTGTGTGTATTCGACAGGTAAATAAGTCAGCAAATGTTATATTTAGTTTTAATTTAATAAGAAACTGTGTTGCGAAATTTCAAAGAAAATTCTATAAATTTGTTGATTTCTATTTTTGAGGTTGAAGGTGTTAATTCCATAGGCCGTTTATACTACACTGGAGCAGGTTGTAAAAATATCTTTAGCTTAATAAGTAGGAAAAAAAATAACGAAATAAAAAGCTTCCTAATTGTAGTTTGATGTGTTTTCTAACTGCTTTTAAAATTTCAAGAATATTGATATAGATTTTGAGGGTTTGTATTACTATACACATAGATTCGAAAAAGTTGTCAAAAAAACAAATATATAACAAATAAATGTTATCAAAAGCAAGTTACTTTTCTACCTAACTGGATAATTTTTTAGTGTTTTTATTTAATGTAATATGTTTATTCAGCTTGAAAACAGTGTTTACCGATGTTTTGGAAAATTTAAAATGGCGCCCGACTCTCTTGAAACGGTAAGTTTGGGGAAAAGAGTTAAAAATAAAAAAAGTAGACAAAATACTGCTAGAAACTCGCTCAATATATATTACTGTGACATAGGCTGACATATATTCGGTGAGTTTTTAACAATATAGTTTTTTTTATTTTAACTCCTTTTCTCAAACTTACCGTGTCAAAGAGAGTCGGGCCGGGCGCCATTTTTAATTTTCCAATACATCGGTAAACACTGTACGTTAAATAAAAACACATGTTACATTAAATAAAAACACTAGAAAATCATCCAGTTACGTAGAAAAGTAACTATCTTGCCTTTGATAACATTTATTTGTTATATATTTGTCTTTTGACAACTTTTTCGAATCTATGTATAAACGAGATTTTGATACTTATTTTGATTTTGAAAAAAAAAACATTTGTGGCTGTTCGCAGTAAAACATTGTTTTAATTCGCTGTTCAAAACTAATTTAAAGAATAAAAGTGCATGCAAGCTATATATCTACAAAAGTTTATTTTGTTTTTTTTAACCATGTTTTTAAATTTGACGAGAAATGTGAGAAATTGCAACAGATTCATAATGCCGAATTGGTTGGGATTGTTGTTATTATATATATTATATCTGAAAACTGAATAGTTCTAAACTAATGTTATTCTGATAACAAAATAGCTCTAATTAAACATAAGAATATTTATATTCATATTTTCATGTTTTAATTGGTTCTTGAATAAAAATTAAAGAACGCGTGTTGTTTACACTGTGCTATTGCTGATTCTACAAGCTGGAGCTGCTGCTGCTGCTTCTAGTAATACTAACTTCATTTGACCAAATTCGAGAAATAGAAACATTTTTTTTTTTTCGGTAGGTCCTTTTAAATTATCAATTACCGTGGTCCTACTCAACATAAAATAATACTTTTAATTGATAAAGATAGTAAAAAGATTGATTTACTTACTACTGGGTGTCCGAAGAATTTTTTTTTCAAAATGTTCGATACTCGTCATATTAAAGTCTTATTTTTAACATGACAAAAAAAGAAATGGTCAAAAATATTTCGGACACTTGACAGTATTAAGATTAACACCTCTTCTGATTGGTTTCCAAATTTCATAACGAAATTCTTCATACAATCACGGTACGGACCTTTAGAAAACAGGGGGGGTCATTACAAAACCTTACCGAAAACGCCATTTTATGACGTTCACATTTTTATCACTTTATTTGCTTAAAACTCTTAAAATATATAATGTACATTCATATTTATTAATTCATTTGAAAGTATATTCATTTCTGAACAAAACAGTAGTAATTTGAAAACTTGAAGTGCTTTGGTTTAAAAAATATGGCTATTTTAGTAGAACTACCTTGAAATCTGTGATTATCCAAAGCGTTTTTTCGTCCGTGTGTATTACTAATTAGACTGCCATCTTAAATGTTCCCATCTGGGTACAGAGTCAACCTTAACGGAATGGAGATGTTGTGGATACTGGGTACCACAAGGGAGGCAGGCAGTCAAAAATGCCCTGAATTCCTGCACAAGGTGTAAAAGACACAATTCTAGGCCGGTGCTGCCTGAGAACATGGCAAATCTACCAACTTCCCGTGTCAAATTTGAGGTTCTTTATAGGAATACTGGAGTGGACTTTACAGGACATTTTTGGGTGAAGGAGGGTAACAGTGAGAAAAAAATGTATCTGTTGTTCACTTGTTTGAGTGTAAAAGCAGTGCATATAGAGGTGGCGCCAGACATGAGTATATTGTCCTTTTTTCAGGCTCTAGTTAGATTTACTAATGCACATGGTGTTCCAGAGTCGATTCTTAGCGACAACGCAAAAACCTTTCTGGGTAGTGGAAGACTGTTTAAGCGCCTTTGTCTTCTTCAAGACTACCAGGCCAAATTTGGGTCATGTAACATTAAGTGGGAGACAATTCCATTATTTTCCCCCTGGGTTGGAGGAGTATGGGAGCGTAGCATCAAGACTTTAAAATCTTGCCTATACAAGGTTATTGGTAGGGGTAAGGTAGATTATTATACCTTCCTAACTATTGTCTCAGATATTCAGCGGGCTGTAAACAACAGGCCCCTTACTTATCAAGAGTCCGCTGACAGGCAACCAATGATTATCACACCCAATATGTTTATTAGACCCAATAAAAGCCCTGGTCTATTGGTACCGTTGGGAAGAGATGATCTCTCCACTATGGTTCCTCCCAGCCGGAGAAGGTTGATCGAGACGATTGGATTACGAAATGAATGGTTGTCAAGATTTAGAGAACTGTGGTACAAAGAGTACCTCCTTGACCTTAGAGGAAGGATGCCAGGAAGATCTCAGATACGATTCCAGAATCGCATTAAAAGAAATCATGTAGTCTTGGTCAAGAGCCCTTTAAAACCACGACCCTTTTGAATGTTGGGTACTATACTTGAGGTTCTCCCAGGACAAGATGGAGTGGTGACGACAGCTCGTGTCAGACAGGGCGATGGTTTGGTGAACGTCCATTCACTAAAGAATTTATATCCAATAGAAATTTCGCAATCTGATGATTATCTTGGGGAAAGTGAACCGAGTCAGGCGGGTGCATCCTCGCCTGTTGCTGCAGGTAGCAGTTAAAACCAGGAATCCTCTAGTTCATTTTCGAAAGGAGATGGCACCATTTTGGTTGTATCCTGCCTGCAACAGACCTCAAGGGAACCAAGATATGATCTGCTGCAATTCCTGTGATGAGTGGTATCATTTTGAGTGTGTTGGAATTGACTTGGCTCCACCCGCTAGACAGAAATGGTACTGCATAGATTGTGCACCTCAAAAGTGACAAAGGGGTAGACCTAGTCTGTTACCTGCTCAATAGAAGTAGTCTTGGGTAGGACTATAAACTACAATTACAATCGACAGCGGGGCCTAGGCTAAGGGACAGAATGAGGGTACCCTGAACCACTGTTACCTCCAGGTGTCCCTTGACTGAGGCCTAGCACCTGTTAGTCCCCCTGCAGGGTCACGCCAACTTAGTTTTTTTTTTTATGAAATATATATATATATATATATATATATATATATATATATATATATATATATATATATATATATATAAAATGCACTTTTTCATTTTTTTTTTTTTTTTCTTTTGTTGGGAGAGTGTGGTGAATAATACATAGCTTACTTGAGTGTAGCTGCCGGAGGTGAGGATGCTTTTCCAACAATCAAGAAGAACAATAGCCTTGTGGTTATTTATACTAATAGAGTAAGGTAATTGTTATAAAAACCTTCCTCCTTTGTGAAGAGTCACTTATTCCTTTATTTTTATGTTACTGTGGTTACAAGACCTGAGAAGAAGGTCGCAAAGAAGATTGTATTTTTTTCGCAACCTCACTTCAGGTTTGCTACTCTCAGTTATGACTTTTTTTTCAACACTTCAAGGTAAATTTTTGTTCGACATGTGTATTCAAATTTTTTTTAAGTAAATACTTTTTACTTAGTTGTTTCATAATAAATAGAAATTTCGATAGATTTAAATATATTTTGTTCGAATTTCGAAAAAATAAATATATGGGGGGAGTGGGTCACGCACTAAAAAAATATTTGCCCTCGTATATTTTACGAAAACTGCATTTTATATGTAATTTCATTCTAAAATGGATAAGTATCGAAAATTTCACGAAAATCTGACCATTAGTTGATTTTTGCTAGATTTATTAAATACGGGTATGTTTTCACGTTCTGAATGTCTACTACATGGGAACGTTATTTTAAAGCGCCAATTATGTAAACACGATTTTCGTCTCGCAATTTCATTATTTTCGTTCAATGAAAAAAATTTTTTATTATTATTATTACTTGTTTATTCTGCCCTTCTTTTAAATCATACAAAATTTATACTGATAGTATTAATTTATAATAAAGTTACATCGTGTTACATATAGGCTGTGGTGACTTTTGACAGTCCCTAGTGAACTGATGGGATCCCAAGATCCAGCCTTGTTCTGATTTGGTGGAAAAGGTGGGTTACATCATAATCTATGACAGTGTTGTGAGGCAAAAAATTAACCCTTTCAACATATATGTAAAGTAATTTACCTCGTGGAACTTTATTTTTTTTTAATTCTAATTCTTTGAACTGTTTGAATTTTTTTTTTTTTTGAACTGGTGAATTAAAAAAACATCCCAAATTGTTTGAACTGTTGAATTTTAAAAAATTCTACATTTTAATTCTTTGCATTGTTTAATTTTTTTTTTTTTTTTTTCAAAATAACTGTTTATTTTTTAAATTCTAATTCTTAAATGTTGTCTATTGTAATAAATATGTTTGAAAATTCGTAAAACTGCTTCTTTCTTTAATTCTTTTTCTGTTGTTCGAAGTTAACATCTTGACACTTTATTCAAGGGGTTAACTTTTTTTGCCTTGACACTGGTCACCTTTTCCCCGAACTCAGAACAAAGCTAAATCTTGGGACCCCATCCACTCACATTAACGAATGAAAGAAAACAAAGTTTGTTCTTCTGTTCAGTGTATGTCGGCGCATTACTTATGGACAAAAACGGTAAATTAAACTGCAGAAGCACCTGTTAAATGTTGTAAAAGTTCTAAAATTAAATAATCTCCCTCTCAAAATTAAAAAAAGAACGAAGAATAAAAATGCTTGTAAAAACTTAATTTTTTTAGATCAATTAAAAAAAGCATAAAAACTGCGTAACACAGAAAAATGAACGACATTTTGTTTTTGAAAACTTTCTTGGGGTTTGTATTGTGAAAAAAAGGATTAATGATTGCTCGAGAAGAGAAGGATTGGCGTGCACTTACCTTGAATACTAACCAAGAAGAATTGTTGTTGTTATTCACCCTTTTAAAGTTTTATTTTGTGCTCCGGATCACGTGATAGTTAATCATCTGATCCTTCTATTATATAAGAGGGGAGATTCCCTTGTCTTGTCTCTCTTTTTTTTCTTCACCATAAATTGATTCAGTTGCTGGCGATTGAAAGTAAATCTTTTCCACTTTCGTCTGGCGAAAATACTACAAGACGGTTACGTCGCGGAAGGGGGCAATTCTTTCGCAACCTAAGATAAGTGCATTGCTCCCTTCTTGATCTGAGCGGTCATTGATTCTTTGCCGGAAATTAATTTTTTCACATATTTGCGAAAGAAACCCCATACTAACATGGATGTGAGTCAACCAGATTTAAGGAAAAGAATTTCTCTTCTTTGGACTAAAATCCGAACGATTCTGGAGATGGCCAATCTGGAGGATGAACTCTGTTAAATCGTTCTCTGCACTGCAGAAATCAGTGGAGGAATATTTGACTGAAGTAGACATATGTGTTAGTAAAATCCAACTTCAATCTTCTGAGGAAGAGGATTGGATTCAAATTGAGAGGGAGTCTCTTGCACACGCCCTGAGATTCCGAAGAGAATTAGAACATCTTGAGTTAAAGCTCCTCCCAGTGGCCATGGACTCTCTGAGTCTTCCATGTTCCCCAGAAGTTGAAAGAGTTGGGGCCTCATTTACTGTAAAACCACCTCAAATTCAGATCACGGGACCCACCTTCGATGGATTGGACATGCAATCTAACCCTATGAGCTTCAAGGAATTCTTGTCGCGTTTTGAGAATTGTGTAGCTGGCATGGCCAATAATGCCGAAAGACTGAATTTTTTGAAGTGTTCACTGTCTGGCCAACCCCTGTTGTTGATTAATCATCTTTCCATCAGCAACAGAAATTATAAGGTGGCTCTTTCGGTCCTGAAGAGCGAGTACTTCGATGAAGATGAAATAATAGATAACATCTTCCAAGACATATTAGATTTTTCCTGTAAACAGGACAGATCCGTTACTGCCCTGGCTAACTACATATCCAAAGTAGCCTCCCTATTGGCTGAGTTGGAGGGCTCCTTCGACTATTCGTTTTTAAACGACCTTTCTTCTGGGGCTCGGCTTATGGCCAAGATTCTCTTTGCAAAATTCCCCAAGGAGGTCAAGGGGGAGTTGATATTAATTTCAGGTAGAAGAATCCCCACCTTGTCATCAATTCTGAGAGATACTAAGGAAGCGGTTAAACGTCTCCTTATTAAGGGGGATAAGATCCCTGGCTCGGCTTGTAACACTATGCAGGGGCCTTAGGGAATGTACCTTCAGGACCTAGATCCGGTACTTCACAGAGAAATTCCTCTATTCAGTCCAACTCCGCCTATAGCATTCGTGGTGGAAAATTCTTGAGCCTTCCCCCTGTTTTGTGTGTTACCTTTGGTAGGGGGTGATAAAAGTGTTTCCGTCAACTGTCTATTGGACACAGGTAGTGGACGGACTTATTTGTCCAGTAAGGTCTTGGACCCCCTCGGTCACTTGGAATCCATTGGACATGATTGTGAAATTAGGCTGACTACCATCCTTGGCGATTGCGACAGGCGTTTTAAAGAGGTAGCATTGGAGGCTAGCATTGGATCCGGTTGTCCATTTTCCCTGACGATGTTGGTACACGAAAATATTGATATTTCGGTACACATCGAGAATCTGGATTTTATTTTGAATGAATTTGAACGCCTCAAATGTCCCTTAGCCGCCAGATTTGACAGAGGCACAAATTTTATTCCAATTCATGGAATAATTGGGCTGGATATTATTCAACATTTAGGGAGCCTTCAATTGGTTCCTTGTTTGCTTGGACAGGCCTTTTTGACACCAATAAGACTCGTCCCCTTCGGTGAGGTGAAGCAGTTTTTACATACTGACCATTCTGTGGACAAGAACTCAGAATGCCTTACCTTCGATGCTGTACTTGCGCCGACTGCTGAGGTCAACCCATCTCACCTATGTTTTGTGCTGGAGTCTCAGGGCACCTATGAAGACCCTCTAAGGGATTTCTTCCCTAAAAGTGATGTACAAAGGGGTTTGGAGAAGATGTGTGGAGTCATTGGGTATTGAAGAACAGGAACTGTCTAATTATGATGAACAGAAGATTGTTCTCTTTCGACAGTCTATTTCATTTAAGGATAACAAATATTACGTTCAGTTGCCATGGAAGGACGATAAGATGTCTTGTGTTCCTTCCAACCATGCAGTGGCTTTGTGAATATTGGAACGTGTCGTGCAGAGATTGGAGAAGAGGCAACTTTATCATGAATATTTGAAGGTTTTCTATCAGCAGGAACGGGATGGAATTATAGAGGAGATCTTCGTGCCTCCTCAATGGTTCGGAGAGTTTGTCTGGATTCCGCACAGGCCTGTCCTGAAATCGGACCCTACCTCCACCACTAAGATTCGGCCAGTGTTCAACTGCAGCCTCAAAGTTGGTGACTCTCCTTCCCTTAACGAGGCTACCTACCAGGGAATAAATCTTACTAGTGACCTACTAGATTTGTTACTTACCTTTCGTGCTAATAAGCACGTCGTGTTAGCAGATATTAAGAAGGCTTTCTTAATGATCCGTCTGAAGCTTGAATCGGACAGGAATAAGTTCTGTTTTTTCCTAAAAGAAGGAGGTCGCCTACGCTGCTTCAGATACAACACAATTATTTTTGGGTATGCTGCTAGTCCATTTATATTAAATTATGTCCTTAAATACCATGCAGCGCAGTTTCCCATGGATAATTGTAGATCCATGATGGAGAATCAGTTTTACGTGGATAATTTGGTTATGTCACACGATGATCCCGATGAACTGTGCCGGTTATATACACTCACCCGGGAACGATTGCGTCAAGGAGGATTCGAACTGTAGTCCTGTAATTCTAACCATGTGGCGATTCGAAACAAAATGCAGGAGCATGGTTCCCTGAGTGACCATGGCAACAAATGGGAGAAGGTGCTCGGATATAGATACTATCCTCTCTCAGACACTTTTTGCGTAGCAGCTGTTAAGTGCGACTCTAGTGCCTTTACAAAGAGACGGATCCTCAGCGAGACAGCTAGAGTCTATGACTCGTTACCATTGTGCCTACCGGTTTCGTTACGTGGCCATATTTTGTTGAGTGAACTTTGGAAGAAGGGATTGGGATGAGATGTAACAGTCCCACCGGAATACTTGTCCTTATGTTGGAAGCTTTCCTTTGATCTCTCTGAGCTGGAGACCGTCTCCTTCCCCAGAAGAGCACTCAGCGAGAATGAGGCTGGCAAACTTTTTCTTTTCTGCGATGCATCTCCAGAGGCATATGGCTTCGCAGCATATGTAGTGCAAAATTGCCAATCTGGTCTGGTGTTTGCAAAAGCTAGGGTGGCTCCCTTGAAAAAGAAAACTCTACCCACCTTAGAACTTATGGCCGTGTTTTTGGCTCTCCGGTGCCTGCCTACTTTGTTGAGGAATTTTGGAGGGTTCTCTCCCTCTGAGATTCATGTAGCCACAGATTCACAGGTGATCCTCTCTTGGCTGATTTCCGGAACAATTGTAAGCAGAAACCTCTTTGCCCGGAATAGACTGAAGGACATCCAACAGATGAGTGCTGAGTTGGAAGCCACACTAGGTTTCTCCCCCTCATTTCGTTATGTCTCAACAACTGAGAATCCTGCCGATTTGATCACTAGGGGGTTAACTTTGAAAAGGTTCAAGGTTTGCCTTCAATTTTGGTGTACTGGTCCGGATTGGTTAAGTAGCGGGATCAGTCCATGGGCTGCACAGCAGTTGCCATGCCTCAGCCAGCACAGCCAAGTGGTGGCCCGTTCTTCTTGGAATGCTGCCATCCTACAGGGAGAGGAACCACCTACTGTTCTTCCTCTCGAAAGATTTTCTTCCTTTACCAAGCTATTGAGAGTGACTTCCTTGGTCCTCAGATTCATCCATCGGCTGCATTGGTTAGAATTGACACGGAAAGGCTTGCAGCCATTCTGCTGATGAAAACGATGCAGCGCCAGAGATATGCTGAGGTACTAGCATTCCTGCGGGATTCCTCAGGTAGGACAGTTTCGGGTTTGGTGTGTGATCTCGACCTGTTCATTGATGGTGAGGGTCAGGTGGCAGAATTGCAAGGTCTCTCCATTTCGACCCGGAAGTTAAACACCCTGTTCTGTTAGCAAAAGATCACCCAGTAACTCGGCTTATAATAATGGATGCGCATACAAGGTGTCAACACTTGGGGGTTGCATCCACTCTGGCAGAGTTAAGACCGTGTGGTTACTGGGTGCCCAAGGGGAGACAAGCAGTGAAAACAGTCCTGGCTTCATGTGCACTGTGCCGCAAGTACAATGCCAGACAAGTATTGCCCCCCAATGTGGCCAGCTTGCCTGCTTCACGTGTTGAACTGGAGGTTCCCTTCAAACACACGGGAGTAGATTTTACGAGCCACCTTTGAGTTAAGGAAGGGGCTAAGGTGGTGAAGATGTATCTACTCATCTTCACCTACCTCAGTATCAGGGCTGTACATGTTGAGGTGATACCAGACATGAGCGTGTTGTCCGTTTTGCAAGTTTTGGTACGTTTTACAAACCTCCATGGTGTTCCAACAGCCATTTACTGTGACAATGCTAAGACCTTCATAGGAGGTGGGCGGTTATTTAAGAGGTTGATGTTGAGCCACGATTATCAACAGAAGTTTGGCTCGTGTCTGATTAAATTCTGTCCTATCCCTCTATTTTCGCCTTGAGTAGGAGGGGTCTGGGAGAGGAGTATTCAGATAATTAAAAATTGTCTGCATAAGGTGGTTGGTAGAAGTGAGATAGATTATTTCACGTTACTAACCATAGTATCGGATATACAAAGGGCAATTAACAACCGCCCTCTAACTTATCGAAAATCCGCGGAGACTGAGCTGGAGGCAGTAACTCCAAACATGTTTCTGAGGCCCAATAAGAGTCCTGGACTACTTTTGAGTTTAAATGAAGAAGATTTTTCTTCCCACCTCCCTCCAAGTCGAGAGAGGCTTCTCAGGACCATGCAGGTACGAAACCAGTGTCTGGAGAAGTTCAGAGCACTATGGTATGATGAATACCTCTTAAGTCTCAGAGAAGTCCCTAGGCCGTTCAAGGGTGCCTTTCCGAAACAGGCTTAAGGTCGGAGATGTCGTTTTAGTTAAAAGCCCTCTTAAATCAAGCCCTTTTGGGTTCTCGGTATTATATTGGAAATGTTTTATGGTGAGGATGGTGTAGTAAGGTCTGCAAAGGTAAGGCAGGGGGGCAATGCAGCACACATTCACTCATTGAAGAACCTCTTTCCACTTGAGCTCTCTTTAAACAGCGAGAGTCAGGATCAGTCCATCCCTGCATCGGTCGATGGTGCAGTTTCCCTTCAATCAACTCCTTCCCAGGAAGAAGAGGTGATTTGGCTTTGTCGTGTGTGCAGTTCCCCACAAGGTGATCAGGATATGATCTGTTGTGACTGCTGTGATGACTGGTGTCACTTCAGGTGTGTGGGAATTGTTTCTCCACCTCCGGAAAGGCAGAAGTGGTATTGTACGGATTGTGCACCTAAGAGACGACAACGAGGTAGGCCTAGCCTCCTCCCAGAATAGTTAGGGACTCCAAAAAAAAAAAAAAATTAAACAAAAAATACTAATACGTTAACTATATTAAGTAATTGCATGGCTTTATATTCTTTGTTTTTCCACGCATTTTCTTTTTTTTCTTTCTTGGGGATCGTGTGAAAAAAAGGATTAATGATTGCTCGAGAAGAGAAGGATTGGCGTGCACTTACCTTGAATACTAACCAAGAAGAATTGTTGTTGTTATTCACCCTTTTAAAGTTTTATTTTGTGCTCCGGATCACGTGATAGTTAATCATCTGATCCTTCCATTATATAAGAGGGGAGATTCCCTTGTCTTGTCTCTCTTTTTTTTCTTCACCACAAATTGATTCAGTTGCTGGTGATTGAAAGTAAATCTTTTCCACTTTCGTCTGGCGAAGATACTACAAGACGGTTACGTCGTGGAAAGGGGCAATTCTTTCGCAACCTAAGGTAAGTGCATTGCTCCCTTCTTGATCTGAGCGTTCATTGATTCTTTGCCGGAAATTAATTTTTTCACAGTATTACTGTACACATAGATTCGAAAAAGTTGTCAAAGAACAAATATGTAACAAATAAATGTTATCAAAGGCAAGATAAGTTACTTTTCTACCAAACTGAATATATTTTTTGTGTTTTTATTCAATGTAACATGTTTATTCAGCTCGAAAAACATGCAGTGTTTACCAATGTATTAGAAAATTCAAAATGGCGCCCGACTCTCTCTTTAACACGGTAAGTTTTGGAAAAGGTCTTATAAATAATAAACTAGACAAAATACTATTAAAAGCCCACCGAATATATGTCAACTTATGTCACGGTAACATATATTGAGCTAATTTCTAACAGTATTTTGTCTAGTTTATTATTTATAACACCTTTCCCCGAACTTACCGTGTTAAAGAGAGAGTCTGGCGCCATTTTGAATTTTCCAATACATCGGTAAACACTGTATGCTTTTCGAGCTGAATAAACATGTTACATTGAATAAAAACACGAAAATTATATCCAGTTTGGTAGAAAAGTAACTTATCTTGCCTTTCATAACATTTAGTTGTTATATATTTGTTTTTTGACAACTTTTTCGAATGTGTACAGTAATACAAACCCGCGCCAACACATCATGTAAGAATAGCATAAACGAAGGCGGTGAGATGGCACAAAATAGTGCGGGGGTTCAGGGGTTAATACCATGCAAACGGTAAATTTGCGACGGGTTTGAATATCAGATTCGTTGTCAGCGAACACAAACCCTCTTTATTGGTCGGTGTTCTGATAAAAAACGTAAATGTTTGAAAAAAAAAAAAAACAAATATCCAGATACGCTACTACAAAACGCCGACCACTCTAATTTGTTTTTTTAAAGGTAATTGAGGTCGCTGACAACGAATCTGATAGTCAAACTTGGGGCAAATTTACCGTTTGCATAGTATTATCCTTGAACCCACGAACTACTGTCCACCATTTTGCAGCTTCCGTTTATGCTACGCGTATGCACGCTGTAGCATAAAAATTAAAAAGTTGAATTGTGTAGTGGACTTTCGGTCAGCGTTCAAGTTGTGGATAACTTGACAAAGACTAAAGTTACTTCTCATGAAAGAGGAGAACTATTTATGGCACAATGGGAGATTCCATTGTGCACACATGGGCCAGTCTATTCCTTGGATTGTGATTAGCTGAATCACCTGATTGGATATGCTTGTACATAAATACAAGCCCTCCGTCCAGCTCAATCTGATGTCTGTCTTGTGCATGAGCTGAACCCTTGGTAAGTGTTGCTGCTATTATTATTGTTGTTGTTGTTGTGTGTTATTGACTAACACAGTTCTTTTGATTATTCTACATCTCCCCTCTCCCCCCCCACGAGTAGGCTGGGTTGTGTGAGAGGTGTATCTCTCTTTTAGGCCTAGTTTGTTGTGTGGTAGTAACCTAGAAAGAGCTCGGGGAATCCTTGATCGAAAGCGTGGGGATATATGTGTGGTTTGTTGTTGGGGTTTGGTTGCTGTGTATGTGCTATTACAGGGAGATAGTGGGATATGCAAGAATGTAGTATCGCTTGAGGGAATTGTTGGTCCTAGTGCTGCACTTGGTATTGGGGTTGGTGTAGGCTTAAGTTCGCATTTTCTGAGGAAACGGCGGTTCCTAAGTGTGATCCTTCTGGATCCGTTAACCCTGATTCGGTATTGTCGATCTGGTAGGGAACTGATGATTTTGCCCGTTGTGTTCCATCTGCGATTGACTGGATTTTGGATGGCTACAGTGTCACCAGCTTGTAATGGTGGAAGGTTGTGGGTATATTTATTGTATCTTTCCACTATTTTTGCATTGTGGTGGTGGAGCATTTCCTCGCGATGTTGTGCCGCTGACACTCATTCAGGATGAGGCTTGTAGAGGATTGGCTGTGATAGGATGGAGTCACGTAGTCGACGGTGAAGTAATAATTGGGCCGGTGATAGGCCAATGCTTTGGATTGGGGTATTCCGATACTGCAAGATGGCCCGGGCAACACTGTCATTGTCCAAGGAACCGTGGGGGCCTGTGTTTCCTTTCACAATCCTCTTTGCAGTTTTTACTGCGAGCTCTGCCCTGCCATTGGATTGGGGATACGCAACAGTTCTTTTGATTATTCTACATCTCCCCCCTCCCCCCCCCCACGAGTAGGCTGGGTTGTGTGAGAGGTGTCCAATTTGTTGTACTTTTCTTTAACTGTAAGTCATTAAAAAATGTCAGTCCGTAAGTTTTTGATTGGTACGCCATGTGAGAAGGCAGTTTGCTAGGTGAAGCAAGCCGTCGTTCATGCTGCAGCGCATGCGCGTAGCGTAAACGGAAGCTGCAAAATGGTGGAAAGTTATTCGTGGGTTCGGGGGTTAATACCATGCAAACGGTAAATTTGCCCCAAGTTTGACTATCAAATTCGTTGTCAGCGACCTCAATTACCTATACAAAAACAAATTAGAGTGGTCGGTGTTCTGTAGTAGCGTATCTGGATATTTACCAAAAAAAAAAAAAGTTTAAAATTAAAATATAACAAAAACATTTTTTATTTCAAGGGTGCCATTATATACATTTTGTGCTTCCGTAACTGGGTGGACAGACAGTAACGCCACCTATAGTCAAACGGAGGAAACAGGCTCTCTCTTTCTTCACGATTACCTGGAAAATTCAAGATGGCGCCTCCCCCCCTCTTTAACACGGTAAGTTTGGGAAAAGATGTTATAAATAAAAAAAACTAGACAAAATACTATTAAAAACTCGCCGAATATATGTCAACCTATGTCACGGTAACGTACATTGAGCGGGTTTTTAACAGTATTTTATCCAGTTTTTTATTTATAACACCTTTTCCAAAACTTACCGTGTTAAAGAGAGAGTCAGACGCCATCTTGAATTTTCCAATACATCGGTAAACACTATGGTTTTCGAGCTGAATAAACATGTTACATTGAAGAGAAACACGAAAAATATATCCAGTTTGGTAGAAAATTAACTTATTTTGCCTTTCATAACATTTATTTGTTCTATATTTGTTTTTTTGACAACTTTTTCGAATCTATGCAAACCCCCGAAATTCTGATTAACAAAGCTGTTAAATGTTAAAAGATAAAAAATATAAACTTATTGTGAAAATTAAATCAAACTAAGGAGTTTTGAAAATAAATAAAGAATACTTGAAAGTCAGCATGAGTTGACGAAAATCATAACGAGAAACTTGTTTTTTTTTTTAATAGCAGAAATATTGTGATCTGAAACAAATAAATGAAAACAAGCCTATGATTCGTAAGAAGATAACGTGTATTGTTTACCTTTGAATAAATAGAGACAAGAATCTTCATCAACCGATGCTGCGTTGAACATGTGCCAGGAGACGCCATTATTTGATGACAACAAAAAAAATGAGCCAATCAGAAAAAATCAGCAAATTTAAAATCTCGATTCGCCGGTTGAGTGAAATGTGTTTTTCTTGTGTCGAAGGAGTTTGTTCTGCTAGAGGGTAAGGGACGGATGTTGGCAAACAAGGTAAGGCCTCATTTAGCATTTGCATAGTATTAACCCCTGAACGCTCGCACTATTTTGTGCCAACTCACCGCCATTGTTTATGCTATTCTTATATGATGCGTTCGCGCATGGACGCGTGTAGTAAAGGCACGGCCAGCCACGAGTAAGGTGACTTGTCATATCGCGGAAGAATTTTTTAGCAGACATTTGAAATAACAAGTTTTCAGAAACAAAAAAAGATCATTCATTTTTCTGTGTTGCGTAGTTTTCGATACTTTTTTAATTAAATCAAATTAAATTAAGTTTTTACGAGCATTTTTATTTTTCGTTTTTTTTTAAGGGGGGGGGGTATTCAATGTAAAACATTTAACAGGTGCTTCTGCAGTTTAATTTACCGTTTTTTCCGTAAGTAACGCGCGTTACTTACGGTAAATTGGTGGTGGTGGTGGGGGTGTTACTTTCGGATAAACGGTAAATTAAACTGCAGAAGCAGAAGCACTTGTTGTACAAGTTCTATAATTGAATAACCCACCTCCAAAAAGAAAAATGCTTTTGTAAACCGCTCGTGAAAACTTACATTTTTTAGATCAATTAAAAATCATCAAAAACTGCGTAACACAGAAAAATGAACGACATTTTGTTTTTGAAAACTTTCTTGTTATTTCAAATGTCTGCTAAAAAATTCTTCTGCGATGTGACAAGTCACCTTACTACGCGCGTTCATGCGCGAACGCATCATGTAGGAATAGCAGCATAAACGATGGCGGTGAGTTGGCACAAAATAGTGCGAGGGTTCAGGGGTTTATACCATGCAAACGGTAAATTTGAATATCAGATTCGTTGTCAGCGACCCCGAAAACCCTTTAAAAAAAACAAATTTTATTGGTCGGTGTTAATAAACATTTACCCTTTTGTGTTTTAATGTATTATAAAAATACTGATAATAGAAACCCGGCCAATAAGTGTCACCGTGACGTGACACGTATTGGGTGAATTTTATCCGGAGTGTATATTACCGTGGCTACCGAGAGTAAAAAATGCCAGCAGGCAATGTCGGTAAAATTTATCAAACTGTCAGTACTATATCAGGGCCATTCGAAAAAGAGCAATAAAACATTTTTTTTAAAGAAAAAGGAACACAGTTCGATTAATACTGAAACTGAACATATAAAATATAAATATTATCTTTGTAAAATTAAGTAATTTTAAAGCAATATACAATTTAATACTGATAAAAGTGAATTATGAATTTAGGAAACAAAGATATTAAACAGTAAACACCAATGATGTATAATTTTACGAATGAAAACAAACGATAAATAATTTTACGAATGAAAACAAACGATAAAATACAAATAATTGAAATCAAACAAATAATTTAAATACAAACAAACAATAAAAGTTACTAGTGCAGAAATATTTTTTAATTTAATTGAGAGAAAAATCACATGGGTTGAATGTTATTTTTTGGAACTTTAGAGATTATTCAGACTAATGTTCTCATCTTGCGTGTTTATTTCACCACGTTTTATCATCGAATCTTGACTTCTCCTTTATTACATCCTCAGGCCGAAAATGATGTTCACATTCCTAAAAACATAATTAAAGAAAACACTCATACCATAATGTAAACTATTGTTAAAATATAAGAAAAGACAGTAAACAAACATTTACAATACACAGGAAGGGGGAATCACAGTGTAGTATCTGTTCTGTCCTCGGTCAGTGGAGGAGAAATTATTCATGACTGACACAATTTTTATTTTATTTTTGTTCCTATCCAGATTGCTCCTTTTTGGGGAGCTAGATTTTCCCACATTAAAAACCTGTGCCCGCGTGGGGAGGCAAGTAAATAAATTTAAAAACCAATATTTTTGACAATTATTCTCATGTAAAAATTATTTTATAATTTTTAAAAGTAATAATCAATTTTAATATATAGCGCTCAGTCGCTGCTAATTTCATTAATAGCCACGTGGTGAATAATTTTCAAACCGACTTTAGAAAAAAATATAGAATTTCAAAATAATTTGGAAATATTCAATGAAAGGTTTGTTGCGGACCAGAATATAAAATACCCTAACTTGCTACAAGAAAAAATAATGAAACGAATTGAATGAAGGAAACAAAGAACTCAAATGCTGAAATAAAATAGACCTGTCATTTATTTTCTGTTGAGAAATGAAAGTCTTCGATGTACACGTGTTCATTCAGCCGTTGACGACTACGCGTGTAGAAGGAAAGGGGGAATACAATAGAGAAACGCAAAGTGGCAAGCCGTCTGTAGAAAAAAAGGGTTAAGCTCAGTAGAACGTCGCACACATGCCTGTGTCAATGGGCCAAAGCGAAGGGGAGATAGAGTGAGAAAAGTCAATCCACTTCATGGAGAGAGAAAGCGTATAAAGTGTGCTTGCGCTTGTCCCACATCACAGTAGCAGGGAAAGTGACGTTAGAGTGTGTGGTCGGTTCGTCGACTAAGCAGCTCGAATGCTGGTCCAGACGAAAAAGGGAAGTTGACAGGTTTTGTTGACTTTTATACTGGAGTTAGCGTTCTGGGTGCGCATGTCTGGTTTTCATTTAAAAGGAAGTGACGTCACAGCTTGGGTGTGTGTATGCACATGAATGTGAGTGTGTGTATGAGGCTGTGTATATGCATGTGTGTATGTGTGTGTGTGCGTACGTGTGGGTGTGTATATGTGTGGGAAAACATGTTCGAACAAGACTCCCCCTCCTGAGGAGAAAAAATATATATATACAAGAGAAACGTATTTCGTTTTTATTTTTATGTATATATATATATATATATATATTTTTTTTTTTTAATAAGTTATATATTGTTTGAAATGTTTTGGCCAATGAACTTTTCGACCAGTTTTCGTTGTTGTTTGTGGTGTGTTGTTTTTTGTAATTTCTTTGTCCGTTTCTGAGTGTGTATGTTCTTGTATTGGACTAGGACACATGTGTTCGTCTATGAATGCAGGTTTAAGTCTGTCTATTGCTATAGTGGTTTTTTTTTCTCGTTTTAATATCGTAAAATACTTTTCACTCCTGTCGAGAACTAAATAAGGTCCGGAATAATTTGGACAGAGTGGGTTTTTTTACTGCGTCGTTCCTGATAAAAATGTATTTACATGTGTAAATATTGCTTGGGATGAAAACGTTCGTGTCTGGCTTTTTCGGAATAAATTTTAATTGTGACATTTTGTGTTTTAAGTCCGTCACAAAAGTTGTCGTTGGGGAAATGTCTGTATTGTTTTCGCAGAATTGTCCTGGTAAAATCAGTGTTGATCTGAAAACTAATTCTGCAGGTGTGCTCTGCAAATCTTCCTTCACAGTGTTGCAAATTGCTAAGAGAATGAGTGGCAAATTGTCTGACCAGTCCTTTTTGTTTTCGTTCATAGCCAAAGATACTTTTAATTGTCTATGCAATCGTTCCACCGTACCGTTTGAGCAAGGATGATAGGCAGTAGTCTTAATATGCCTTGTTCCCAACAAATGGTTGAATTCAGTGAAAAGAGTTGATTGCAACTGTGAGCCCCTGTCCGTTGTGATTACGGAGGGCACTCCAAAAATTGCTATCCAATCTTGTAAAATCGCTCTGGCTATTGTTGCGGCTGATATGTCTTTCACTGGTATTGCTGTCGGCCATCTGCTAAATCTATCGACTATAGTAAGGATGTAGGTATGTCCTTTTAAAGTGGGCAAGGGTCCAACCAAGTCCATATGCACATGAGTAAACCTAGCGTCTGGTACACTGAAAGTTCCTGAAGATGATTTTGTGTGCCTGTGAACTTTGGTTTTTTGGCAAGGAATGCAAGTTTTGGTCCAACTACAGATGACCGTATTCATATTTGGCCAAACAAAACGTTCCGCTATTAATTGCACGTTTTCCTGGGTGGGACAAATTGTGGAAGTGCTGGAAAACTTGTCGTCTGAGGCTGGGTGAAATATAATGGCGAGGGTGTTTTTGTGAAACATCGCAATGGAAAGTTGTTGTTCTGAATGGTATCGGCATTTCTTTCAGCTTCAGTGAAGTTTTTTCCATTATAGCTGGGAGCGTGGTATCGGTTAATTGCTCTTGTGCTAGTGTTATTAATTCCATACTTAGTGGAGTGGAATTTACAGAAGCAATTGTTGCGCGAGATAAAGCGTCAGCTACAACGTTTTCCTGTCCTTTTACGTACCGTATATCGGTAGAATATTGGGCTATAAAGTCCAGGTGTCGAATTTCTTGTGGACCATATTTGTCGACATGTGCGTGTAGAGCAAATGTTAGAGGTTTATGATCCGTATAAATGGAAAATTTTCTGCCCTCGAGGAGATGTTTAAAGTGCTTAATTGCAAGGTAAATTGCAAGTAACTCTCTCGAGAAAGTACTATATTTAGTCTGCACTTTGTTTAACTTGGCAGAGAAAAATGAAATAGGAGTCATTTTGTCGTCAGAAATTTGGTGAATGACAGTTCCTACTGCTATTTCCGATGCGTCCGTCGTAAGCGTAAGCTCCGTTGTATCACTATCTTGGATATATGTAAGTTTGGTGAACTTTGCCAAAGCAGTTTTCGAATGTTCGAAGGCCTGTAGTGCAGGTCCTTCCAAAACTAACTGTTGGTTTTTGGTTCGGTTTTTTAACAAGTCCGTTAAAGGTGCGAGTAACGTGGAACAGTTAGGCAAAAAACGTTGGTAATAGTTAATTATGCCTACAAAACGGCGTACTTGTCTGACAGATGTCGGTAGAGGGAAATTCGAAATAGCACTTACTTTTTCAGGCAAAGGGGAGAATCCATCCTTGTCAATTAAATGACTGAGAAATTGAACTTCCTGGTGGCCAAAAACACATTTATCGGTGTTTAGCTTAAGACCGAAATGTGACAGTCTTTCAAAAGTTTGTTCCAGGTGTAGCCGGTGTTCTTCGAGGTTTCTGCTGGCGATTAAAACGTCCACATAAGCGAATATGAACGGCAGACCTCTGAAAACTTCATCAATCAAACGCTGGAAAGTTTGACAGACGTTTCTCAGCCCAAAAGGCATCCTTAGGAACTCATAAAGGCCAAATGGTGTGGTTAGTGCGGTTTTGTGAATGTCTTCTTCCGCGACTGGAATTTGAAAATATGCCTTAACGAGGTCCAGTTTGGAGAAAATTGTGGCGCCTTGGAGTCCATTGGCGAAGTCATGGATATGGGGAATAGGATATCTATCTGGAACAGTTTTTGCGTTTAAGCGTCTAAAATCTCCGCACGGGCGTCATGTGGTGTTGTCAGCTTTCTCTACCATGTGGAGTGATGATGACCAAGCACTTTTCAAGGGCCGTATTATTCCCATGTGGAGTAGGTTTTGAAACTCGGATTTTGCCAATTTGTATTTATCCGGTTTCAAGCGTCTGGGGATTGAATAGACGGGCGGTCCTGTTGTCTTAATATAGTGCTTAGCACTGTGTTTGATGGGGTCCGTGTTTTTAAACAACTCGGAAAGTTGAGGAAATTTTTGGAGTAACCGGCGGACGTGTAAATCTTCGGGTAAAGCAGTGCTAATTCCAGTGGTTAAAAATTTCGAGGTAGTTCCTTTCACTGAAATCTTTGTTACGTTGTCTGTCAATGTGTGATGAGTCATGTCGACAGACAGGTTGAAATGGGCTAAAAAATCCGCCCCCAAAATTGGAGTGGTCACGCTGGCTATGGTGAAATTCCATAAAAAATTCCTCCGCATTCCAAGGTTCAAATTTAAAGTTTTTTTCGCCAAAAGTGGGTATTTTGGTACCGTTGGCGGCTTGTAAGTTGAAAAATTGGGTCCCTGTTGGATGGCCATGCAGTATCGGTATGACGCTGATTTCCGCTCCGGTGTCTATTAAAAAGTTATATCCGTGAATTTTATCTCGGATATAAAATAGACAACCTTTTTTGTGTGCTCCAGCTACAGTCGTCATCATTACTGGCTGGAAGGTTCGTTTCCCTGTGCCGGTTTTTTGAACGCGCAGGGTTTAGTGCATCTTCTCGCGTCGACGCCGAATCTCTTGTGGTAGAAACACACATCTTGTCTATGTCGTGACGTGGATCGGTTCTTGTTTGAACTTCTTCGTCTGTAATTTCGCCGTGTGTCAGCATGGTTTCTGTGAGAATGTTGACACGTTTGAAGTGCGTCAGCTAGCTGCTTCGAAAGCTTCTCAACCGCTGACTTTAATTCTGCTAATTCGTCTCGGTTTTGGTCAGGTTGCCGTTGGTGTGCGTATACTTGTCGGCTCCGGGAACTTTCGTGAATTCTGTCAGCTATGTCGGCGAGCTTTTCTGTTGCCGTCTCCTCCGACATCGGAGCGAGGATTTGTTTGGTAGTTGGGGGTAATTTACCTAACCATAGACTCTTCATAATGCTGTCCGACATTTTGTTGTCTCCCAGCAAGGCTTTCATGTGGCGAAGTAGTTGAGAAGGCGTACGGTCTCCTAACTCAATTTGTGTGAACAAGTTACGAAGCATGGCTTCGTTAGAAACACCGGTTCGTTGCAGGATTGCTTGCTTCAATGTGTCGTACGGTCTTTCCTTCGGTATATTTTCGAGGAAATCCATGACTTCCTCTACTACCTCCAACGGCAGTTTTTCCACTAGATAACAGTAACGTGCTCGTTGTGACGTTACCCGTTTAGCGTCAAATATGGCTTGTAGTTGGATGAACCATATTTTTGTATTTGTCGGGTTGAAGGGTGGAATATTTAATGCCATGGTTTCGTTGTAGGAATCCATCTGTTGAAGTTCCATTTTGTTTTCTGTTGAAATTTTTATATTTCAATTTCTTATGCGCGGTTTGAAATTGTTCCTCCTCGTGGTCGACAAGTTTGCTTGTTTGTTAGAGAAAAATTATTTCTTGCGTGCCGTGAATTTGTGTGAAAGGGTTTAGCTTACACCGCATGTTTTGTTCACTCTCATTCATTTCATTTAAAATAAAAGGAGTCACCATTTCATGTTGCGGATCAGGATATAAAATACCCTAACTTGTTACAAGAAAAAATAATGAAACAAATTGAATGAAGGAAACAAGGAACTCAAATGCTGGAATAAAATAAACATGTCATTTATTTTCTGTTGAGAAATGAAAGTCTTCGGTGTACATTCAGCCATTGACGACTACGCGTGTAGAAGGAAAGGGGGAATACAATAGAGAAACGCAAAGTGGCAAGCCGTCTGTAGAAAGAAAGGGTTAAGCTCAGTAGAACGTCACGCACATGCCTGTGTCAATGGGCCAAAGCGAAGGGGAGATAGAGTGAGAAAAGTCAATCCACTTCATGGAGAGAGAAAGCGTATAAAGTGTGCTTGCGCTTGTCCCACATTACAGTAGCAGGGAAAGTGATGTTAGAGTGTGTGGTCGGTTCGTCGACTAAGCAGTTCGAACGCTGGTCCAGACGAAAAAGGGAAGTTGACAGGTTTTGTTGACTTTTATACTGGAGTTAGTGTTCTGGGTGCGCATGTCTGGTTTTCACTTAAAAGGAAGTGACGTCACAGCTTGGGTGTGTGTATGCGCATAAATGTGAGTGTGTGTATGAGGCTGTGTGTATGCGTGCGTGTGTGTGTGCGTACGTGTGGGTGTGTATATGTGTGGGAAAAAATGTTCGTACAGGTTTTATTCATTAATAAAAAGACATTTTGACAATTATTCTCATGTAAAAATTATTTGTTTATAATTTTCAAAACTAAAACAAAATTAAATTAAATTTTCAACCTTTCTGATAGACTTTTTAGCCTTATAAGAAAATAAACATTTAAAAATAGCAACATAATATTTGCTGTATTATCAATAAATAGTATTGTTTCTTTAATTTATATTAACAATATTATCAAACGTTATGAAAGTACTTGAATACACGTTTAATTATTAACAAATAACATTACTTACTTTACTATATTTGGTTGGAATAAAAATTTCCCCTTCTAATGGTACGTATCCAAATTGAGAAAATTTAGGAAAAGAAGATGTATGTACTTTGGGGCCTTTTGGATAATTTCCCAGGTAATTTGGAACAACACAAGAATACACCATGTTAGCAAACTAAAAACTAGAGGAAACTGCTGCTGATAGCCTAGACCATATACTTACAACTGAATCTGATAATGACGTCACGCTGTCATGTGCATCGGCCTTCTTTACTCTCGGTGGCCATGATATTACCAGCCAGTTGCACTTATTTAAAAATGCTATTCACAACCAGCTGCACTTATTTGAAAATGTGCACTTTTGCCACCGTGTTGAAATAATAACGTTATTATTTTGAAAGCCATTCTGGCAGAGTTGTACAACCATCACCTCCATGTGTAATTTGTATACTGAGAGTTTTGTTTTAATTTTTTTCACTGGATTATTATTGATTGGACACTAATTAACCAGATTATGGAAAAAAAATTGAAGAAAAGAAATCATTTTAACATTTGAAAAGGGTATTCACTTTTTAGTTACAACGTTCTGGTAAATCAATCGGTCACCCATTTTTTTTTTTCTTCTTCTAAATACGGAATTGTCTCTGGGAGATATGAAATGGTCCCATGTTGATGAAGCAAAGCAATGTATTGGGAGGCGTACGATATGGAAATTGACAATGGGATGGAAAATTATGAAACATTTTTCCAACATGTTAGTGAAAGTTATAATACTTAAAAATATTAAAAAAAAAAAAACATGACACATTAAATAAAAACACTAAAAACATATCCATATAAAACGGGACAAAAATGCAAGTAATTAAAAATAACAAAAAAACTACCTTGAAAAATGAAAAATGTTTATTTATTTTATTTTAGCATTTAATTTTTTATTTATTTTATTTTTGCAAGACATTTATCAACCAAGTCTTTTTGGGGTACTCCTTGGGCGTTGAGTTCCATGGCGACTAGCAGAAAAAAATAATAGTCACTCCCTTAGTCCTCCCCTCCCCTCTTAGTCAAGCCTGACGCATGCGCACGTAACATTTTTTTTATTTACTGATGTTGCCGTAGTAACTAAACGATTATTTGTCACTTTTTACTCTTTATGAATATTAAAAGAAAAAAGTTACTAAACATTTATTAATGATTTCTCATTTTTACAAACATTTGTTTTTAAATTTCTTTTTAAATGAAAACTTTTATCGACTTTTTTTTTAATAGTATTTGCGAATGGGTATGGTGAAAATAAATATCAGTTAAATTTTGCAAACCCGAAGTTTATTACAAAAACGTTTTGTTTTCGCACTATTCAACAATTTGTTCATCCGCTCATGTAAATTAAAAATATTTGTAAAAGTGAGAAATTATCAGTAAATGGTTTAGTTATTTTTGTTTTGTTTTGTTTTTTTTTACATTAGGTCCACCTCCACAAATGTTAAGAACAGCTTTCAGAATAAACACACTCAACCTCTCCATGTTAACAACGGATTTCGGAATAAACACCATTTGGGGGGTGGGGGGTGGGGTGAAAAGATATTTACAAAATTTAACTGATATTTGTTGTCAGCATACCCATCCGCAAATACTATTAAAAGAAAAGTTGATAAAAGTCGTCATTTAAAAGAAATTTAAAATCAAATGTTTGTAAAAGTGAGAAATTATTAATAAATGTTTAGTAACATTTTTCTTTTAAAGAGTGGTGGGGGGACTAAGAGAGCGACTATTATTTTTTTCTGCTGGTCGCCATGGAACTCAACGCCCAAAGAGTACCCTTTTATGTTTTTTTTTTCTTCAAGAAAAGATTTTTTAACCGTATAATTGTTAGGTAAGAGTACAAGTTTGTTTGTTTTTTTGGTTTGTTGTTGTTTTGTTTTCTTGTTTGTAACCATATTTTTTTTCTTGTTTTTTTTTTATTTTCAAGACATTTTGTTCAGTCATGTTTTTTTTGGGTGGGTGGGGGGGGGGTCCACAGAAATTAAACAAAAAGGATTTTTTTTTTTTTTTTCCAGAAAATTTGAGATGTTTTTTTTTCGGTTGTTAATTGTTAGTGGAAGAACTTTCTTGAGATGAGGATATTTATTTCCTTAGGAATCTTTTACTTTGGTTGACTGTTGAACGGCCCTCGACAGCAAAGATGGAGGAGATGGGTCGAGGAAATATTTTTTAGGATTGTCATTTCGAACGCCCTTAAATAAATGGTTTTTACTATTGTTGGAATCTCCAATTTGGATTGCGCAAAAAAAAACAAAACGATCCTGTGCGCAAGGATATCCATTGTCTGCACTAGTGTCCATTTGTACATCTCCAGGAGAAACCATCCTTAACACACAACCTTTTTTTAAGCAATCATTTGTGTTTACAACCTCATTTTTTGGGACAGCAATTTCTTCTGACAATATGAGATTGTCTGCATCAGTGTTTTCATTTCTTTTTCTAACATGCATAGATTTATTTCCTTGCCTGTTATTTTTCTGCTTGGCGAGTTTGGAAATATATTTGTTTGTCAGCTTTTCTTTTTTCTTTTTCTTTTTTTTTTTTTTTTGTTGGTTTAGTTGCTTTCTTCCAATTCGAATGTCGTCTGCTTCCATTTCGATAGCGTTTTTTCATTGGCTAATCAAACTCCCAGAAATTGAATTACAAAAAAAAAACAAAAAAAAATAACTAATCAGAAAATAAAAAGTCCTCCCTCCCTTAATATCACCTTAAAAATTACTAAAAAAACATAGCATAAAAAAATAAATAAATGGTACTAGTGCAGAGAATGATTTGGACGTAACTGAGCCACTGCTCGGTTGTCACTGGAACACTGACGTCAACAGCCGGAGTAAGCTGAGCGTCGCTGTAACATAAAGCTGAGCCACTGAAAATGAGGCACGATGTTTTTCAACGCGACGCGTGTTGCAAATTCAAAGCAACAGATGACAATTTAGAAGAGAAAGAAAAGAAAAAGTAAAAAAAAACACACACCAGTTCCTACATTAACGGAAAGACACAAGTTATTAAATTCAGGGCAGGAAGAAAAGTGTAAAAAAAAAAATATGAATTTCACATCTTTATGTGATCAACTCAAAACCCCAATTACTGGCAAGGTCGAAAACGTGTTCGTCATGCGGACATAGCTGTCAGCTTATGAGAAGAGCAAAAGTCAGCGATGGCTATGCCTGGAGGTGTCAGGCTAGTAATTGCCAAACGTATAATTCACTAAGGACTGGCACATTTTTCGCCAAGGCTTACAATAGCAACAATTATCAAAATCATTTACCTGTGGGCCTACCAGCAAGCCACGTAAAAGATCTCCAACGTGAATGCGGTTTAATGTCATCACACACCATCGGCCGATTGGAAAAATTTCCTGAGTGACACATGGAGAATATTTTCTCAGAAATCCCCGGCAGATAGGGGGCCCGGGCCATACAGTGGAAATAGGCGAGGCAATATTCAATCGCCAAAAACATAATGTAGGCCAACTAATCACACCGGTCTGGGTCTTCGGTGGATACGACCCCGCCGAAAAAGAGGGTTTCTTGGTGAGTGTACCAAATCGGAATGCAGAAACCCTTTTTTCTTTAATAAAACAGTATATTCTGCCGGGGACTACAGTCGTATCAGACTGTTAGAAGGCATACAACAAAGTGGGGGGAGAGGGGTATCGCCATTTGACGGTGAACCACCACAGCCTTCATTTTGTAGATCTCAAAATGAAGGCTACAATGAATCATGTGGAGCGAATGTGGAAGGAAGCGAAACAACGCAACAAAGTTGAATGCGGGACCAACTGGGAGCTTTTGGACACATATCTCTTAGAGTTTATGTGGAGGCAAAGATTTGGTAATGCTCCGTTTATCTCCATATTAGCTCAAATCGCCGAAAGCTACCCGGTTGATGACAAGCTGCTCCCTTGCACATCCGCTACCACCTCTGCGTCCACTTGGTCGTCGTTTGATGCCGTCCAACAGTCTGAGGAAACAACAACATAACCCCCCCCCAAAAAAAGAGGCGGAGTTGTACAACTATCAGCCCCCTGCGTAATTTCTATACTGATAGATTTTTTGAAATTTTTTCACTGGATTATTATTGATTGAAATTACGCAGGGGGTGATGGCTATACAACTCTGCCAAAAAAGAAAAATGTTTCACTTTTCACGTTTTTCTAAAAAAAAAAAGACTTCTCCCCCCCCCCCCCCAAAAAAAAAGTGTGGTTTCGTTTGTTTTTTTTTACAAAAAAAAATGTTTCAACGTTACACGTTTTTCTATAAAAAAAAAACAAAAAAAGACCCCCCCCCCAAAAAAAACAAAAACAGTTTTATTTCTATTTTTCTTGTAACAAAAAAAGAAAAAAAATTTTGAAAGTATTGTTTTGGACTTACCAGTGAACCTTTTATTGAACTAACAAATGTTTAAAATTATTTTTCCATAAAAACATATTCATATATATATAAAAAAAAAATGTTATACCATTTTCCTTTATCGGTAATAAAACTTTAAAGTTCCAAGGTAAATTTTCCTTTTCTTTTTCTTGTAATGCTATGCGACGCTTGGCTTAATTTCCTTGGCGACGCTCAGCTTACTCCGGCTATTGCCGTCAGTGTTCCGGTGACAGCCAAGCAGTGGCTGAGTTACGTCCGGATCACTCTCTGCACTAGTACCAAATCTATATATATATAAAAGCGAAAATGTGTGTATGTATGTTTGCTTTTTGTGTATGTCCGCAAAGGGAGTTTTTTCGGCGGATTCTCGAGGCCGTCACTCATTTTTAAAACTTTTTATATCACGTCGAAATCATAATCTACGAGTTATGAACGGAGGTCGCCCGTCTATTTAATTTGCTTGACTTTGAAACGTTAAATATTCAACATTTTGGGATCGCCGCATGTTACTTTTGTTTTTCGGTATGAAAAAAGCGAAACTCGATTCGAATCACTGGTCCACGGCCAGTGGTCTCTAGAAAGCGATGTAACGTTTGATCAATGTCGGCTTACCGTCGTCATATCAGACGGTTGCTTTCATTTCGAGACAAGACCGTCCCCTAATAAACGGGGTGAGCTGTTTTTCCCCAAATTTAGGTAAAAACAAACAAACGGGGTTATTGACCTCATTAAAAACTGTCCCGCAGAAAATGTTAACTGCTGAATAGCTATTGCTTACGTCGTCGTAATGCTCACACAAAATGTTAACTCTACGACTTCCGTGTGGGCACCTGTCAATTCTCTTCTTAGTTAAATAAATTCAAACATCTTTCAGCAACTCATTCTGGCTAGCCGAGCTGTTAACGTGTCATGTTTTTGTTTTTTCACATTTTATTTTCCAACTTCGCCTCAGGACTTCGGGTTCAATCCTACCAACTTACCAAAACTTTTTTTTACCCTCCCCCGGGTTACTTTTTGATTTAAGAGCACACACACACCTTATAACACCCAGGCAATGCCGAGTACCCCCGCTAGTCTAATATATGAAAGCGAAAATATGTGTATGTGAGTATATTTGTACGTCCACTAAAAACTTTCGACATACAACAAAAATTCACAAATTTGGAATCATATTAAAGCCCGACCCTCCAGATGACAAATATCGAATTTTTGTCCCAAACAATCTACTCTAAGTATGTCAGCTGATCGTTTTTCTGCAGGGGGGGGGGCAAAAAAGTGACATTTTAATGTTAAACATTATGTAAATCTTATTTTAAATCGATTCTAATGATATAAGCATTTCAAAAATATGCTGAGTCACATGATCTTGATGTCAGCACGCATTAATGTCGATGTCTGTATATAATAAGAGATTCTTATCGGTAAAAATGCAAAGTATCATACAAATTAAAATATTAACTTGCACATTATGAAAACATTACTAAAGTTATTAGCAGGTTAAAAATAGTTAGATACGATAGTTAAACTGATCAGAACAAAAAAAAATTTACGCTTAAAAATTAATTAGGTATGAGACGAAACAATAGCTAAGTTTACTAACTTTTAACATACGGCCATTTTCTTTTTAGTATTCTTCTTTATTTATGGGAAAGAGGAAAAGAGAGACACACACGCACAGAGTGAGAGAGATGGCTAGACAGGAAACGAGAATCATTTTACTATGTTTTAAAATGTAAACAATGCATTTCTAAATTCATTTCTTAGTGCGAGGAGGGGGGGGGGCGAAAGATGAAACCACTTGAATTCTAAGAACAGATACTACACTTTGAGATATTAATTTTTTTATTCTCAGGAAGAAAAATACAATTGGGAAAATGAACAAAAAACTTAGGCACAAGGCTAACTCAAAAAGAAGGGGGGTATGGTGAGATTGGTTGATCTATTTCGTCTCTGTTGTAAATTTTAAATGATTTTTCTCTCGGCCAGCATCTTTTATCATGGTTACCCTTTTAAATTTGTATTTATGTGTGTGTGGTGGGAGAGGGAGGGTGTTCCTACTTAAACTCAAGTTTTAAAACATTTTTTATTTGTATCAAAAAATACAAAAAAAGATAACAATATTAATAAAATTTCATTTGTGTTGAGGGACTTGGGGGAAAAATAAAAAACTCTGGTTAGTAAGGCCCTCCCAACCCTATCTGAAATGCTAGACCACCCGTTTTACTCTGGTTTGTAAAGGAACCAGGTTTTCGCAGGCAGCCTCTAAATGGAGGGGGGAGGGGGGGTGTCCTAAATAGGGGAAAAAAAAAATTGGCGGGGAGGGGGGTGTTAGTGTTTGATTTGATTTCCTCCAAGCTGGGATGAATTTTGAGAGGAAGGGGGCCAAAAGAAAAGAAAAATTGTTGTTTTGGGAGGTTGGGGGTCTTGGAGGCTTTCTAATAAGGGAAACAAGATTTATTCGGCTGGCTGAGAGGCTGAAGGAAGTAGAATTGGAGAGAGACAGACAGGTCTGTATTCAACGTCCGTGTGAAGGAGGTTTGGGAATGCCAGACGAGGTGTTATCAAGATGCCGAGAGGCTGGCCTTCCTTAGCCACTACCTTCAAGATGATCAACCGTGGATCCCCGCGATCACTGCCACATTTCCCGACCTCATTCTTTACCCTGCTATCAAGAGTCGTTGCAGGCCGCGGGGAGATTCAGCCTACATGAAAGAGTGCCGAGCCACGCTAAAACAACTACCAGGGTTCAGCGACATTGTGACTGCCACCCATAGGGAACTCCACAGGGATCTAGTAAGGGGGGGGGCTGCCGACGACTCGCTATGCGCGCGTTTGGGTTGGCAACAGAGTGAGATACGTTCCGCGTGGAGCTGAGCACTAGGTTCGAGTCATCTGAACAATTCAGAGTTCTCTCTGACTTGGCGATTGGCCGAAATGCGCTTCCGCTCAACAATATACAATGCAGTTCAATAGAAACCCCAGAACTGAGCACTCCATACCTAGGCGGGGGACACGTATTCAAATTTGACCCCACAGACTTGCTAACTGTATCCACCTTCTTTCAAAAGCCACGCGATGCAGCCTTCTTCTGGCGCATCTGATCTTTACCCGTAGTTGGTGTTTAAAGAAACCAATCAGATCCTGATCAGAAAAAGGCAGCACCCCCCGACCATCTTGCAGTCTCAACGTCCAAATTACCATTCTCGCCACGGTCAGGATTGCAATGTAGACCATTTGTCTCTCCCGGTCCCACGGCGGCCTCACGTTGTCCACTACATTGGATACAGTAATCGGGTGAGGATGCTCGGGGTCGATGCGATCCGTCACCTCGCCAACATACGACCAGTACTGGCGGAGTTCGCGGCAATAGAAAAATGCATGATCAGTTGTTTCTGCAGCCATCGTCCCGCAACGGGGACAGGCCAGCGACTCCAAGAAACCAGAACTGCATTGTATATTGTTGAGCGGAAGCGCATTTCGGCCAATCGCCAAGTCAGAGAGAACTCTGAATTGTTCAGATGACTCGAACCTAGTGCTCAGCTCCACGCGGAACGTATCTCACTCTGTTGCCAACCCAAACGCGCGCATAGCGAGTCGTCGGCAGCCCCCCCCTTACTAGATCCCTGTGGAGTTCCCTATGGGTGGCAGTCACAATGTCGCTGAACCCTGGTAGTTGTTTTAGCGTGGCTCGGCACTCTTTCATGTAGGCTGAATCTCCCCGCGGCCTGCAACGACTCTTGATAGCAGGGTAAAGAGTGAGGTCGGGAAATGTGGCAGTGATCGCGGGGATCCACGGTTGATCATCTTGAAGGTAGTGGCTAAGGAAGGCCAGCCTCTCGGCATCTTGATAACACCTCGTCTGGCATTCCCAAACCTCCTTCACACGGACGTTGAATACAGACCTGTCTGTTCACCCAGCATCTTCCTCTGTCCCAAAGGAGTGAGGACAAGAGTTTGACAAGAGCTGTTAGGTGTTGTGCAAGCAGAGGAAGTATGACCAGTCGGTAAAGGATAAGAGGGAAGACGTATGTGGCGCATGCCTCAGCTCTACCCTTTAAGGAAAGTTTCCTTGGAAGCCACGCGTACCTCTGACCAATTCTTATCAAGCTGGAGACCCGGTCCGAACCACACGCCGAGGATCTGAACCGGCCATCCGTCCAGCTGAAGGGCGCCGGGAGGTTTGCGTTTCTACTACAGGCGCCCAACCACAGTCCAACCGACTTGCTGCAGTTTATCTTGACCCCCTTGATTCTTTTGTACTGTGCAAGCACCTCCGACACAATCTCAATGTCTCTGAAGCCCGACACAAATACCATGACATCATCAGCGTACGCGGATACCTTGGCAGCTGAGCCGCCAGGCAGATCCATTCCGCGCAGGGCCGAATTTGCCTCCCCACATCTCAGCTTGCGGAGCAAAAGCTCCAAGGCCAGGATGTAAAGCAGGGGCGACAGCGGACAACCTTGACGAACCGACCAAGAGATAACAAAGGGTTTCGAGCGCTTTCTGTTGACTTGCACAACAGCCGTGGGCTGTCGATACATCAAGGAGATCCACTTGCAGAAGTCCGGTTTTAAACCGGCGGCCTCTAAGACAGATGCCAGGAAACGATGGTCGATCCTATCGAACGCTTTGGACTGATCTAAGTTGATCAGCGCGGCCTCCGTATTATCATCTATTTCCCCCTCTAGGATCGTACGGATCAGGTGTAAGTTGTTCTGAATCGATCTCCCCTTCACAGCGTAGTTCTGTTCCGGTTCAAACAACTCTTCGATAACAACCTGCAGCCGATTCAACAGGACCTTGGCCAAAATCTTCAACTCTGTGTTCAGCAGAGTTATGGGCCTGTAGTCGTCTAACTCTTCCTCACCATGCCCATCACCTTTCCTCAGCAATGTGATCACTCCCTTGGTTACCTGCCCTGGGATGGATCCCTGAGAAAACCAATGATTGAACACATCCGTCGGAAGAGGCAGAAATATGGGCGATAGCCTAAAATACAGTTCATATGGCAGACCATCGAGTCCCGGTGATCTGTCACAGCTGACCTGCTCCATCGCAGTAAAGACCTCCCGCTTGGTCACCCGGCCCTCGCATCTAGCCGTGTCAAGTCGGGGAGAGTCGGCCAAATAGTCACTAAACTCAAGGACCGGAAGATTGGGCTGCTGCGTAAAACGCTCCTCAAAATGTTCTTGAAACCCCTCGCAGATCTCCCGAGTCGATTCAAGGGTGCGTCTATCCAGATGTCTAACTTTTGCAATGTATTTGTCCGAGCCACGCCTAAAAATCTCACGACGCGCAACAGCGTCAGAGTTGACTGCTTCGCTGCCAATTTTTCTAAGCCTAGCTCTGACTACTTGACCTTCGTAGCACTTGCTAGTCTCACACAGAAGATCTTGCCTAGCTAGTTCCTGACTAACCCTATCACCCTCCCCGTAGCCCGGACTAGTTTCTGCTCTAGCTGCTTCTTCGTCTTGGCCTTATCTAGTGTGAAGCGCTGGGCATACTTGACGGGGAAGCTTCTAATGTTGGCTTTTAGACCTAACCACCACTTACCCCCGGTAACCGCCCCCACTAGTGCCTTTTTAATTAATTCTCTTAACTGGTCTCGGAAGTCATGTATCTCCAGAAGGGAGGTGTTTAACTTCCAGTACCCTGCTTACTTAGGCTTATTTCCTAGCTTCAGCCGGGCCATAAGTAGTTTATGATCTGACTGACCTAACCAAGTGAACGTGGGGCAAGATAGGAAATCTATTTCGCCTCTTCTAACTAGTATCCTGTCCAAATAGGTATTCGGATAGGAGCAAACGATATTGGTACACGTCCACATCTCCCGCCCTGGATGCTCGACCCGAAACCTGTCGACCAGATCGCATCTAGCCATCAGGTCAGCCAGGCTTGGTTCACATCTCTCCGACCCTCTAACTTCACATCCTACCTTATCTAACTCTGGGTCTAAGATGGTGTTCCAATCCCCCATTAGCACTACCCGCTTCCGACAATCTACAAATGCCCGGTGATCTCAAGCCCCTCGCATTCAAACTGGCCAGATTTAAAGACATAGTACCTACCTTAGGGTGTGTCGCACACGACTCCAAAGTCAGTCGGCATAAGGATGCCGACGTTGTACGCAATGCTCAAGGAGGTCAGGTTTTTCAGTTCCTGGCCTTCTCTCACAATGCCACCAACGTCTAGGGGAAAGGTCAATTTTAGGGCCCTGTAGAGAGATGGATGGATCCACATTGGAACCCTTCTCTTATATTGTTTTGACAGTTTGTCAAGGGAAGAGTCGCTTTTTTGAAAAAGTTCCATTTCCGGAGAGGACCCTTCTGATGCCTTCAGAAGTGACCATAAGTTGCTCTTGCAAGCCTCTGAAGTTCTAACAAAAGTTATTAGGAGCAGGCCATCCGGGAAATTGGAGATGTTAACATCTTTTCCCTCTATCTGTTGGCAATCCAGCAGTGGACGATGTGAGAGGGTCGTTGCCACCATGTCTGGTGCTGTGTTGGGTGTTGGTGTGGTGGTTTTTGCGGTGTCTGGTATTGGTGCGGTGTCTGGTTTGGGGGTGGGGGTGGGTTTTGTTGTTATTGTTTGGGATGGTGTATGCTCACAGGGAGTGGGGGCCACCTTTTCTTCCCCTTCCATCTTTTTAATTTTCTTTTTCTTTCTCTTTTGTTCCTCGAATGAACTGGGGAGTGGGGGAGTTTGTTTTCCCTCCCTCTCGTTGGCAGACTCATCTTCTGAGGAGCAGTCCTTCCTTCTCTTGGTCCCTGATTCATTTTGTCCGGGGGCCAGTCGTTGTTCCTGGAGTGGGTTTTTCTGCTCCTCTTGCTGTTGTTGATGATGCTTCTGCTGCGGTTGCTTCTGCTACTGTTTGGGTTGTTACGTCTTTGGCTGCGGCAGTTGCTGGTCAATGTGTTTTGGTCGTTTTTCCAGTATCGGCTACAGCGGCTTTTGTTGCTGCGGCGCTTGTTTTTCGTCCGCTTGCTGGCTGGAATTGGAGGACTTTGTTTTCCTCTTTTGAGTCACTGTGACCCATCCAATGCTGGGGGATGGGTCTACTGGCTTGGTTGTCGTCTCTGGGGCACAAGGCTTGTCAGCAGCTGTAGGGGCTTTGGTCGGACTTCTTTTGGGGCAATCCTTGGCCATGTGTCCCTTCTGCTGACAGTGCCAGCAGTGCGGTCTCCATCCCTCTACTATGATGGACATTTTCCCCTCCTCGCACCTCAGTGTCGCTGGTATTTTGTTGAAGCCAGCTTTGTCGAGGCACATCTGGAGTCTGTAGTCCCCAGTCAGGATGTCCCTCCTTTTGCTTGTTGGGGCCACAGACACCACGTCCCCATACTGACTGAAGACGACTCCTACTTGCTTTGCTCCCAGGAGACAGGGGACGTTCAGTTCAGTGAAATTGGTGACTGTTTGACTAAGGTATTCTGGCTGGAGTTTGATGTTTTTCCAGTGCAGATTAGTCCTATTGGCTGTCTCTTCGGCCTCTCTTTGGTTTGGGAGCAGGACATCCCACATTGCGTAGCTCCTCCAGCATATGTATTAGACTGAGATCTTCAGATCCAGGAGGAGGTCCACCATGTTGTCCTTGTCTACTCCTGTGAGGCCTCTTTTCTTCGCGTCCGAGGTGATAAAAGACACTATCCTCTTCTTAAGGTCCTCTACGGTGCCTGGAAGGGGTTTTATGATGTTCCCTTCCGTGAGGTCCGTGTAAGTGGACTCGAAGAGGTCTCGGTATTCCTGAGGAGACATTTGGATTTGTGGACCCCATTCAGTGTCTTCATTACTGGCAATGCGGATCCAGGACAATGTTGTCTGGCTTGGGTGTTGCTGTTGCTGCTTCTGTTAACCGGGGGTTGGTGGTTTGCCCAGTGGGATGAGAGATGGCCAATCGGTGTTGAATGTTGCCAATCTGCCGGTCCCTGCCTCCTGGGTCTCTTTCTTTTTCTTCCTGGGAGGGGGTTGTTGGTGCCACCTGTTGTGGTCCACAAGTTATGGGGGTTGCCTCTGCTTCAGTGTTCGTTGTCAGGCTTTTGTTGCTGGGTATCTCCCTTTCTGGAGGGGTGGCTGGTTGGGGCTTGGTCTCTTGGGGAGCGTGGAAGCAGGCTGAATCTTTGGTCAGCCCGCCGAGAATCTTTAAAGACGCTATCGCTTCATTGATTAGTGCTTTAGTCCTTCTCACTACTCCATCCTCATCATTTTCCCCATTTTCCGTGAGGGAGTCATCCTCTTGGGGAGCTGGAGTTCTACATGGTATAGTGGACTGAGGAGCCGGGGTTCCACCGGCTGTGGTCCACCCGTGACATCCATTGTCTCTTCGTCCCTTGATTTCTTCTCCGCTTCTGCTGGGCGTTTGCCCTCGTGGGGAGCAGGAGTGGAGGGGTCGTCTTTGACCAACAAGGATTGAGGAGCAAGAGGTGCCACCGAGTGTGGTTCACCTGAAACGTGCCTCATTCCCTCGTCCGCCATTACCTTTGCTCCCTCGGTCGGGGAGTGACCCTCTTGAGGAGCAGGGTCCAAGCTTGGTTATTCACCAGTTGGTTGCTTCTCCAGGATCACCACGGGCTGCGGCCCTACGCTGGCTTTCTCCTCTTCTTCTGAGTTTCTGGGAGTTGCTCCCTCTATCGGGGAGCTTTCTAGGGGAGCAATGTGGTGCATCTGGGGTGGTATGTTCCCTCTGCCCAGCATCGTGGAGTGGTTTCAGTGGCCGCTGATGCAGACCGAAGTGTAGTGGGGAGAAAAGAAAAAATACGGGAAATGGGGGAGGGGGAAGTGGGATCAGAAGAGAACGGCGGTTTGACCTCCCCTTGCGGGAACGTCGGGTTAGCAGCTCGAATCCCCCGTGAGGGGGAGAGCAGGGAAGGAAGACGCAGTGGGTGCTAGTGGGTCAGAGTGCTGGGTCACAATTAAGAGAGAAAGAGGGGATAGACATCTCTGCCCAGAGAGGGGAGCAAAAACGAAACACCCTGCCTACCCACATAACCCTACCCACAAACAACCCCCAGGAAGCGAGAAAGTGAACCCAGTCTACTCAATCCACTGGGAGAGCAGCGAAGGAAGACAAAGTTTTGGGCTTGGCAGGTCAGACTGCTGCTCAGGCAATTAAGAGAGGAGAGAATAGACCATTTCAACCTCAGAGGAAACAAAGTACCCAACAAACTAAAGCTAACCCGACAAGGTCGCGTCTACCAAAGAAAGTGTTGTCGATCCTGAAAACAGCAAACTCCCAAAGAAAGGATCGGTTTCAGGTCCAGACTACCACACAATGGCATCGGTCCTGGGGGGAGCAAAGAGGGTCCTGACTCCCCAAAAAGGGGGTCGGTCCCACTTACAAAAGTTAGTGCGTCACGAAAGTGACAAAAGTGACACCTTGAACTTAACCCCGGGGGGGGGGGAAGTCAAGTGGTGGAGCCCTTTGAAAAAAATAAAAAATGAGGTAACTGGGAGAACAGATACTACACTTTGAGATATTAAATTTTTTATTCACAGGAAAAAAATACAGTTGGGAAAATGAACAAAAAACTTAGGCACAAGGCCAACTCAAAAAAGAAGGGGGGTGAGTTTGGTTTGATCTTAGCCAAAAGACCAAGTAAAAAAAAGATGCATATTATATATTTATCGTATATTATATTGAAACGAGATGTCATATTCCAAACATCACACATCGCTAAACTGCTGATTCCAAATTCTGAAATAAAAACATTATTATTCAGAAAGCCATTCTTAGTATTGGGAGGTTATGTTTTTTTTTCAGTTAAGGAGGAAGGGGTTTAAGGAATTCATATAAAAGTATTATGTACCACCAGATTATCCGACGTAGGTGGAAATACATTGAATACCTCCCCCTTATTTTCTTAGGGAGAGGGAGGGGGCCAAAGATGAGACCGCTTGAATTCTAAGAACACTTTGATCTTATTTATATATTTTACTGTTTCAAAAAATTTGAAAATTGTGGAGAAAGAAGTGGCTTACCGTTAAAGCGGTTGCGCGTTTGTGCCTGCAGAGCACAAATTGAGAATCAAGATGGCGCCCGCATGCCTTTATGTGGAAAAAAGTCTCATGGAATCTCGGAGAATCTCGTACCCTGATTCCATAAATAATGAGGAAAGGAAAGCGGGAGGACAGACGATTTTTAGTCACTAAAGCGAACGGACGTGTGTAAAAGAAGAGGTAGAAGAAAAGAGTGTGGTGAACGAAACAAACAACGACTCGGTTGAAAGTAGAGTTGTAACGAACACAAAAATACAATTAAGTACAAACAAAAAATTTTTTAACAACAAAATTAGGCACAAGACCCTATAAGAAATTTGGGAGGGGAAGGGTGCAGGGTCTTTGTGTCTAAAGTAACTAAAAGTAATAAATGTAGACTTTGGAGTCTTACTCTTGACTGGCAACATTTACCACAATACCTCATTCACCCTATGGATCTTAATCTAACTAATAATTCCCCAGCGTTAAGAATAAAGTACCTATAAAAAGGCTTGTCTGTATGTTTGTGTATGCATTTTTTTTTTTTTATATAAACAAATTAAATGTGTGTATGTGCATGTGTGAGATAATAAAAAAGTTCAATTTCATTAGAGATAAAAAAAGTTCTTAAATTAAGTGTATCAAAGTTCATGGAGTGGGGAAAACTAGTGAAAAAAGTTCATTTTTTAAAAATAAAATATAAAGCCTACTGGGTTGTTAGTATTTACCCCCCCCCCCTGTGCTACTCTAAGTGTCTAGACCCCTCCACTGTTTTCCGGGGAATCAAAAACAAGCATGGAGATCCCTAATGGGGTTGGGGAGAAGCCTTAATAAGAATGGGAGAAAAAAAACAAAGCTGCGAGTGGAGGGGGGGGTGGAAGGTGACCTCTGAGTAGGGGGATGACCGGGGATATCAAAAAGAAAATCTGGTAAAGGGGAGCGGGTAGACTCAGAGGTTCTCTAGCACCGAAAAATAAAAGCAGGAACGGGAACTCGTTTATACCACCAGTCGAGAGTCTCTTTACTTTACTTTGCTAAACTAAACTAAGCAGGATGGGTTCCGAAGGACCCAGCACCGCCTGTGCCATGCTCAAGGAGGCAACACGTATTGAAAATTGGCTCCTCGATGGATGCAAAAACTAGTGCTGTGCACCCACCTCTTGTTAAACTCTGCTCTAGGCAACCTGCTCCAATTGCATCTGATCTTTACTTTAAGCAAATGTTTAAAGTAAACGATCAGATCCCGATCTGAAACAGATGTCCCTTCATGAACCAACTTGAGGCGCGTGATACAAATTACCATTCGCACTACTGCTAGGATCGCCAGGAAAACTATTCTTTCCTCCCTGGGGAACGGCGGCTCCATGTTGTACACAAAATATCCTATGTCAAGATCGAGCGGCCACTCGCCATCGATGCGAGCCGTTACCTCTCCGACGTACTCCAATAGGGCCTGGATCCGGCTACAACTGAAAAACGCATGCTCAGCCGATTCAAGCTTGTGTTCGTCGCAGCGCGGACACCAGGCCCTTGTTTGTTCTTTGTACATGCTGAATTTATCGAAGAGGGGCAGTGCTTTTCGGACCAGTCGCAAGGTCAGGGAGAATTCCGAGTTTGTCAGAAAATCACGTCCCGGCGCCCAACTCCATTGAGAGTGGATAACCTCCATTGACCAACCTAACCGCCTACATAGAGGATCCTTCGCGGTCCCCACCACTAGTTCCCGATAAAGTCTCTTTCTAGGCTGATTGAGGACACTAGTCCTCAGCAAAGCTCTAAGTGCGCTCCGGCATTCGGCAAAGAACTTGGACTCCCCCTTCGGCCTACGACCTTCTACCGAAGGGTTGGGTTTGAGATTGGGAAACGAGTTCTCAACCGCAGGGACCCAAGGAGCATTCTCCTCTAGCGAACGACCCAGGAAAGCCAATCTCTCAGCGTTTCTATGACACAAGAGACTGGGCTGACCCAGGCCTCCCTCGCTCAGACTCTGGACACAGACCTCTCTGCAGACATAGTGCTTACCCTCGTCCCACAGGAGTGAGTCGAGGCGCTTTTGTAAGCGGGTTAGGTGTTCTGCAAGGAGAGGAAGTACAAACAATCGGTAAAGGATGAGCAGAAAGACGTATGTAGCACACGCCTCCGCCCGACCCTTCAAGGACAATTTCCTTCGAATCCAAGTCTTGACCGACGATTTGACCTTGATCTGTATCCGACCAATTCTTCTCCAGCTGAAGTCCTGGTCCAAACCAGACACGAGAATATGGACGACTGGCCCATCAGTCCAGCTGAAGATTCCTGGAAGCGAGTTTACCCCGGTCCAGGCCCCCAACCGCAGGCCGACAGACTTGATGCGGTTGAAGACGGCCCTGTGACTTCTTCGTATCGAGCGAGCACCTCAACCCCCGCTTGAACATCTATGAGGCAAGACACGAACACGGTGACGTCATCAGCGAATGCGGAAACCCTGGCTCATGTGCCTCCAGATAAAGCGATTCCGCGCAGGACTGGTGTAGTCGCCTCGTCCCTTAACTTGCGAAGGAGGGGTTACAACGCCAGGACGTACAAAAGAGGCGACAGCGGACAATGCTGACACAACGATCGGGAGACGGCAAACGGCTCCGACAGCTAACTGTTGATCTGCACCGCTACCGTCGGCCTGTCATACAGGACAAAGATCCACTTGCGGAAGTCCGGATTAAATCCGGCAGTCTCTAGCACAGATCCCAGGAACCGATGGTCGACCCTATCGAACACCTTGGACTGATACAAACTGATCAGTTTGGCTTCGGTGTCGTCTTCTATTCCCTCTTTGATTGAGTGAATCAGATGAAGATTGTCTTGAATTGATCTCCCCTTCACAGCATAGCTCTGGTCTGGTTCGATCAAGTCAGTGATGAAAACCTGCAAGCGATTCGCAAGAATCTTTGCCAAAATCTTTAACTCTGTGTTTAGCAGAGTCAAGTGCCTAAAGTCGTCAAAATTTTCCACCCCACCATGCCATTTACCTTTCCTCAGCAATGTCATCACTCCATTGGTCACCTGTCCAGGGATGGAACCCTGGGCAAACCAATGGTTGAATATATCCTTCAAAATAGGGACCAACATGGGCGACAGCCTCAAGTAGAACTCATAGGGCAAACCATCAAGCCCCGGGGACTTGTTATAGCCGACTTGCTTCAACACAGTAATGACCTCATATTCTGTAACAAAACCATCACAGCTAGCCACCCAAGCCACCGTGTGGCAGGGCGAGTCAGATAAATAGCTGCCAAACTCTTCGACCCTGAGTCTGGGTAGTTGGGTGAAGCGCTCCGATAGATGCTTCCGAAACCCCTCGTAGATCTCCCAAGTCGACACGAGGGCATGTCCTTCCAGGTTATGTACTTCCCAAATGTATCCGTCCAAACAACGCCTTAAAGCAGCCTTACGCTCAACAGTGTCAGTGTTCACAGCTTCGTTAGAGACTTTCATTAACCTAGCCCTAACTACCTGACCTTCATATCGCTCGCTAGCCAAGCGACTGAGGTCCTGTTTAGCCAGTGCTATCTCTAGGGGCCCCCACCTCCACCGCCCGGGTCAGCTTATCCTCTATATGCTTCTTTGCCTTAGCCTTATCTAACGCGAGGCGTTGGCTCTACTGAATAGAGAAGTGTCTTATTTTATGCCTTAAGACTAACCCACCACTTACTCCCTGTAACCGCCCCCACTAAAGCCCGCTGAATTAATTTGGTAACCTTCAACCGGTAGTCCTCCAGCTCCAACAAGGTGCTGTTGAACTTCCAGTATCCAGCTAGTTTAGGCCTAGCACTTAAGTCCAACCGGGCCATTACGAGTTTATGATCTGAGTGTCCTAAAAAGTGGAACGTGGGGCACAATAGAAAGTCTACGTCGCCTCTTCTCACTAACATCTGATCCAAATAAGTACTCGGATGGGAAGGCACTACAGAATGCCACGTCCACATCTCCCACCCCGGGTGATCCAGACGAAATCTGTTGACGAGATTGCACAAGGCCATCAGGTCAAACAGACTGCTGTCACACCGCACTGACCCACTAGCACCCCCGACCTTATCTATATTGGGATCAAGGATTGCATTCCAATCACCCATTAAAAGTAACCGTTCCGGATCCACGAAGAAGCCCTACCACCGTCGAAAAAAGGATAAACTCTCTACAGCAGAATTGGGAGCATAAACAGCAACAATCAGAAAAACACTGCAATTAAAGGCAGCATCAACCACGAGCGCCCGCCCGTTCTCGCCTGCGTGAACAACATTAACCAACGCTGACAGGGTGCGACTCACTAGCAAGGAGATTCCACGACTATAAGTATTGCCATATGCTGAGTAAACATCGTAATCGTTTACCAGCACCTGGCAATCCTCGTCACAAACAAAGTGGGTCTCCTGGATAGCGGCAATATCTACCTTAAGGGACACCAGATCTCTCACAATGCGCGAAGCCTTGCTTCGACACCTGATGCCCCTCACATTAAAAGTGGCCAAGTTCAAAGACATTTTCACTTACCTTAAGCAGTGTCACAAACGGGTCTGAAATCCTCGGCAGTGAGGACGTGGTAGGCCTGCCCAAGACTGCCGGTAAGTAAATCCGAAGAAGGCTGTCCGTCCTTAGCCACGCCTCCCACATCCAGGGCAAAGATTAATTTAAGTGCCCTGTAGTAGGAGGCATGTGCGTAGATGGGGACTCTGCGTTCACATTGCACTTGCAGTTTTTTAAGCGAGGGATGTTCCATGTCCACCAGCTTCTGGCCATTGATGGCTTCCCTCGCTGCCTCTAGCATTTCCCAGAGGGCCTGAGTTCTTGTGTCTTTGTTGACACGCACAAAAGTTGCCAGCATTGGCGCGTCCTTGAAATTAGAGGGGTTGGTAATATTTTCTGCACCTATGAAGGTGAAGCCTTGAAGTTTCTCATACTGGGCCTCTGCCTCCCTTTCAATTCCTGAACTGGTAGCAGCGAGCCCGTTTCACAAATCCTGTTTCCTGGCAGGAAAGGAAACCTCTTAGTCTGTTCTGTACGGACTGTCATAGCGGTGGGCTGGTCTTCTTTGGTAGTCTGTGAAGGGATAGGGGTAGGCAGGGGAGGTGTAGGGTAGGGGTGGTGGTAGGAGTTTGCAGAGTGTCCTGAATTGGTGGGGTTTGGGTGATTAACGATCCCCTTTTCACTGTCTCCAGAGGGGTTTCGAAATGAGTTCTTTGGGGATTTTGGTTGCGAGGAGGTTTTTAGCTCTGGTTGAAAGTGGGTTGAGGTTGGGGGGGGTGTAGGGGGGTTGCAGCATTGTTAATGTTAATGTCCGTGTCGGCCGGGAAAACACCTTTGGTTGTCCGGCTCTTTTCTTCCTTTTTTTTTTTTTTTTTTTTTTTTTTACATGGGGGTCACCACTTATCAAGGCTCGAAGGCCACTCAGGGGTAAGGGTTATTGCGTGTATGAGATAGTATTGTTGTAATCATTAGTATTGGGGGTTTTGATAGAGTGTCTTACTTAAGGGGGCGGTTTGTCAGGAGTTTGTTTGACTTGAAGATGTCCAAGTTGTAGTCAGGTGGGAAACAGGCAAGCGGCAGAGAGTTCCACTGGCGTGCAGTTCTAAAAAAGAAGCTTTGCTCATGGAATCTACGTTTGGATTTAGGCACAGATAAAGAGTGGGGAAAATTATTGACAGTAGTTTCAGCCAGACGGGTGTTTCTCGTGAAAGATTGGCGAGGGGGGACGAGGGATTGGAGTTCAGGCGAGCACCTACCATGGAAATAGCGATAAAACAAAGACAGGCTCGCAACGTCTCTTCTGTGGGAGAGAGGTTGCAGGGAAGAGAAAAGGGCATCCCCCACTAAACCACGAAGTCTATTTTGTACTCTGCCAAGGCAGGATAGGCTGTTTTTAGCAGCTCCTGCCCAGATGTGGCAGCAGTACTCCATCCTTGGACGTACTTGGCTTTTATACAGATAGAGAATTGCATCAGTAGTGAGATATCTTCTGGAGTGGTAGAAGGATCCCACCATTTTCCCAGTGTCCCTGGCAACAGATTTGATGTACGTGTTCCATTTCAGATCAGGAGTAAAGATCAAACCCAGAAGCTTGTCAAAACATGGAGCCTCTCCAAGACGAGAGCCATCCATTTCAATTGATGCCAGATGGGGATCAGAGCGTTGATGATGTAAAGCTTGGTTTTGGATGCATTAAAAGTGACCAGCCACCTCTTCCCCCATTGTACTACATGCTCATTATCAGAGGAGAGATAATCAGAGAGAACTTTGTCATTTACGGCCTTTGATGTATTGCTATAGATGGTCGTGTCATCAGCATAGATGTCAACGAATGATTTAAGTATGTGTTTAGGGAGATCATTGATGTAGATCAGGAAGAGAGTTGGGCCCAGGATTGACCCCTGGGGGACTCCAGCATTAATACTGTGGGCCTCTGATTTCTGCCCATCAACCACTATTCTTATGAACCTATCGGAGAGAAATGATTTAATGATTGAGAAAACATTTCCAGTAATACCGTAGCTGGAAATCTTGTGAAGTAGGCCCTTATGCCATACCTTATCGAAGGCCTTCGATATATCAAGAGCAATTGCCCTGGAAAGGAAACCTTTGTCAAGAGATTCACTAATCCTATGTGATATAACCGTTAGCATATCTGCTGTAGATCTTGGAGAGCGGAAACCATATTGCATGTCACTAAGAAGTTTGTTTCTGTTGAGGTGGTTGACTATTTCTTTATTTAATATGGATTCCAACAACTTACTCATGACACACAGGAGACTTATTGGTCTGTACTGAGAGAGAGATGACTTTTTACTTGAATTCTTAAATACAGGGCATACTGATGAGGTTTTCCAGGGTGTTGGAAAGCAGTTCTCCTTAAGGCAACGCTTAAAGAGTTTTCTAAGTATGGGGGCAAGTTCTGGTTGGAGCTTTTTCAGCACTATAACTGGAATGCCATCAGGGCCAATTGCTTTACTGGAATCAAGGTTCTTTATTAGCTTGGCGACCTCACGCACAGATATTTGTATGTTGCATAGCGTGTTGTCTGTTATAGGAGGAAATACAGGGAGTTGATGGTCATTGTCGCATAGGGTAGAATTAGCTGCAAAGTTCTTGGCAAATAGTCTGGCCTTGTCTGATGCTGACGAGATGACCTCAGGTCCATTGATGATATTGGGGATAGAACGCACAAGATCCTGTTTGCTATTTGCCAGAACTGGTGGGAACCAAGCCGCTGCTCAGCTACTTTGGATTTAACAGACTGAGCATATAGCTCTCTTCCTCGTCTTTCTCTCCTCTATAAGTGTCTTTGTGACAGCGTTGTTGGTCATTGTGGGTCGGTCGGCCTCTTCTTCGGATACTCCCTCTTCCTCCGACTCTTGCAGTTTCCTCTTGCCTGAGAAAGAAGGTGCTTTCACTTCCATGGCCGAATTGTTGGCAGTTTCTTCGGGCTGGTCTTCGATCACCACTTTCTTGGGCAAGTTTTTGGGGTTTTTACCCTTCCTGGTAACCGTCGACCATCCAGCTTCTGCTGCTGGGGTGGCCTGAGCCGCTGATGGAACTCTGGCTGGGTCTGCAACCGTCGTCGCCTTGGCTTGCGGCTTCTCCTGGGCTTTGGTCTGTACTCTTTTCGGACAGTCTTTGACCATATGGCCTTGCTTTTGGCACTGCCAGCACTGTGGCTTTCTTCCTTCCACTATCACCGACATGTCCACTTGCCGAATTTCAGCATTACCGGGATTTTGTCAAACTCCACTCTCTCTAAGACCATCCATATTTTGTAATCTCCGGTCATTACGTTTCATTGGCCTCTGACCGAGACTACCGCCTCAACGTCACCGTACTGGCTGAATATGGCTCCCAACTGTTTGGCCTCCGTGTAACAGGGTACATTCAGTATGGTGGCGTTTACTCTCCTTTTGTTTAGGTATACCGGTTGGATACGGATATTCTTCCAGTTCCAGTCAGTCCTGGATAATTTAATGGCTTCTTCTTGGTTCGGGAGCAAAACATCCCACATTGCATAACTCCTTCTGCAGATGTACTTGGCCGGAATGTTTTGGTCGAGAAGGAGTTCTATCATTGTTTCCTTGCTGACTCCCATAAGGCTCCTGGATCTTAGGTCTGAGGTGAGCAGGGAGAGAACGCGTTTTTCCAATCCTTCGACTTGTCCAGGAAGGGGTGTGATGATGTTACCCTTTGTGTATTCCTTGTATGTTGAGGAAAACAGTTCTCTATAGCCTTCGGGCGTCAGCTGCTCTTCTTGGGATTGCGGACCTCATGCCGTGCTTTCTCCGTGCTTGGGTTTGGCTGGTTCCACACACGGACTTGCTGGTACTGCTTATTTGGCGTAGGATAGGCCGGGTTTGGGGTCCGTTTTACTCGTCTCAATGTCGGGGGACAGCACTGGCCAGTCTACTAATGAGATCGTATCCTGGTTGTGACTGATCCCCTGGATTGGCCCATTTTTCTTCTTGGGAGGCTGCTGAGAATGTTTTTTTTGGAGACTTGGTGGTACCTCCCCTCCAGGGGATGTACCCTCGACAGATGCTGTAGAAGGTGTGGCGGCTGGAGGTGGTGCTGTTCCTGCCAGTTGGACCTTGTCGAAGCTGGTAGGTATGCTGCTGCTCCCTTCCTGTGCTACCTTCACTTGGTCCTTGCCCTCTTGGGGAGTGTCGGAGGGCGGATCGTTGGCTCCACCCTTAAAGAGTGACTGAATGGAGGCGATCGTGGCGAAGAAAAGCTCCTCGTTTTTCTTGGAGGCGCTGCTCTCGTCTTCTCTGCCCACCGGTGGGGAGTAACCCTTTTGGGGACTGGGAGAGAAGTGTTCTGCCATTGCTTTGGATGATTCTGGATCTTTGGTTTTTGCTGACTCAGATTCCTCTGCTTTGCACATGCCTGGCGTGCTTGCAGGTGCTTTTTCCCACAGGTTGCCCTCGTGGGGAGCAGTTGCATAATTTCCGGGTGCGGCAGGTGCATCTCCAGGGGTCGCCGCGGGCCGCAGCCCTACCCCATCCATCTTGTTCAAGGTCGCCGCGGGCTGCGGCCCTACCTTGTCTACCGCCTTCTTCTTAGGAGAGGAGGTCTTCATTCCCTTCGTAGGGGATTCCTCGAGAGGCGCGATGTTCCACATTTGGACCGGTATGGTCCGCCTGCCTGGCATCATGGTAGTGGTGATACTACTGGTCGCTGACGCAGACCAAAGTGTAGTGGGGAGAAAAGAAAACCATGGGGAATGGAGGGAGTGGATGGGGAGGAGCGGGCTCAGAAGAAATTAGAGTTTTTGACCTCTTCTCACGGGGATGTCGGGTTAGCAGCTCGAATCCCCCCGTGAGGGGGGAGGGCAGAGAAAAATGATGCAGTGGGTGCTAGTGGGTCAGAGTGCCGCGTCGCAGAAACGAAGCACCCGTCCTACCCCACGTCACCCTACCAACTAACTACCCCAATGGAAGCGAGAAAGCGAACCCTGTCTGCTCGATCCAATGGGAGAGCAGCGAAAATAAACAAAGATTGGGCCTGGCAGATCAGAGTGCTGCTCAGGCAATTAAGTGGTGAGAAAGTAGACCATTCCCTGTCTCTAGAGAGAGATGAGACCGGAACAAAGCAAGAACATGCAAAAAAGGAAAAAAAAATACAGGTCACAACTACCAGCTAGTGGTGTTGGTCCCGAAATTCCAGTCTCCCAAAAGAGGGGATCGGTTTTCGGGTCCAAGCTCCCACAAAAGTGGAGTCGGTCCTTTAGGTCCTGACTCCCCAGAAGAGGGGGTTGGTCCTTGCTAACAAAAGTTAGTATGTGAAAAAACACCTTAACCTAGCCCAAGAGCCCGGTGATGGATCCCTCCCAAGAGCGAGAGAACAGATACTACACTTTGATCTTATTTATATATTTTATTATTTTCAAAAATTTGGATATACAATTTTGCAACTGCAACACACAAAAATTATCAATAACAAAATTAGGCACAAGCCCCTATAAGAAATGGGGAGGGGGAGGGTACAGGGTCTTTGTGACTAAAGTGACAAAAAATTGAATCATGAAGACTTTGGAATCTTACTCTTGACTGGCAACATTTACCGCAATACCTCATTCACTCTGTGGATCCTAATCTAACTAATAAAACCCCAGCGTTTTGAATAAAATTGACATATTTACAATTATAAAAGAAAAAGAAAAAGGTGTCTGTATGTTGTGTATGCATTTTTTTTTTTTTATATATAAAATATATAATATTTTGTGTGTATGTGCATGTGTGAGAAAATAAAGCTCAATTTCATTAGAAAATAAAATGTTTTTGAATTAAGAGTAAAAATGTTCGTGGAGTGGGGAAAGCTAATCAAAAATGTTCATTTCAAAAATAAAAAATAAATTCTACTGGGTTGTTAGTGTACTAATCTAGGTGACTAGACCCCCCCCCACTGTTTTCCGGGGAACTGAAACAAGCAGGGCGATCCCTAATGGGGATTGGGGAAGAAACCTTAATAGAAGTGAGAGAAAATAAAGCAACAGGTGGAGGTGGTTGGAAGTCTATCATACAGGACAAAGATCCACTTGCGGAAGTCCGGATTAAATCCGGCGGCCTCTAGCACAGATCCCAGGAACCGATGGTCAACCCTATCGAACGCCTTGGACTGATACAAACTGATCAGCGCAGCTTCAGTGACATCTTCTATTCCCTCTTTGATCGAGCAAATCAGATGAAGATTGTCTTGAATCGATCTCCCCTTCACAACATAGCTCTGCTCGGGTTCGATCAAGTCAGTGATGACAACCTGCAAGCGATTTGCTAGAATCTTTGCCAAAATCTTTAACTCTGTGTTTAGCAGAGTCAAGGGCCTAAAATCAAAATTTTCCATCCCACCATGCCATTTACCTTTCCTCAGCAATGTGATCACTCCATTGGTCACCTGTCCAGGGATGGAACCCTGAGCAAACCAATGGTTGAACACATCCTTCAGAATAGGGACCAACATGGGCGACAACCTCAAGTAGAATTCATCGGGCAAACCATCAAGCCCCGGGGACTTGTTATAGCCGACCTGCTTCAACGCAGTAATGACCTTATATTCTGTAACCATGAGGTGGGGTGAGTCAGCCAAATAGCTGCCAAACTCATCGACCCTGAATCCGGGTAGTTGGGTGAAGCGCTCCGATAGATGCTCCCAAAACCCCTCGTAGATCTCCCGAGTCGACACGAGGGCGTGTCCTTCCAGGTTATGTACTTTCCGAATGTACCCGTCCAAACCATGCCTTAAAGCAGCCTTACGCTCAACAGCGTCAACGTTCACAGCTTTGTTAGAGACTTTCATTAACCTAGTTCTAACTACTTGACCTTCATACCGCTCGCTAGCCAAGCGGCTGAGGTCTTGTTTGGCTAAAGCTATCTCTAGGGAGTCCCCCCCCTCCACCGCCCGCGTCAGCGTATCCTGTAAACGCTTCTTTGCCTTAGCCTTATCTAATGCGAGGCGTTGGCTGTACTGAACAGAGAAGTGTCTAATTTTGGCCTTGAGGCTAACCCACCACTTACTCCCTGTAACCGCCCCCACTAAAACCCGCTGAATTCGGTAACCTTCAACCGGTAATCCTCCAGCTCCAGAATGGTACTGTTGAACTTCCAGTATCCAGCTAGTTTAGGCCTAGCACTTAAGTTCAAATAGGCCATAACGAGTTTATGGTCCGAGTGTGCTAACAAGTAGAACGTGGGGCACGATAGAAAATCTATGTCGCCTCTTCTAACATCCAGTCCAAGTAATTGCTTGGATGGGAAGGCACTACAGAATGCCACGTCCACATCTCCCGCCCCGGATGATCCAGACAAAATTTGTCGACGAGATTACACGAGGCCATCAGGTCAAACAGACTGCTGTCACACCGCACTGACCCACTAGCACCCCCGACCTTATCTATATTGGGATCAAGGATTGCATTCCAATCACCCATTAAAAGTAACCGTTCCAGATCCACTAAGAAGCCCTACCACCGTCGAAAAAAGGATACACTCTCTACAGCAGAATTGGGAGCATAAACAGCGACAATCCGAAAAACACTGCAATGAAAGGCAACATCAACAACGAGCGCCCGCCCGTCATCGCCTGCGTGAACAACATTAACCAACGCTGACAGGGTGCGACTTACTAGCAAGGAGATTCCACGACTATAAGTATTGCCATATGCTGAGTAGACATCGTAATCGTTTACCGGCACCTGACAATCCTCATCACAAACAAAGTGGGTCTCCTGGATAGCAGCAATATCTACCTTAAGGGACACCAAGTCTCTCACAACACGCGAGACCTTGCTTCGACACCTGATGGCCCTCACATTCAATGTAGCCAAGTTTAAAGCCATGTTCACTTACCTTACTCAGTGTCACAGACGGGTCTGAAATCCTTGGCAGTAAGGACATTGCAGGCCTGGCCGAGGCTACCGGTAAGTAGGTCTGTTGAGGGTACTCCATCCTTGGCCATGCCCCTCATGTGCAGGGGAAAGGTTAGTTTGAGTGCCCTGTAGAAGGAGGGGTGGACGTACATCGGGATTCTGCCCTCACATTTAAAGAAAATGTTACTCAGTGACGGATGTTCCATGTCCACCAGCTGCTGGTCTGGGATCGCATCCTTTGCTGCATCTACCATTGCCTAGAGGGCCTCAGTCCTAAAGTCCATGTTGACCCTAATGAAAGTGGTCAGCAAGGGAGTGTCCTTGAACTTGGTGGGATCTGCGTCGTTGTCAACTCCATCGTAGGCCAGGCTCCTCAGCTTATTATACCGGACCTTCTGTTGTCCTTTAAAGTCCAGTATTGGTAGGTGAGGGTCGGGTTCACAGATCCTACCTCCTGGCAGGAAGGGGAGTTTTTTAGTTCGTTCAGTACGAATTGGGGTAGTGGGGGAGGGGACCTCTTTGGATTGAGGGGGAAGGGGTGTGCTTGGGGAAGGGGTAACCTGCTCAGCTTCTTTGTTTTTATTTTTGTCCATGTCACAGGATGAGGGGCGGGAAGGGTTCTTTGGGGGAGAGGGGGAGGGCTGCTCGGACTACTGGGGTGGTGGGATAATGGGGGGGGGTTCAGCCTGTGTATTTGTAGGAGTCCTTCTCAGTAGGGGTAGCGGGGTTGGCACGTGTCTTCCGGCTTTTCATTCTCCTAGGCCTCCTGATTTCTGTCGCGCTCAAAGTTGTTGTTGTTGTTGCTGTTGGAGCTTCTTCCTCCTCTTCTGACACGACCTCTTCCTCAGACACTTATAATTTCCTCTTGAGAAGGAGGGTGCCTGTGTGTTCATGATTTCCACCTCTGGGACTGGTTTGTTCTCAGGTTGGTCTTGGGGCACTGTCTGCAGGGATGGCTGTTTGGTGGTCTTTCCTTTCTTTGTGACCGTCACCCAACCTGCTTGCGCTTCTGGGGTACTTATAGCCTGAGTGGGAGCAGCGGCTTGGTTTGATATTTTGGCTGGTCCCGCCGCCTTACCTGATGCCTTTGTTGGGTTTTTTCCCCCATTTCTCTTGGGGCAGTCCTCGGCCATGTGCCCTTGTAGTTGACACTGCCAGCAATGGGGTTTCTGCCCCTCCACTATAAGGGAGAGCGTCCATTCCCCAAACTTGAGAGTGGCTGGAATTCTTTGTCCAGGACCATTTGTATTCTGTAGTCCCCGGTCATGATGTTCCGTAGACCCCGGACTGGCGTCACTTCTTCCACGTCCCCATACTAGCTGAGGATGGCACCCAGTTGTTGGCCTCCATGTAACAGGGGACATTTAGAGCAGAAACATTTGCCCTCCTCTTGTTAAGATATATGGGCTGCAGTTTGATGTTTCTGCTCTGGTGACTGGTCCTGGACAGCTTGACTGCATCTTCGGGGTGGGGAGCAGAACATCCCACAGCACGTAGCTTCTTCTACAGATGTAATTGGCCGGGATGTTCTGCTCCAGCAGCACGTTTACCGTTGTGTCTTTGTTGACACCCGTCAGGCTTCTCGTCCTCGTGTCAGATGTTATCAACAAGAGGACTCTCTTTTCCAATCTTTCTACCTGACCCGGGAGGGCTGGATCTCATTTCCTTTGGTGCACTCTTTGTATGTGGAGTCAAAGAGTCTCCTGTAGTCCTCAGGTGTCATCTTCCTCTGCTGTTCCTTGGGGCCCCATGCTGGTCCTCCGTCCTTTTGGGTGTCTGCTGAACCAGGGACAGGGGGCGTAGCTGGTGTTGCTTGGTTTTCAGCCATTGTAGGTGTTGCTGGCTTTAGAGACTGACCTTTTCCAGACAGAGTTGGCCAATCCGCATTTGTTGTTGTGTGCTGGCTTTCTCTGTTTTCCAGGCCGTTCTCCTTCTTCTTTCTCTTTTTGAGTTGCTGGGTGGCCGTCTCTTTGGGAGATGGAGGTGCCTTCCCTCCTGGGGATGTGTTCTCAGCTGCTGATGTTGCGAGTTCAGTGGACAGGGGTGTCGCTCCCACCAGTTTGATTTTGTTGACACTGGTTTCGTTTTTGCCCTCTTGGGGAGTGTTGGGAAGCGGATCACTGGCTTCTTCCTTGAAGAGTGATTGGAGAGAGGCTATGGTTGCGTTAAAGAGCTCCTCGGTTTTTTCAGAGGTGCTGTTTTCCCCAATCTCCCTTGCTGCTGAGGAGTTGCCCTTTAGGAGAGCGGCGGCTTGATGTCCCGATCTTCCTCCCTTGGGTTTGCAGTCTTGGAGTGCAGCTGGATTGGTTCCCTCTGCATTGTTCTCTGCTGACGTTCTTGCAGCTGCCTTTCCCTCCGGGTTTCCCTCGTGAGGAGTGGTTGCAGGTGCTTTTGGGGGGGTTGCTGCAGCCCTACCCCTCCATTCTTTTCCAAGGTCGCCGCAGGCTGCAGCCCTACCTTGCTTGTAGTCTCCGTCTCGCAGGGAGGTGAAGTTGCTCCCTTAGCTGGGGATTCTTCTGCTGGGGCGATGTTCCGCATTTGGACCGGTATGGTCCGCCTGTCTGGCATCGTGGTGGTGGTGGTACTACTGGCCGCTGACGCGGACCAAAATGTAGTGGGGAGAAAAGAAAACCCAGGGGGTGGAGGGGAAGGGGCGGGCTCAGAAGAAAATAGAGTTTTGACCTCCCCTTAAGGGGACGTCGGGTTAGCAGCTTGAATCCCCCCGTGAGGGGGGGAGAGCAGAGAAGAAAGATGCAGTGGGTGCTAGCGGGTCAGAGTGCCGCATCGCAATTAAGAGAGAAAGGGGATAGACATTTCTGCCCCAAGAGGGGAGCAAAAACGAAACACCCGTCCTACCCCACGTCACCCTACCCACTAACTACCCAACGGAAGCGATAAAGAGGACCCTGTCTGCTCGATCCAACTGGAGAGCAGCGAAGAAAGACAAAGTTTGGGCCTGGCAGGTCAGAGTGCTGCTCAGTCAATTAAGTGTGGAGAAAGTAGACCATCCCCATCTTGAGAGGTGAGATAGAAACGAAGAAAAAACAAGAAAAACAAAAACCAAACGAAAGCCGGTCACAACTGCCAACTAGTGGTGCTGCCCCGAAATTCCAGGCTCCCAAGAAGGGATCGGTTTTTGGGTCCAAGCTCCCACAATGTGGAGTCGGTCCTTGAGGTCCTGACTCCCCAAAAGAGGAGGTCTGGTCCTTACTAACGTGAGTTAGTAAGTGAAAAACACCTTAACCTAGCCTGATGAGCCCGGTCGTGGATCTCTTCCAAGAGCAGAAGTTTCGTATACTGAGGAACAGATACTACACTTTGATGTATTTATTTGCTCCCCCACTGAGCAAATTAGGCACAAGGCCGATTTTTAATGTGAGGAGTGAAGGGGAAATGGGGACCAACTCCCCGGGGAGTAGGGGAGCTGGATAGTGACAATTGGTATGAAGGGTTGCCCCTACATTAACCAAGGATGGTCTTTTCTTGCAGTATCTGCCGGAACAGATACTACACTTTGATCTTATTTATGTATTTTATTATTTTCAAAAGTTTGGACATACAATTTTGCAACTGCAACACACAAAAATTTTCAATAACAAAATTAGGCACAAGCCCCTATAAGAAATGTGGAGGGGGAGGGTACAGGGTCTTTGTGACTAAAGTGACAAAAAGTGAATAATGAAGACTTTGGAGTCTTACTTTTGACTGGCAACATTTACCACAATACCTCATTCACTCTGAACTCAATAACTTTGACATATTTACAAAAAGAAAAAGAAAAAGGTGCCTGTGTGTTGTGTATGCATTTTTTTTTTTTTTATATGAAATATATAATATTTTGTGTGTATGTGCATATGTGAGAAAATAAAGTTCAATTTCATTAGAAAATAAAAAGTTTTTGAATTAAGAGTAAAAATGTTCGTGGAGTGGGGAAAGCTAATCAAAAATGTTCATATCAAAAATAAAAAATAAATTCTACTGGGTTGTTAGTGAGGCCCCCCTTTGTACTAATCTAGGTGACTAGACCCCCCCCCCCACTGTTTTCCGGGGAACCGAAAACAAGCAGGGCGATCCCTAATGGGGATTGGGGAAGAAACCTTAATAGAAGTGGGAGAAAATAAAGCAACAGGTGGAGGGGGTTGGAAGGTGACCTCTGAGTAGGGGGATGACCGGGGATGTCAAAAAGCAAAGATGTGGCGCAAAGGGGATGGGCAGACTCAGAGGTTCTCTAATACCAAAAAATAAAATCAGGAACAGGATCTCATTTGTACCACCAGTCAAGAGTCTTCTTAAAATGACTTAGCTAGAATCTAAGCGGGATGGGTTCCGAAGGACCCAGCACCGCCCGTGCCATGCTTAAGGGGGAAACACATATTGAAACTTGGCTCCTCAACGGATGCACAAACTAGTGCTGTGCATCCACCTCTTGTTGAATTCCACTCTAGGCAACCTCCTCCAATCACATCTGATCTTTACCTTAAGCAAATGTTTAAAGTAAACGATCAGCTCCCGATCCGGAACAGATATCCCTTCGTGGACCAACTTAAGGCACATGATCCAGATCACCATACGCGCTACTGCTAGGATCGCCAGGAAAACCATTCTTTCCTCCCTGGGGAACGGCGGCTCCATGTTGTAAACACAATATCCTATGTCGAGATCGAGTGGCCACTCGCCATCGATGCGAGCCGTTACCTCTCCGACGTTCTCCAATAGGGCCTGGATCCGGCTACAACTGAAAAAAGCATTCTCGACCGATTCAAGGTCGGGTTTGAGATTGGGAAACGAGTTCTCAACCGCAGGGACCCAAGGAGCGTTCTCCTCTAGCGAACGACCCAGGAAAGCCAATCTCTCAGCGTTTTTATGACACAAGAGACTGGACTGACCCAGACTTCCCTCGCTCGGACGTTGGACACAGACCTCTCTGCACACATAATGCTTACCCTCGTCCAACAGAAGTGAGGCGAGGCGCTTTTGTAAGCGGGTTAGGCGTTGTGCAGGGAGAGGAAGTACAGACAATCGGTAAAGGATGAGTGGAAAGACGTATGTAGCACACGCCTCCGCCCGACCCTTCAAGGACAATTTCCTTCGAATCCAAGTTAATTCCGGCTTCCATCTTATCTCGCAATTACTTATAACGTCACCAACTAACTTCAGAGGACCCCCCCCATCCGCATTTCTTTTATATCGTAAGTTTCTTAAAACGTGACTAGCTAAAGTTCAGAATAAAATCACGCTTTTCTTTTAACGCTTAATTTTAAAAAAAATCTTCTGAACGCTGCTTAAACTTAAATTCTTCACTACAGTTTGCATTTTGGAGATGGAAGTGTTTTTGTTGAGATAAGTGATTTCAATATTAATTCGTACTTTTTATTTTTAGATTCAAATATTAATAACTACATTTTATTTCAGTATTTAATTTATGTATTTCTGTTTAATTAAATGCTAGCTTTTTTTCTCGTCCATAAATGTTTATTTATCTACCGAGTTGATCTTAAATATTGTATACTCAATCCATTATATTATCCTTTTCAGTCTCCACCCCTTAATTCTGGCTTCCATCTTATCTCGCAATTACTTATAACGTCACCAACTAACTTCGGAGGACCCCCCCCCCCGTCCGCTTTTCTTTTATATCGTAAGTTTCTTAAAACGTGACTAGCTAAAGTTCAGAATAAAATCACGCTTTTCTTTTAACGCTTAATTTAAAAAAAATCTTCTGAATGCTGCTTAAACTTAAATTCTTCACTACGGTTTACATTTTGGAGATGGAAGTGTTTTTGTTGAGATAAGTGATTTCAATATTAATTCGTACTTTTTATTTTTAGATTCAAATATTAATAACTACATTTTATTTCAGTATTTAATTTATGTATTTCTGTTTTATTAAATGCTAGCTTTTTTTCTCGTCCATAAATGTTTATATTTATCTACCGAGTTGATTGCAAAAATAGATTATGAAATTGTACTCATTTTTAGTTCGTGAGAGGGGAATCTATCACCATACTTTCTCTTAAACACGTCTATTGGACTTTTATTAAGTAGAATACTTTATACTTTTTTTCTTTTAATGGAGAGTAGAAAACGCATTGTGGATGCGTTATCGGCAGCTCCTATTACTCTCACTTCTTCTTATTTGTCCCTCAGTCCTCATTTTTTAATGAGTGATTTTTCTGACAAAGGGAGAAGAAATAGCTGTTTTCTAGGTTGGTAGTATTTTGCGCGAACAGTTGGCAGAGATGGCGGAAATTTTCTGTTTCTATGTCTATCCTTGTAGCCATGTCACTAGTAAGGGTGCTGGAGGTAAACGTTTTGTCTGGGCTGACATTATCTGCCTCATAGTAAGGGACCCGAACCTTGGATTAACCACTAAGGAGGCTGTCCTATCAGCAGGTGCAAAGTACTGAGGCTGCTGTATTGCCATTTGGTGAATAGATTCTGGACCATGCAGTAGCTTCTGGTGGGGCCTCTCGATGCCATACTAGTGGGTAATTGTTACGGCTTTACCTTATCATTAGCTACAAATAAAAAATTTAAAAAATTCTTCATTTCTTTTTCTCTCTTAGTTTCCCCTCTCTGTCCTGCTCTAAGTAAATCTGACGACCTAGTCCACAAATTCCAAAATTTCATCATGACAAGTTTCAAGAAAAAATACACAATTAAACCCGGTTCTCCAACTTCCAACGTAGACCCCTACTACCATGTCTCCTTCTCCAACATCAGAGGTCTACATTCTAACCTTCCAGATGTTGAAACCCAATTACAGGAGACTAAATCAGACCTTTTATTTTTAAGTGAAACTGGCATTGGACAGGCTATTTTCCTAGAAGAGTTCACAATTAAAGGATACTCTAACTTAACTTCTAAATCAGACCCCCAAGATCGCCATGGGCATGGAATATGTGCCTATATTAAAGATAGCTTTCCATGTGGTAGGGACATCTCCAGGGAAGATCCTAACTTACCCTATATGTGCTTCCGGGTTGCTTTAGCTCACACTACTGCATTTATATTTACTCTCTATCGCCCCCACAACAGCGGAGTTACTATCTTTCAAAGCATATCTGAGAAAATTGACCAAGTCTTATCTGCTTATCCTTCAGCTAACATTCACGTATGTGGAGACTTCAATGTTCACAACGTCGAATGGTTGACCCACTCAAATAAGACCGATGATGAGGGGAGGTTATGTCATGATTTCTCCATTGCCTATGACCTCACTCAGATTGTTCAGGAACCCACCCGTGTGCCCAACAATGACGGCCAGTATGCGAGCCTACTAGACCTTTTTCTCACAACTTGCCCTGAACTATGTTCAGTTTCTGTTCTGTCGCCTCTTGGATCTTCCGACCACTCTGTTGTATCAATTAAGATAAAAATGAAATGTAATATGTCCCCAGACGTACCTCTCCATCGTACAGTATATCGATACACTAAGGCTGACTGGGATAGCTTCCGTACATTTATATCTGATCTACCTCTGCATTCCATATTTAAAAAGGATGTGTCCTCTATAGTATTAGACCTGACGGAATGGTTAATTGTAGGTATTGACCGTTTCATACCCTCGAAAAAGTTCCAGCAAAAACCTAACAGCCAGCCATGGTTCTCTCCAGAATGTGCTGCTGCCATTGCGCACAGAAATCGCTTTTTCCACTGCTTCCAACGTAATAGCTGTATGGGAACTAAAGCCGCTTTCAGGACTGCCAGCAACCATTGTAAGAAAGTAATAAAGGACGCAAGAGAGTTGTATGCTCAATCTGTTAAGTCCAAAGTAGCTGAGCAGCGGCTTGGTTCCCACCAGTTTTGGCAAATAGCAAACAGAATCCTGAACAGAAGCGTGTGCTCCATCCCAACTATTATCAATGGACCTGAGGTAATCTCGTCAGCATCAGACAAAGCCAAACTCTTTGTCAAGAACTTTGCAGCTAATTCTACCCTTTGCGACCAAGGCTGCCAACCCCCAATATTTCCTCCTGTATCAGAAAACACGCTCTGTGATGTACGTATATCTGTACGTGATGTTGCCAAGCTAATCAAAAACCTTTATTCCAGTAAAGCAACTGGCCCTGACGGTATTTCAATTATAGTACTCAAAAAACTTCAACCTGAACTAGCGCCGATACTTACAAAACTGTTTAAACGTTGTCTTAAGGAGAATAGTTTCCCATCTCCCTGAAAAATTTCATCAGTATTTAAGAATTCAGGTGATCGCTCGTCCCCCTCTCAGTACAGGCCAATAAGTCTCCTGTGCGTCATGAGTAAGTTGTTGGAATCTGTGTTAAATACAAAAGTAATCGACCATCTCAACAAAAATAACCTTCTTAGTGACACTCAATATGGTTTCCGTTCTGCTAGATCTACAGCAGATGTGCTTACAGTTATATCTCATAGGATTAGCAAATCTCTCGACGGAGGCCACCTTTCTAGGGCAATTGCTCTTGACATATCTAAGGCCTTTGATAGGGTATGGCATAAAGGTTTACTTCATAAGATCTCTAGCTATGGTATAGCTGGAAATGTCTTCTCAATTATTAAATCATTTCTTTCTGATAGGTTCATAAGAGTAGTAGTTGAGGGGCAAAAATCAGAAGCTCACAGTATTAATGCCGGTGTCCCTCAGGGGTCCATCCTGGGCCCAACTCTTTTCCTGATCTACATAAATGATCTTCCAAATCACATCCTTACATCATTTGTAGACATTTATGCTGACGACACTACCATTTATGGTAGAACATCTAAGACAGTAAACGATCAAGTTCTCTCCAATTCTCTCTCCTCTGATCTTGAGCACGTAGTACAATGGGGAAAGGAGTGGCTGGTTACTTTTAATGCATCTAAAACCAAGCTTCTCTCTTTACATCATCAACATTCTGATCCACATCTGGCATCAATTGAAATGAATGGCTCTCGTCTTCAGGAGGCCTCAAGTTTTGACAAGCTTCTGGGCTTGACCTTTATTCCTGATCTTAAATGGAACACGTACATCAAATCTGTTGCCAAGGCCGCTGGAAAAATGGTGGGATATTTCTATCGATCCGGTAAATATCTCACTGCTGATGCTATTCTCTATCTATATAAGAGCCAGGTATGTCCAAGGATGGAATATTGTTGCCACATCTGGGCAGGAGCTGCTAGAAAGGACTTGTCCTGCATTGATAGAGTTCAAAATAGACTTCGTAGCCTCGTAGGAGATGTCCTTTTCTCTTCCTTGCAACCTCTATCTCACAGAAGAGATGTTGCGAGTTTGTCTCTGATGTATCGTTATTTTCATGGAAGTTGTTCAACTGAGCTTCAATCTATGGTCCCCCCTCGCCAAACTTTCACAAGAAACACTCGTCTAGCTGTACACACTATCAATAATTCCCCCCACTCTTTATCTGTGCCTAAACCTAAACGTAGATTCCATGAACAAAGCTTCTTTCTTAGAACTGCTCGCCTGTGGAATTGTCTTCCATTTTCCTGCTTTCCGGCTGACTAAAATATGGTTGTGTTCAAGTCTAACGTAAATAAGTTCTTGATGAGCCGTTCTATATAAGTTATCAAATTTACCAAATTTTCATTACTAATGATTACTATATTGTCCAATGTCTACTGTACACTCTTTAACCCTTATCCTTGAGTGGCCTCTTGGCCTTGATAAGTGGTGATGCCTATGTAAAAAAAAAAAAAAAAAAAATCTTGACCGACGATTTGACCTTGCCATATACTTCTGACCAATTTTTCTCCAGCTGAAGTCCCAGTCCAAACCAGACACCGAGAATGCGGACCGGCCCATCGGTCCAGCTGAAAATACCCGGAAGCGAGTTTACCCCGGTCCAGGCCCCCAACCTCAGGCCGACAGACTTGCTGCGGTTGAAGACGGCCCCTGTGACTTCTTTGTATCGAGCAAGCGCCTCGACCACCGCTTGAACGTCCGTGGGGCAAGACACAAACACGGTGACGTCATCGGCGAACACGGAAAGCCTGGCTCGTGTGCTTCCAGGTAAAGCAATTCCGTGCAGGACTGGTGTAGCCGCCTTGTTCCTTAACTTTCGAAGGAGGGGTAAGAACGCCAGGACGTACAAAAGAGGCGACAGCGGACAACCCTGACGCACCGACCGGGAGACGGCGAATGACTCCGACAGCTTACCGTTGATCTGCACCGCTACCGTCGGTCTATCATACAGGACAAAGATCCACTTACGGAAGTCCGGATTAAATCCGGCGGCCTCTAACACAGATCCCAGGGACCGATGGTCGACCCTATCGAACGCCTTGGACTGATACAAACTGATCAGCATGGCTTCGGTGTCGTCTTCTATTCCCTCTTTGATTGAGCGAATCAGATGAAGATTGTCTTGAATTGATCTCCCCTTCACAGCATAAGTCTGGTCAGGTTCGATCAAGTCAGTGATGACAACCTGCAAGCAATTCGCAAGAATCTTTGCCAAAATCTTTAACTCTGTGTTTAGCAGAGTCAAGTGCCTAAAATCGTCAAAATTTTCCACCCCACCATGCCGTTTACCTTTCCTCAGCAATGTGATCACTCCCTTGGTCACCTGTCCAGGGATGGAACCCTGGGCAAACCAATGGTTGAACATATCCTTCAGAATAGGGACCAACATGGGCGACAGCCTCAAGTAAAACTCGTAGGGTAAACCATCAAGCCCTACTACACTTTAATCTTAGCCAAATGGCCAAGTAAACAACGATGCAAATTATATATTTATCATATACTACATTGAGACATAAACTGCTGATTCCAAATTCTGAAATAAAAACATTATTATTCAGAAAGCCATTCTAAGTATTGGGAGGTTATGTTTTTTATATAATCTTCAGTTAAGGAGGAAGGGGTTTAAGGAATTCATATAAAAGTATTATGTACTAGCAGATTACCCGACGTAGGTGGAAATACATTGAATGTTTCCTAGCAGAATACCCAGCATTGCCTGGGATCGGATAAGATTGGTTGATATATGTACTAGCCTAATACCCGGCGTCGCTCGGGATTGTATGACATAGCACTAGCATGACATATGTATAATGATGACAGTACCTGCAGCATTCCCACCGTTACAACCACACCAGGTACCGGGCGTCCTTAACCTCGTCGGATTCCACCCGATGTGGCAGGTGTTCTTTGATCATACCTTGTCTGTTGATCGTCCTTACCCACTGTGTTTTCATGGAGGATGCTTTTCCTCTCGATCGAATCGTCTTTCTTTCCATGTGTAGGGAGTCTCCGGGTACATCAATCACTCCACTGGTCCTTGCGGCTTGCTGCAAAATCAAGAGTCTTCAAAACAACAAACAGAACTCCAGGTTATAACAGTAACAAACTATTTATTGTTTTCATTACTTCATAACAACTACTGTCTAATTTGAGGTGACTGACTATAGCAGTGAACGATGTAAGACCAGACCAGTAAAGTCACAGAGTTCCCATTAACACAGGCTAGTTCCCATCATAACATCAGGCCCTGAAGGGCTCCTAAATTGGGAGCGCTTGACTAGCCCAGCCGTTTGGTTTGCTGGCTACGACTCTTCTCCGTTTAGAATTCCTTTTTCTAAATCCAACCCCTTTTTCCCCACCTCTCCTTCAGAGAGTAGTTACAAACACCTTTCTTTCTTTCTCTTAAATCGTACACTAATCCTAACCTCTACCAAACCTCAACCCCCACCTGCACTGAGGTCTTTACTTATTACCAATTAGGCGTGATTAGTCACCCCAGGTCGAACAATGCCTGGCGGTGACCCTTACTCTTGACCCCCATTCTAAGGTCAGCCAAGAATCTCTGGATTTCTTCAAACCTATCAACAGGAGTTTTCAAAACAACCCTTCATGTTAACAGATATATAACGACAATGAGATAAAAACAATTAATATTTGCTTTTTCTCTTTCTGACAAAATCCCATAGACATTTCTGTTTAAACAACATCAACACCCCCTCTTCTGCCCTCTCTACCTCTATCCCGTCCAGTCCAACACACACCCCCCTCACTGCAATATGCACCTCACTGCATGCATTCATGACACCAAATAGTGTCATATATGTACTAGCAGATTACCCCGCATGGCCTGGGATTGGATAAAATTCATCCAATTTTTCCTAGCAGAACACTCGGCGTCACCTGGGATTGGAAAAAATTGGTTGATATATGTACTAGCGAAGTACCCAGCATCACCTGGGATAGGATTACATAGGTGGATATATGTACTAGCAAAATACCCGGCATAGCCTGGGATTGGATGAAGTAGTTGTATATCTACTAGCAGAACAGCCGGCGTCACCCGGGAGTGTATGACATTGGTGGATATGTATAGCAGAATACCATGGGTCGCCTGGGATTGTATGACATAGGTGAAGTATAGGTCCGATTCGACAATTTTCAAGATGCTTGTGCAGTATAGGTCAGATTCGACAATTTTGAGGGTGCTTGTGCAGTATTAGTCCGATTTGACAATTTTTAAGGTGCTTGTGCTGTATAGGTCCGATTTGAAAAATTTTTAAGTGCTTGTGCAGTATAGGTCCGATTTGAATAATTTTTAAGGTGCTTGTGCAGTATAGGTCCGATTTGCCAATTTTGAAGGTGCTTGTGCATTATAGGTCTGATTTGACAATTTCGGAGGTGCTTGTGCAGTATAGGTCCTATTTGACAATTTTGAAAGTGCTTGTGCAGTGTAACCCCTCTCTGTGATAAGGTGGTTAGGACTTCTGTTTATCTGAATTCTCGGCTCGTGTCGTCTAGTCTTCTCTAAGGTAGTTACATGAAATTTGGTATGCTGAAAGCGAATATCGAAGCAGCAGGCAGGAAGAAAGACAACTCATGTAGACTATTCTACTGAAGCTTAATTTCGCAAAATTATGTACAAATGTTTTTACAAATATCACTCAGTTTTTGTAAGTTTTTTTCACAGTCTCAAATCTCTTCACAGACAGCGACAGACGGTTGGATTACGAGGGGAGAGGGTCACGTCTCTATACAGTCCGTTCTTCTCAAAGTCAACAAGCGATCTCTTCTTCTCTAACTCCAACTGACTAATTTTAGCACGACAGTCGTATATATAGTAAGGTATGCGGATGGGGTGGAAACTTCCCCCCAGCCAATAAGATTCCGCCACGAAATCGAAAGCCCATGGGCACAATTTCGATACCTGAAATCTGAATTTTAGGTCTCACGAATTACAAGGTCAGACGTCAATTCTGACATCCGACCTTGAGTTCATTAAGGCCAGACAATGTTATACGTGAAATTTCCTGTCATCATCCCTTCTTTCCTTGTTAGAATTATGCAATATTTTAAAATCACAAAAACCTTTGTTTTTTTCTGCATTTTCTTTCTGCAAAATTAAATTATGCTATTTGTTGTCGACAGAAACCAACCTGTACAATTTTTCGAGGGGTGCTCAGCTAAGCTATAAATATCTCAGTATCACTATTATTCTCTCTATTCTCTCTTTCTCTTTTAACAGCTATTGCCGGATCAGCTAATCGTCTCTTCACACTCGGACAAGCTTTAGTTATCGCCATCAAGCAGGCCTTCCTTCTCATGGATACCCACGTTAACAAAGAGAAACTTTGGTTTGGACACTTTACAACTGGTGTTTTCCGTTCATCCAGCCTTAATCAAAGGGACCGTTACCGGCAGAATGGTCAGAGTGGGTGGCCCGAAGCTAACCTTCACCCCCTGGCTTTGCAACCAGTCATTGCTGAGTGTTAACTCTCTTCGTAAATTCCTTGCGACATACACCTTCATTCGTCCACTTTGGTCACCTAGTTTGAAGAGTATATTGGTCATCCCCTCAAGTTTAAGGTCTGTACCGTCCGCTTAAGTCAACTCCACATCCTCGGGCTGCAAAGGTTCCCTATCACGCAGCCTCTCATAAGCATTCATCCCCATCAACGACACAGTTGCTCCTGTGTCAACCAGAGCTGTCAACGTTTCTTCTCCAACCTCCACAGAGCAGGTCAAACCCCCACTTTTTCGTCAGAAGTTGACGCACCTTAAGTGACGTCTTTTTTCTTCTCGACCAGCCCTGCATGGGTGCTGGCAATAACCACTCTTCGCCCATCGACGCTCCGTCCGTCTGGATTTTAGTGGCCTCTCTGGGCTGGCCTGGAAATCTTGTTCTTCCTCGAGAACATTCCGTCCTCCTGTGACCAGTGTTCCCACAAGTCCAGCAGCACAGTCTTGGACAGCTTCTTGGCCATATGGCCGGTTCGTCCACACGTTTCCTGAAACCGGCGTTTCCTGAAACCGGCGTAAAGACGGTTTGCACGTGAGTAACTCATTCACTCATCTTTTGAGGCGGAGCCTCCCGTCTTGATCTACCCTCGGGTGGAGGTCGTCGCTCTGGCCAAACATAACAGCCCCTCCTCAAGCGACGGTCACCCGTTTTGGCACACCATTTAGTTTTGTGTCCATGTCGGTTACTGTTATGTTTGACGTTCATCTTCGTCGCCAACTGTTATATTTGCAGGTTGAACCAAATAACGTATAAGGCAATACAAATGAAGACTCAACAAACAAAGGTAGATCAATAAGAATTAGGAAAAGTATATTTACAGTATATTTACAGTATATTTACATAATGGTTGTCAAGTAAGAGAGTCTTGGCTGGAGAACATATCTGCTCTCGGCTCAGTCTTCGGTGGCTTCTGGTTAACACACACTCAGACTAACCGAGTCTTGCTATTTATGTGTAATATTATCCACATATGTAAATGAATGGGTGCCACCACAACAGTTACAATGGCGGCAATATGGCTGCAGGTCCCACAGGTTACCTCCCCATCGGGTCGGACAATCCGCCGCCGGATGTCCATCATAGTTACACCTAAAACACACTAATCCTAACACCTAAAACACACTAATCCTAACCTCCCAGGCACGGGTTTATAGTGACCATATCAAATATCCCACTCCAAGAAATTTGGGTCAGCCTCCTTCTCCCAATCCTCCTCGACTATCTCCCGGGGTGGTTTAACCTCTCTTGCCTGCTTTGACCTCGGCGTCCTAACAGAGGAAGGGTTCCCCCTACCTTCCTCCCATAATCTAGAATTCCTAATACGCCCCCAAACACGATCACTGGTTTGTGCGAGCTCAACTGCCTCACTTAATTTAATGGGGTTACCCTTCAACATGTTGGCTCGTATATCTCTTTCAAGAAGAGCCTCGCCCATCACGTCAGCCAACAGAACCTGAATCGGTCCACCTTCCCGGACTGACTGATCCGGAAAAGCTCTTATCACTAATTCGGACACCGTCTCAGCCAAACTATTAATTTCCTCTCCAGCCCGTTGTCGGAGCCTGAATCAATGCTCACCTTAGCTGCGGCCAGGTCAGCTGAGAGTTCTCCTGGAGCTGACTGCCGATAAATCTGGACACGCTTCCAGAAACTAATTCGTACACAAGAAGTACCATCTCTGGATCCCCCAGTCCGTAAATAACCTGCTTCTTCCCCACTGCCTGGAGCCAATCATCCAATTCACACACATCTCCTTGGAAACTCGGGACTCTTGAATTTCCTAATAGGGTTCGAAACGCCTCCGTAACCCTAGGCGACTCCAAACTCTATTTAACCCTGTTTGTAACTTCTCCATGGATATCATCTATCCACCGCCTAGGACTATCCTCATCTGTAAATGTTCCATAATTATCCCCACCTGCTCCCACCGTTTCAGACGTGACCCCTGTGACTCCCTTGACATCCAACTCTGCCATAGTTTCTCGCTAATTCAATTAATTTGCCTACGCCTTTATAATACTCAAATATTCAAATATATGCAATTTCAATTACTTCACAAGAGAGAAAAATTACAAACACCAACAGAACAATAATAAAACATAATTATTCAATCACCAAGAAAAACTTCAAGCAAAAGCAATAAAAACTTTTTCCACTTTCTCTTTTTTTCTCTCTCAAGTTAAAAACTCAGCAAAAAAAAAATATCAATCCCAGAAAGGAAAAGTCTATGCAACAGCGATTGGTCCGTTTTTAAAACAATTTTCGCTTGTACCTGCAACAATCACCCCTTCCTTTCATTAATTCACTAATATTACTGCTATTGGATTGGAAGCACTAATTGCTAATTTCACAGCGACAGCAAAACTACACTCTCTCTCTCTCACACTCTCTCTCTTGGCCAATTTGCACAGACGACAGGAAGAAAAAAGGCTTGCTTACCTGTGTTCCACTTCCTTCTCTCATCGCTTCGCAGCGCGCACTTGTTGAATCTGTCAAGAGTGTCTCTTTCTTTCTCTCTCTACGTTTTCCTTCTTTTTCTTTCTCAAAATGTTGAAACGTTTTTTTTTAAAGTTTTTTTTTTCAAAAACAAAATGTCCTTTTCACCCGTGCAAATTCTTTTTCTGGCTTAAAGTCTTTCCCCAGCCGCTGTTTTTTGGGGTTTTTTTCGGACGTCTCTTTATCGATTTCCTTTTCTGTCTCTCCTTCCTTTTGTTTCAAATGTGCCCGTCTGTCTGTCATTTTCGTAGTACGTCTTTTCTCCTGTCACCAATGATGTAAGATTATAATGCAATCCCAACTCCGTGGTAACAAAAGAAAAATGAGAAATGATAAGTATCACCCTTCTTTTGGGTCGATTATCCTTGTTGTGGTCACCAATCTGTTTAGGATTTCTGTTTATCTGAATTCTCGGCTCATGTCATCTAGTCTTCTCTGAGGTAGTTACATGAAATCTGGTATGCTGAAAGCAAATATCGAAGCAGCAGGCAGGAAGAAAGACAACTCATGTAGACTATTCTACTGAAGCTTAATTTCGCAAAATTATGTACAAATGTTTTTACAAATATCACTCAGTTTTTGTAAGTTTTTTTCACAGTCTCAAATTTCTTCACAGACAGCGACAGACGGTTGGATGAGGAGGGGAGGAGTCACGTCTCTATACAGTCCGTTCTTCTCGAAGTCAGCAAACGATCTCGTCTTCTCTAACTCCAACTGACTAATTTTAGCATGACAGTCGTATATATAGTAAGGTATGCGGATGGGATGGAAACTTCCCACCAGCCAATAAGATTTTGCCACGAAATCGAAAGCCGCAGATCCCTGCGTGGGCACAATTCCCATACCTGAAATCTGAATTTTAGGTCTCACGATTTCCAAGGCCAGATGTCAATTCTGACATCCGACCTTGAGTTCATTAAGACCAGAAAATGTTATACGTGAAATTTCCTGCCATCAACTTTCAGCTGCAAAAATATATTTCTCTGATTTCAAACAATATCTATTTTGACATATATATATTTATCTTCTCTATCTTGGGTTATCTGGCGTCACCCGGGAATGATAAGCTATCTCAGCATAGTTCTAAAGCTCCTCAATGGGGGATTACGTCACAGCAGAAATGGTCCGATTTGAAAATTTTGAAGGTGCTTGTGCAGTATAGATCCGATTTGAAAAATTTTAAAGTGCTTGTGCATTATAGGTCCGATTTGACAATTTTAAAGGTGCTCATGCAGTAGACCTCTTCAAAATTGACCTTTTGCTTCAAACATATGGAAACTTATATTATTCCCATTCTCCAAGGTCTAAATTAGCTAAATATACCAGTTATTGTGATCTTGGACCTTGGCTATGTCTGCCTCAAGAGCCATGTAATTTTATTGTTTACGTTTTTCAAAAACGCTGCAAAATATGGGATATTATGTCCTTATTTTCAGTGTAGCTTTCCAGAGGCTGATGCTATAGCATTGAAAGTGGTACCAAATGAAAGCTAATAAAATTCTCTTGCATATGGTAGTAAGCACAATAAAACACATGAACACCTGTGTAAATTTTAACTAATTTTAATGCACAAACAGCTGGGACACTACAAAAAATCAGTTTGGTAGTATGATAGCACTGCACTGACACATATATTGAATAAGAAACTGTCAGATAGGATGTTACTAATACATGTATTATCACTTGTTCAATGTGGCTTTTTTGAAACTGTCAAATTTTTTCCTGTGGTACTCCACAGCTTGTAGTAAGCAGCTGCTTTGCTCTGGGTCACTTGTGATCTTAGTTGCAAAGTCACTCATTAGTTTCACACCTCTCTCAGCCACATCATTGGTCACTTTCACTGACCTCACAAACTTCTGTGCATTCCTGTAGCTGTCATTCCCAGGTGTCAGCAGGAGTAGTGAGCCAGTCATATTTCACTCGAAGAGCATCAAACAGAAAGTGAGACTCTGGCCCTACCAGGTCTGTGAGAACTGTAGCTGCATTGTGTGTAATAAATTGCGAACAGACGGGCTTACCTGACAAACACTCGAGGTGTGCACTTTGCAAAGCGGGCACGTCCAAAGAAAAATGGCAAGGTGGTGGCGGCCAGTTAATATTGCCAAGTAATCACGCAAAATCTCGTGTTCTCTCGCACACACGAGAGTTCAGCTTAGCATAAAAACGGGTCACTGTGAGCAAGAAGGGAGAAGGAAAAACATAGTCAAGACAAAGATGACGCTTCTGACGACTGAGAAGAAAAAAGAAGAAAAAGAGCAAGAAGTAGAAGAGGAAGAAGAGAACGATACATGAGAAGACGAGGTGTGTGCGGTTTTGAGTAAATCGAAACAGACAGAAAAAAAACTGATTACAAGCTATTTCGGTTTTGGTATGGAGAAATTTGACATCAGATTAATTTCGGAATTCGATGGCTCCCCCACTGGTCCCTCGGTGGTCGAATGGCTGGAAAAGGCTGAGCGCGTTTGCCGGTTGTGCAAGATTAAAGACCCAGCTATGGTTATCCCATTGAGACTCACTAAAGGGGCTTATGCCGTGTACCAGCAGCTAGGGGAGGATCCGACCATGGAGCAGATTACACAAGCGCTATACGGGGCATTTGGTACAGACCCTTTTGTCGCCTGGAGGCAGTTTTCCGAACGCCGACTTGGGCCGGGGGAGACAGTGGATGTTTACATGGCCGACTTGAAAAAGCTTGCCACTCCCTTCGGCGGTGCAAGTGATCACATATTGGCATGCGCCTTTTTGTCGGGACTTCCGGATGAGGCAAGTCGACTGCTGCGAGCATCGTCAAGACTCACTGAGATTGGATTGGAGGACTTATTGGCGAGAGCACGAAACATCTTGAAAGACGATCGAGAACTAGTCTCCGCAGCTGTTGACACTCTGGACTTGCCAACGAAGGGTCTACGATGCTATACCTGTGGTGGCCCCAACCACTTTTCCAGAGACTGCAAAAGCAGTACAAGGCGCACCCCTAATTATGGAGCACGACAAGTAATACGGTGTCACCAATGCAATAAGCCAGGCCACATAGCGTGGAATTGTCCGGGAAACGGGCAAGGGGAGGATGCCGCAGCGCTAGCACCCTCCCCAACGCGGCATTGAACAAAGCGCTGCCTGCAGTAACAGTTCAAGTTGATAAATGTGAACGTTCAGCGCTGGTTGACACCAGCTGTACCCAAATCCTTCTTCGAAAGGAATATTGCGCCACATGGAAGAAACGAAGGATCCCTGTACTTACTGTCGGCCAAGGCTCATTGGTGTGTTGTGGGGTCAGCATTGTTCATATCAGCATTGGCAATGGCTCTCCGGTTGCTGTAACGGTGTTAGTGGTCGATGGGGAGCTGCTCAGATATGACCTTCTCCTTGGAATGGACGCTATCACACAGCTAGGCGGAATTACTGTGAACGGCGCCGGTGATGTGAGCTTCTCTCGACCAAACAAACAAATGTGTGCAGCAATCACTCTCGATGAGCCCAACTTCCATGCAAAATACGATAAGGGCACAAACACTTGGACAGCATCCTGGAAATGGGCAGGCGACCAGCCACCAGTGTCATTGCGGAATCGACTTACAGAGTATCCCCCTCCTGCGTGGCTTAGGGGGCAGTACGAGGCAGAACTTCAAGTGTGGCTGGATAATGGCTGGTTAGTTCCATACCCAGAGGATGAGCTCGGGCCCCCGCGGGTGCTAATTCCCCTGATGGCTGTCAGACAAGAGAACAAGCAGAAAGTTCGACCTGTTCTTGATTACCGGGAACTTAATGAATACGTTGACCCACACACTGCGGGAGCTGATGTCTGTGCTCATAAACTACGGGAGTGGCGGCGGCAGGGTGCGGAAGCAGCCATACTGGACTTGCGAAGAGCGTACTTGCAAATACGTGTTGAGAAATCGCTGTGGCTGTTCCAGACGGTGGTGATCAAAGGAACTCGCTATTGCTTGACCAGGTTAGGATTCGGCCTGAATGTAGCCCCTAACATCATGACAGCAATCATGCAGGCGATCCGGCGTCAAGATGAAGTGGTGCAACATGCGATATCGTCGTATATAGACAACATTTTTGTCAATGAGAGCCTCCTGTCTGCCCAGGCGGTCAAAGAACACTTCGAGCACTTCGGATTGTCGTGCAAGGAGCCGGAGCGGCTACAGGACGGGGCGAAAGTGCTCGGACTGCAGGTGAGCGGAAGTGCAGGTGGCCTTCAATGGGGAAGGAGTGGTGAAATCCCGGAAATCCCATCTACCATCACACGTCGGAGCACGTTTTCCATTTGCGGAAAATTGGTGGGTCACTTCCCTGTGTGTGGGTGGCTCCGAGTGGCTGTAGCGGCCATAAAGCGACGGACAACTTCTATGTCAACTGGATGGGACAATGAGGTGCATGATCCTGCCCTGCGAAGCATGCTGGTGGAAGTTGTGGCCAGAGTGACCAATGATGACCCTGTACGGGGGAGCTGGTGCGTCGATGGGAGTGAATTTACAGTTTGGGTAGACGCCAGCTCACTTGCCTTTGGCGTTGCTCTGGCGGTCGACGGAAGGATAATAGAAGATGCCTGCTGGCTTCGGCCGGAGAATGACGCCAAGCATATAAACCTAGCTGAACTCGATGCTACACTGAAAGGAGTCAATCTAGCGCTTCAGTGGCAGGCTAGAATCCTTCACATCATCACGGATTCCACGTGTGTGCATCCTTGCTACCCTAACCGAAACCACTAAGGAATATGACTTGGTCATAGATGTGACACTGGTGCAGTCCTGTTTGAATCAGGCGGATCATCTGACCAGAGTGCCACGCCGTTGGCTAGACCTGCCAAAAGAAGTGAACGAGTCAGCACCTGTAAATTGCGCTGCAGTGGGACATAGACTCAGCCCGGAGCATATTAATGATGTCCATTGCCAAAGCGGGCACCCCGGTGTAAACCGAACGCTTTACTTCGCCAGATTGGTTGACCCCTCTGTGTCTCGGAGGGCTGTGAAATCTGTTGTGGGAAGCTGCAACACCTGCCGATCGATCGACCCAGCACCTGTCCGGTGGAAGAAGGGAATACTCAGTGTGAAGCGTAATTGGGATAGGATTGCGATGGACATAACGCACTACAATGGGAGGCATTTTTTGACGCTTATCGACTGTGGACCATCTAGGTTTTCATTGTGGCGGCCCCTTCACCGGCAGGACGCGGCTGCCATTATCCATGAGTTGGAAGGTGTGTTCCTCGAGTGTGGCCCTCCTTCGCAGACTGACAATGGCCCCGCTTTTGTTAGTGAGCCGTTTAAACAGTTTGCAGATGGCTGGGGTGTCCATCTGCGTTTTCGGTGTGCCCATGTTCCCAGTGGAAACGGGATTATTGAGCGCAATCACAGAACTGTTAAGACAATCACAGCGCGGAAGGGGTGTACGGTACCTGAAGTAGTCTATTGGTACAACGTGACCCCTAAGGACGATGTTTCACCCTCCACCGCGCCAGCCAACGCGCTACATACATACCGTGTCAGGGTGAGAGGTTTGGAGAGCAGCTCACTACCCGAACCGGAGCCACCACAAAAGAACATAAAAGAGGGAGATGTCGTCTGGGTTAAAAAACCCCGAGGCCAGTGCATGACTCGCTACGGAACCGGTCATGTCACTGAAGTGATCAGCCCGCAGGCAGTGCGAGTTGATGGAGTACCTCGTCATATTAAAGACTTAAGATCAGTATTCCAAACGCAGCTGCCGCTTGACGAAGATAGTGAAATTGAATCCGTGACCAGCAACCCATCATTCTGGTTCATGACGGCTTCAACGCACAGCGACACTGAGAGTGGTAGCCTTCAAAGTACTGACCCTCCTGCTGATGATGAAGACCCGGACAGTTATACTGCGATGCTCAGCTTTAGGTTCGCCGACCTTCGTGTCACGGAAGACAGCGCAGACGATGATGAAGCCCCGAATCCCCCTCTCCGAAGAAGCACTCGAAGAAAAAGGCCACCGCCTCCCTGCTCTTTCTGTGATAATGAGATCAGGGGGGAGTGTGTAATAAATTGCGAACAGACGGGCTTACCTGACAAACGCTCGAGGTGTGCACTCTGCAAAGCGGGCACGTCCAAAGAAAAATGGCAAGATGGCGGCGGCCAGTTAATATTGCCAAGTAATCACGCAAAATCTTGTGTTCTCTCGCACACACGAGAGTTCAGCTTAGCATAAAAACAGGTCACTGTGAGCAAGAAGGGAGAAGGAAAAACGTAGTCAAGACAAAGACGACGCTTCTGACGACTGAGAAGAAAAAAGAAGAAAAAGAGCAAGAAGTAGAAGAGGAAGAAGAGAACGATACATGAGAAGACGAGGTGTGTGCGGTTTTGAGTAAATCGAAACAGACAGAAAAAAAAACTCTGATTACACATTGATGACAGGAAACACAGGCTTGCCTTTCCTGTAACTCTCAGGTTTCTCTGTTTCTGACAGCTTGACTGCGAGCTTCTCTTTTGCAGACTTGGTCATGCTGGCATGTGAACTGAACAAGGTGAATGGCACTAGTTCCTGGGTCAGATACCAGCGGTGGTTGTTCATTTTCTTGAGAACAGAGGTTGCCAGTTCATAGTCATACTGCTTGTATTGCAGCATGTTCTTCATAAGCTGGAGGTCATGGATAGGTGCATCAGCTGCAGATGTGGTGATCACCCAGTGGCTGGTGTAGAATAAGGCCAGGAACTTGTTCATCCTCTCCAGCTTGAAGATAGTGTCCGTGTTGTATTTTAGTTCCTTGGAAAACATGAGCATCTTCATACAGTAAATGTTCCTGGCCATCCAGCGGGCTTGGTGAATGGCACATGGCTTGGCCCAGTGGATACCTCGAGGAGGTTCCTCACCAAACAGGATCAGGCACAGCTCTGCCACCTCTCTGTAATCTGCCCTCGGACTTGCTTCCTCAAGGAAATTGCTTAAGACTGCAATTGTGCTCGTCTTCTTCTGTTTCAAGTCTTGTTCAACTAGGCCCAGAACTCTTGGGCAATCCTTAACCAACTTGTCCCACTTCTCTTTCACATTGCTGAACATTGGGTTGTCAGGACTCTTGACCTTGCTGAACACAGCCTGCCATACACTTCCAATTATTACCTCTGATATGTGATGGCGACAAGCGAAGTAGAATACCTTTTTGCCTAGTTTTTCTTCAATAAGCTTCGCTGCACCCTTGTTGATGCCACTGTTGCTTGCTGTGGTATCAAATACCAAGCCGACAATGTTGTCTGTGAGACCCCATGCTTCTATCAGTTCCAATGTAGCATTACACTGTTGGATTCCTGTGGAACTTTCTATGAAGGGCACACCAAGCAGCTTTCCTTCTTCATACTGTGGAGTACCAGAGACGAGCACTGCAAGACTTTCCACTGGGTATCTTTCACCAAGAACATCCCATAGAATTTTTCCATCCCAGTGTAGTGCAGTAATCTGGCGAACTTTCATGTAACTTTGGCACAAGTTATGACGAGTGTTTATCCTATTTCGTCTTGTAGTAGAGGCCGATATAACAAAGTCATCAAGATCTGCGCATCCTGCCTTCAACACTGCAGACACCATGGCTGTAGTCTGGTTGTCAGAGAGTGACAACCGATCTGCAGTGCTACAAATCTCTTCACTGGTCATAACTGAGTGTGGAAAGTGTAAGGTTATCATACTTGGTTTTGATGAACAGCTTGGTGTTGTCTCAGTGTATTCTGAACCCTCACTAGTACCAGAGCCTTGACTGTTCTCTGGGTCTTCATAACTTGAAATTTTCCCAACTTCTGCTGCTGCAGCAGTCACTGATGATAACATTCTCTCTTCTCTTTCTTCTCGGAAGCTTTTCTGACATGTGTGCCAGGCGAGTGGTCTGTTGGTCCAAATAGAAATTGACATCCTCTTCCTTGGTCTCCTTTGTGAGCAGCCTGTTACTTTTTATCTCCTCCACAACATCCTTTGCTCCAATATCAAATAACTTGTCTAAGTCCTTCAGAAAGTTAGCTCGTTTCTCTTCCTCTGGTTTGTTATTTCTTCCCTTGTTTTTAACAATTTTCCATGTTTTCCATGGAGGATCATGAAAAGGTTGACTGCATTTGGTCTAGTTAGTGTTTTAATCCTTGCCATATTCCAGAATGGCAAAACGACATCCACTAAAGACCTGTCGTGGGGGCAAGAAAAACTACCTTCCCCCACTCTAACGTTTTATATACAATAAAATAAGCACGCGTCATTTCTAGCATGAGCGACAGGAGAAAAGAAAGGAGAGTGGACGAATAGCCACACCTAAAAGGCAAGGCCAGCTGACCTACTTATGTCTCCTTTCCCCAGCATCCTCGCTGTGAAAGGAAATACACATAAAAATTAACCTTTTATGATTAAAAGCTAAATGATTGTCTTTTTGTTTCAGACGGAATGAATTAAAATACAATTCTCAAACTTCTAAACTAAGTTTGATTTGTAAAAATATCGTCTGGAATTAATGACCTTCATTTATTCATTTTCCGAGAGCGACGTCACTTGTAACACCCTGTCTCCACAAAGAAAGCGCCTCTCGGCCAAAAAAGTCAAGCCGGCCGCGGGTATTTTTACCCCGGCTACCCCCGCCCTTAGTTGACATCTTGGGAAAGATCAAAGTGTAGTACCTGTTCTCACTTGACTTTTTTGAAGACCGGCAAGGCAGGGGGTTCACCCTCTTGACCATTTTGGACAAGTTAAGGGTCTTTTTTTTCCGCTCAGGGTCTGATCTGACTTAAGCAGCTGGCAGGACTGGGGACGGCTGACGTGCCTCTTTAGGCTTCCGAATCGGCGGGTCTGGAAAGGGCTCTGAGCCAACACTAGAGGAGGCAGGCCTCTGCCTCTGCCACCATGGAGGACGCTCCTGGTGTAGGGACTACTGCGACGAGAAGGGGGAGTGTCACATCCGGTGACACTCCAGTGCTGAGAAGGGGGAGCGTCACATCCGGTGACGCTTCAGTGACGAGAAGGGGGAGCGTCACGTCCGGTGATGCTCCAGTGACGAGAAGGGGGATGCCACACCCGGTGGAATCCCAGTGCCGTTGTCGGGGGACGCCATGCCCGGTGGAATCCCAGTGCCATTGTCGGGGGATGCCACGCCTGGTGGAATCCCAGTGCCGTTGTCGGGGGATGCCACACCTGGTGGAATCCCAGTGTTGTTGTCATCGGGGGATGCCACACCCGGTGGAATCCCAGTGTCGTGGAAAACTGCGTCGCCTGCAGCGTTCATGGTCGAGATAGAGTCGCTTACCACAGGTTACTCACCCTCACCACCGGTGTACGTAGTTGAGAACAATAGAACAGCAGCATATGATAAGACGGGAATCTCTATGTCCGGGGGCACTATTGCACCAAGTACTTCGGGAAGGGAGAAGAACGATCTAGACTTCCTTAACCCATGGGCGTTTGTCGGGGGAAACCCACGAGAAAGACCAAAGACGCGGGAAGAAAAAATCAAAAGAGCAAGGGAGTATGCAGTAGAGAATAAGACAGGTGGAGGCTGGACTATCCCACAAAAACCGAGCAGCAGGTCGCACCCGTTTGCGGAAGGAACAAGTAGAATAGCCAGATCCGCAGATAACAGCCCGAAAAAGAAGGCCCCAGCACTAAAGAGATGGCATTCTCTCAATTTTGAGGCAGCTACCGTATGGCAACCTGCAACCCGGGAAGAAAGGACGGAGCAGAATCCTGAAAAGGGTCCAAAAGCGTGTCCAGAGAGGATAAGTCATGTGGGACCAAAGCAGCGGAGTTCGGAAAAAAGCCCAGAAACAAGAAGTAGCTGGGGACCGAAGCAGCGGAGTCCGGAGAAGAGCCCAGAAGCAAGCCCAGAGAAGACCTGGGGCCCAAAAAAACTGAGAAGCCCAGATGCATATAGGAGACTTTTCCAAGAGAAGTACAGGTTCCTAACAGACGGCAACGAGATCAAGCCAGTCCCCGGGAAGCTCGAAAGCCTCAGGAGAAGAATCGTATCCTTGGTAACCTTCGACGAAAGGCAGAAGGGCCTTACTGGACTAAACAAGGACAAGATGATAAGCCTGCTGGTCGAGTCGAACATCCCGGCAATATACCTAGTGCGTAGAAGTTATGCAATGTGGGATATTTTGCTCCCCACAGAAGACGCAATCAAGATCTCCAAAAGTGACACTATATGGAAAGGGGTCCAATGCAAACCAGAATATCTGGAAAAAAGGCGGACGACGATAACCATATTGGGAGTCCCATGGTGCTTTGAGGAGGAGCAAGTCGGAGCCATTTTGTCGCAATACGGGGATGTAGAAGCAGTAAATGCAGCACGTGGCCCCAAGAACATCATGACTGGCGACTACAGGTTGAAGATGAGAGTCAACAGAGCAGGCTTCGACGCAATCCCCGCCCAACTAACATGGGAGAAATGGACAATGTCCATAATCGTCGAGGGCAGGAGGCCACACTGCTGGAACTGCAGGATGCCAGGACATATGGTGAAATTTTGCCCAAAGAAAGTACCAGTACCCCCACCGACAGCAGTGCCCCCCGGTGAAAGTGGCAGAAGAAGAAGTCACAACCAACAGCGGAGACAACCAACAGCTGGAGCACAGTGACTAAAAAAGGAAAACAAAAGACAGCGGCCCCGGAAAAGCCAAAAGTCCAGAACACAAAAGAAGAAAAGTCAGGAGTAAAACGGAAGTTAGGCCCCGAATCAGAAGAGGAGGAGGAAAGAAAGACGGAAGAAAGAAGCCCAACAGCTACAAGCAAGAAGGTGAAAGAAGAGCAAGAAGACCAAGAAAACCCTGCCCAACCTTCAGACCCCATGGATGAGCAGAACACCCCTCCCCCTCCGCATACTACTACTCCTACTACCAGCAAGGAGATCTTAGAAGTCAGGACTTCGGAAGACATGGAAGCCGGGACTTCGGAAGACATGGAAGCCGAGGCTTCAGAAGAAAGCAGAACAGAAGAAAAAGAGGCGATCACCACCACCACCCCGGTAGCCCCGGTCCGGACCGAACTGACGCGGAAGCGCCCCTTCCTACCCGGGGAGAGGATATGTGAGGTGGATGTAAGTCAAGGACCAGTAGACCTCAGTGCAGGTCAAAAAAAGAACGTGAGGAAACTGGAGAAGCTCACCGAGGTGGATGGAAAGGAGGTGGAGAGGCCAACCAACTTCCGTGAGGCACTGATGCTCATCACATTCTTAAGAAAGGAAAAGGGGGCCAGAGTGAAGGCGCTATGGAGAATAGTTGCTGAGGCTAGGCTGGCTTTTCCGGGGCTGAAGATAGTAAACGACGAACACCCGTCTTTGATGCAAATTGCTGTGAAATGCGAAGGGAGGGTCCCCATTTATGTTCACCCATCCCTTTATAGAGCCCTAAAAATAACCTTTCCCTTAGATGTGGGGGGACTGGTCCGAGGAGGTCAGTTCACAACAGAGTTGCTAACTGGCAGCATCGGTCAGTCCTTCGGCGTTCTAACACCCGAGGATTTTAAACCCGCTTTCGACGAATATTTCTAGTTAGGGAAATCATGGCAACAAACTTAAACCTAGCTAGTTTAAATGCAAGGGGCATGAGATCTCGAAGCAAGGCTGCTCGCGTGCTGAGGGATCTCGTGGCCCTGGAGGTAGATATAGCTACAATTCAGGAGACCCAGTTTGTTGGTCCCGGGATTGCGGTGTGCTGGTGGACGACTTTGACGTTTATTCAGCATATGGCAATTCTCTTAGCCATGGGGTTTCTGTAGTTCACGCGTGCGCTCATGGAAGGCTGGTCGTGGTCGATGTTGCCGTTAAAAGCAGTAAGTTCTGGATTTTGGCAGTTTACGCGCCCAATATCGCTGGGGAGAGGGTTTCCTTTTTTTGGCAGGTGGAGATGTTCCTTTCGGTGGGTCCGGAGCGAGTAGTTTTAATGGGGGACTGGAATGCCATCCTGGTTCCCAGAATAGATAAGGTCGGAGGGAATAGAGGGTTGGATCAGTGTGAAAGCAGCCTGTCTGACCTGATGGTCTCATGCGATCTTGTCGACAGGTTCCGTCTGGATCACCCAGGGAGGGAGATGTGGACATGGGAAAGTAGTGTGGCCTCCTGTTCAAGTACCTACTTGGACAGGATGTTAGTTAGAAGAGGCGACATAGATTTCTTATCTTGTCCCACGTTCCACTGGCTAGGTCATTCGGACCATAAATTAGTAATGGCCCGTTTGAGATTAGGTAATAGGCCTAGGTTGGCTGGCTACTGGAAGTTGAATGCCTCCTTACTGGAAATGAACGACTTTCGGGAGCAGCTGACAACACTAATTCAGCGGGAGTTAGTGGGGGCGGTTACCGGGAGTAGCTGGTGGGTTAGACTTAAGGCTACCATTGGGCCCTTTTGTGTCCAATATAGCCAACGCCTCGCGTTAACTAGGGCACGGATCAAAAGATGATAGATTGACCCGGGCGGTGGCTGGTGGGGATCCTCTAGAGATAGACGTAGTTAAGGGGGACCTCCAGCGCTTGGCTAGCGAGCGTTACGAAGGTCAAGTAGTTAGGGCTAGGTTAAACAGAGTCTCTAACGAAGCCGTGAACGTTGACGCTGTTGAGCGTAAGGCTCAACAGCGTAAAGACGTGGCTCGGACGGGTACATTCGGAAGGTGAAAAACCTGGAAGGACATACTCTCGTATCGACTCGAGAGATTTGCAATGGGTTTCGTCAACATCTGGAGGAACACTTTACCCAACTACCCAGACTCCGCGGCCAGGAGTTTGGCAGCTATTTAGCCGGCTCGCCCCGCCTTACTGCGGACCGAGCAGCTAGCTGTGATGGGATGGTTACAGAGCGTGAAGTCATTACTGCGTTGAAGCAGGTTGGCCAGAACAAATCTCCAGGGCTCGATGGTCTGCCCTACGAACTGTATTTGAGGCTGTTGCCCATGTTTGTTCCTCTTCTGACGGGTGTGTTTAACCACTGGTTTTCCCAGGGATCCATCCCTGGGCAGGTAACCAAAGAAGAAGAGAGAGCGGCATGGTGGGGAGGACTTAGATGATTACAGGCCCATCACTCTGCTAAACACAGAGTTGAAGATTTTGGTCCGCGTTCTTGCAAACCGACTGCAGGTTGTCATCGTCGATTTGGTCGAACCGGATCAGACTTGTTCTGTGAAGGGGAGAACGATTAAAGACAACTTACACTTGGTGCGCACGATCATAGAGGGGTTAGGAGCCGCGCTGATCAATTTAGATCAGTCCAAAGCGTTCGATAGGGTCGACCATGGTTTCTTGGGATCTGTTTTGGAGACCGCCGGCTTTGGTCCGGACTTCCGCAAGTGGATTTCCGTTTTGTATCGTGATCCCACGGTAGCGGTACAAGTAAATGGTAGGTTGTCGGAGTCCTTTGGGGTCTCTCGGTGTCGCCTTTGGGGTGTCCGCTGTCACCTCTGCTTTATGTCCTGGCGTTCCTTCGCAAGTTAAGGGACGAGACGATGAGACCAGTCCTGCACGGCATAGCTCTACCTGGCGGCAAATTTGCCAGGGTGTCCGCGTACGCTGATGATGTCATCGTTTTTGTAGGGCGAAGGATCGATATTAAAGTGGTGATGGAGGCGGTCGATGAGTATGAAAGTGTCACAGGGGCCATAGTTAATCGCAGCAAGTCTGTTGGCTTGCGGTTGGGCACTTGGACCGGGGTAAACTCGCTTCCAGGTGGGTTCGGTTGGACGGATGGCCCGGTAAAGATTCTTGGAATCTGGTTCGGGCGTGGGCTCTAGCTGGACAAAAATTGGTCGGAAGTGCAGACAAAGGTTGAATCGTCAGTGGGGACTTGGATTCGCAGGGGTTTGTCCCTGAAGGGTCGTGCGGAGGCGTGCCAAACTTACGTCTTTCCGTTGATCCTTTACCGCTTGTCAGTACTTCTTCTGCCTGCTGTAAGGCTTTGGAGCGACTTCTTTTTCAGACTCCTTTGGAAAGGGGGAAAGCCGTATGTCCGTAGACAGGTCTGTACACAGAGACTAAGCGATGGAGGCTTGGGAATGCCTGACTTGCCATAAGCACGCCAAAAGATTGGCGTTCCTGAGTCGGACACTGCTTGAGGAATTGCACTGGGTACCAGTTGTGGCTTTCCCTGCCGCTGAAGGTCGCAGAAGACCGGTGGGGGAACGGCGGTTCCTCTCCAAATGCCGAGCCGCCTTTAGGGCATTGCCAAGGTCCAGTGACCTAGCACGGCCTAGGAGGAGGCTATATCGGGATTTAGTGGTTGAGTGGCTGCACATGCGAGGGAGTAGCTTTCTAAATAATTCAGAGTTTTCAATCACATGGAGGCTTGTCCGGAATGCGCTGCCACTTTTTGGCGTGCTTGCCAGAGACTGCAGGAGGGATAAATACGTTCCCTTTTGCCCCCGCTGCGAGGAGGACGAAGATGAAACAAGGGATCATGCCTTTTTTCTTTGCAGCGGAGTTCGGAGGCTTTGGGAGTACGTCGGAAGGGTAACGGCTCGCATCGACTCCGAGCAGTTGGTGCCACTTGATTTGGCGTACGTCGTCGACAACATGGATCCGCCGTTTACTGGGGAGAGACGATTGGTTTTTCTCGCGATCCTAGCGGTAGCTAGGTTAGTGACGTGGGTTTCATGTCTTGACATTGTCTATAAGGAGCAATCTGTTTCGGATCGGGATCTGGTCGGTCGCTTTAAACATCAACTAAAGTAAAGTAAATCAGATGCGATTGGAAAAGATTGCACCGCATAGACTTTGATAGGAGATGGGTGCACAACACTAGTTTGTGCATCCGACCCACCCTAGTAGTATTTGTCAGGCGGTGCTAAGGTTCTACGGAACCCAGCCCCGAACAAAGTAACAGGGTAGGGATAGTTAGGTCCTAACCACTACGAGTGGAAAATTCTTTATTAGATGCTAGACTAGGGCAAGTATGAAAGTTGATCCCGTCCCTGATATTATTTTTCATCGGCAATAGGAGAGCTTCCAAAGATGCCCAATCCACCCTTTGTTTTGTCCCCCGTCTGTTGCCCCTATTCGTACATTTATCTTGGAAGATGCCGTCCAGTCCCTATGTTACCCATCCCTATCTAATTTATTTTTCAAATATCGTCCCTAGGTCCCCCACTCCCCACTAGAGAAGAGGAAATCAAAAGAGCGAAGGAGTACGAGAATAAGACAGTAAAACGAGTATAAGAAGTAAAACGGCCAGATCTGCAAATAACAGCCTGAAAAAGAAGGCTCCAGCACTAAAGAGATGGCATTCTCTCAATTTTGAGGCAGCTACCGTATGGCAACCTGAAAAGACATCCTGAAAGGGGCCCAGAAGCGAGTCCAGAGAGGACAAGTCACTGGAGACCAAAGCAGCGGAGCCCGGAAAAGAGCCCAGAAGCGGGAAGTAGCTGGGGACCAAAACAGCGGAGTCCGGAAAAAAGCCCAGAAGCGAGCACAGAGAAGACGAGTAGCTGGGGCCCGAAGGAGCAGAGAAGCCCAGAGGCCTACAGAAGACTTTTCCAAGAGAAGTACAGGTTCCTAACAGACGGCAACGAGATCAGGCCAGTCCCCGGGAAGCTTGAAAGCCTCAGAAGGATTGTGTCTTTGGAAACCTTAGACGAAAGGCAAGGACAAGCCTGTTAGTCGAGTCAAATAACCCGGCAACATACATTGTGCGCAGTGTGGGATATTTTGCTCCCTACAGAAGAAGATGCAATCAAGGTCTCCAAAAGCGACACGATATGGAAAGGAGTCAGATGCAAACCAGAATATCTGGAAAAAAGGCGGACGACTGTGACCGTATTAGGAGTCCCGTGGTGCTTTGAAGAGGAGCAAGTTGGAGCCATATTGTCTCAATACGGGGACGTAGAAGCAGTAAATGCAGCACGTGGCCCCAAGAACATGATGACTGGCGACTACAGGTTGAAGATGAGAGTCAACAGGGCAGGCTTTGACGCAATCCCCGCCCAACTAACATGGGAGAAATGAACAATGTCCATAATCGTCGAGGGCAGGAGGCCACACTGCTGGAACGTTCCAGTACCCCCACCGACAGTGGCGCCCCCGGTGAAAGTGGCAGAAAAAGTCGTCACACCAACAGCGGAAGCCGGGACTTCGGAAGACATGGAAGCCGAGGCTTCGGAAGAAAGCAGAACAGAAGAGCAAGAGACGATCACCACCACCACCCCGGTAGCCCCGGTCCAGACCGAGCGGACACGGAAGCGCCCCTTTTTACCCGGAGAGAGGATATGTGAGGTGAATGCAAGTCAAGGACCAGTAGACCTCAGTGCAGGTCAAAAGAAGAACGTGAAGAAATTGGAGAAACTCACCGAGGTGGATGGAAAGGAGTTGGAGAGGCCAACCAACTTCCGTGAGGCACCGATGCTCATCACGTTCTTAAGAAAGGAGAAGGGGGCCAGAGTGAAGGTGCTATGGAGAATGGTTGCCGAGGCTAGGCTGGCTTTTCCGGAGCTGAAAATAGTCGATGACGAACACCCGTCTTTGATGCAAATTGCTGTGAAATGTGAAGGGAGGGTCCCAATTTATGTTCACCCATCCCTTTATAGAGCTCTAAAAATAACCTTTCCCTTTGACGTGGGGGGACTGGTCCGAGGAGGTCAGTTCACAACAGAGTTGCTAACTGGCAGCATCGGTCAGTCCTTCGGCGTTGAATGTTTCTAGTTAGGGAAACCATGGCAACAAACTTAAACCTAGCTAGTTTAAATGTGAGGGGCATGAGATCCCAAAGCAAGGCTGCTCGCGTGCTGAGGGATCTCGTGGCCCTGGAGACCCAGTTTGTTGGGCCCGGGGATTGCGGTGTGCTGGTGGACGACTTTGATGTTTACTCAGCATATGGCAATTCTCATAGCCGTGGGGTTTCTGTGCTAGTGAGGTGCGACGGTTACTGTAGTCCACGCGTGCGCTCATGGAAGGCTGGTCGTCGTCGATGTTGCCGTTAAAAGCAGTAAATTCCGGATTTTGGCTGTTTACGCGCCCAATATCGCCGGGGAGAGGGTTTCCTTTTTTCGGCAGGTGGAAGTGTTCCTTTCGGCGGGTCCGGAGCGGGTAGTTTTAATGGGGGACTGGAATGCCATCCTGGACCCCAAAATAGATAAGGTAGGGGGGAATAGAGTGTCAGATCGGATTTTGTCGACAGATTCCGTCTGGATCACCCGGGGAGGGAGATGTGGACGTGGCAAAGTAGTGCGGCCTCTTGTCCAAGTACTTACTTGGACAGGATGTTAGTTAGATTTTTTATCTTGTTTCACTGGCTAGGTCATTCGGACCATAAATTAGTAATGGCCCGTAGGTAGGTAGAGTAGTTGAATGCCTCCTTACTGGAGCAGCTGACAGCACTAATTCAGCGGGAGTTAGTGGGGGCGGTTACTGGTGGGTTGGACTTAAGGCTACCATTAGGCTCTTTTGTTTCCAATATAGCCAACGTCTCGCGTTAACTAGGGCACGGACCAAAAGGCACCTAGATGATAGATTGACCCGGGCGGTGGCTGGTGGGGATCCCCTAGAGATAGACATTATAACCGCGCTGCCTGCAGCGTTCATGTTCGAGATGGAGTCGCCTATCGCAGGTTACTCACCTTCACCGCCGGTGTACGTAGTTGAGAGCAATGATAAGACGGGAATCTCTATATCCGGGGGCACTGCACCAAGTACTTCGACGGCCCTGCGAATCCAAGTCCTTACTGACGATTCGACCTTCGTCTGTACTTCCGACCAATTTTTGTCCAGCTGGAGTCCAGGTCTGAACCAGATTCCAAGAATCTTTACCGGGCCATCCGACCCACCTGGTAGCGAGTTTACCGCGGTCCAAGTGCGGAGGCGTGCCAAACTTACGCGTTTCCGTTGATCCTTTACTGCTTCCTCTGCCTGCGACTCCTTTTCAAACTCCTTTAGAAAGGGGGAAAGCCGTATGTCCGTAGACAGGTCTGTACACAGAAACTCAGCGAGGGAGGCTTAGGAATGCCTGACTTGTTAAGTACGCCGAAAAATTGGCGTTCCTTGCTTGAGGAATTGCACTGGGTACCAGTTGTGGAGCAAGCTTTTCCACAGCTCATACCGCTGAAGGTCGAAGAAGACCGGTGGGGGAACGGTGGTTCCTCTCCGAATGCCGAGCCGCCCTTAGGGCATTGCCGGGGTCCAGTGACCTTGCACAGCCAAAGAGGAGGCTATATCGGGATTTAGTGGTGGGGACCGCAAAAGATCCGCTGGTTGAGTGGAATTGGGCGCCAGCCAGTAGCTTTCTAAATAATTCAGAGTTTTCCATCACGGAATGCGCTGCCACTTTTTGGCGTGCTTGCCAGGGACTGCAGAGGGACGAGGATGAAACAAGGGATCATGCCTTTTTTCTTTGCAGCGGAGTTCGGAGGCTCTGGGAGTGCGCCGGAAGGGTAATGGCTCACATTGACCCCGAGTGGTTGGTGCCACTTGATTTGGCGTATGTCGTCGACAACATGGTTCACTGGGGAGAAACGATTGGTGTTTCTTGCGATACTAGCGGTAGTGATGTGGGTTTCACGTCTTGACATTGTCTATAAGAAGAAATCTGTTTCGGATCGGGGTCTGGTCGGTCGCTTTAAACATCAATTTATATACAGAAAAAAAAAAATCCTAAATACAATTGATTTTGTTTTGTGAATAAAAATATTTATTTCTTTCAAATTGTACATAAAAGCCAACTCATACGCTGGGGAGATTTTAAGTAGATAAACTCCATGGTAAGAATGATATAGTATGATAGTGTCAGTATAGGAAATTCTAATAAAGTCTTCAAAGACCTAGCATTTAGAATGACACTACGGGCTTCATGCCTAAGTGTCTATGGACCCCATTGAGGGGCTGACAGTAGATAATAGCACTAAATAAATCAAGCCGGCTACGAGTCCCCAAATTTGGAGATCCACTCACTTGCCGAAGGATCTCATGCGAAACACTCCAGAACCAGAACCGGCGCCGATGCAGCAACAGCAGTAATTCAAAGAGCCCTTTTCAGGGCTAGGTTCCTACGAAAGACCTACCACTTTGTTTACTCTGTTAGCCCTCCTCATAACCTCTCCAGAACCAGCGCCGATGCCGCAACAGCAGTAATTCAAAGAGCCCTTTTCAGGGCTAGGTTCCTATGAAAGACCTACCACTTTGTTTACTCTGTTAGCACCTCCTGCCTGCAGCCTCCAGCTTCCTGCATCTCCTGGCTGCATCTCCTGCCTGCAGTCTCCAGCTTCCTGCATCTTCTGCCTTCAGCTTCCTACACCTCCTGCCTGCAGCCTCAGTTTCCTGCACTGCACCTGCATCTCCCGCCTGCAACCTCGCTTGCACCTTGCACCTCTGGTTCCGCTACCTCGCTTGCGCCTTGCACCTCTGGTCCGCTACCTCGCTTGCGCCTTGTACCTCTGGTCCGCTACCTCGCTTGCGCCTTGCACCTCTGGCCCGCTACCTCGCTTGCGCCTTGCACCTCTGGTCCGCTACCTCGCTTGCACCTCTGGCCCGCTACCTCGCTTGCGCCTTGCACCTCTGGTCAGCTACCTCGCTTGCACGTTGTTCCTCTGGTTCGCAATCTGGGTCCCTACCGGTCGTCCGTTCTTAAACACTGATTCCTCCGTTCTCAGTGTCGTCCGTTCCGGACACTGATCCCTCCGTTCTCAGTGTTGTCTGTTCCTTAACACTAACCGCCCGAGCTCTCAGTGTTCACCCTTCATTTCGGATCGCCCAGCTGACCATTCCATACCCAGACGTCTAGAATACCAGTCCGGACCCCCAGACCTTGCCTCCAGTGACATGCGACCTTCCAGGCGACCAGCACCCAGATTAAACGATTTTTGCTTCCTTTAAAAACTTTAACCAAACAGTCTCTGTCATTCTTCTTATTACTTTTACCTGTGTCTATTTTGTTAGTTGTTGGGTCGATTGTCTCCGGACAACTGGCTACCGTCACTGTTGGGATTATCATTCCTCAAATGCAGGAAATACTGGAACACCTGGCAATTAGTAAGAAGTTGAGAGCCCCTGATGCTGGAGCTGGGTTGCCCAATGAGATACATATCACTGAATGACCTTGTGGCAGGAGTTGCCACCTTTCTTCTCTTTTCAGTTGGTTCATCCCATTCACTTGTATCGCTGACCACTTTCCCACAGCGTAGATGCCATGTCGCAAATCTTAACAAATCGGCTTTAATGAAATGAAGAGATAAAACATACTTAGTGATAATACATGCATTAAGAGTAACATTTTTGAGAAAAAGTCATGTATTATATGATGGCATCCTTTCCAAGCATAAAAAATATATGTTTGTGCATTAAAATTAATTAAAATTAACACAGGTGTTCATATGCAAGAAAATTTTATTAGCTTTCATTTGGTACCACTTTCTGGAAAGCTACAATGAAAATAAGGACAATATCCCAAATTTTGCAGCGTTTTTGAAAAACGTCAACAATAACATGGCTCTTGAGGCAGGCAGGCAGGATCACAATAACTGCTAATTTAGACCTTGGAGAATGGGAATAATACCAGTTTTTGAAGAAAAAGGTTAATTTTGAAGAGGTCTACTCATTGCCAATTTTTAAGATGCTTGAGCATTATAGGTCCGATTTGACAATTTCGAAGTTGCTTGTGCAGTATATGTCCAATTTGAAACATTCTGAAAGTGCTTAGCAGTGTAGGTCGGATGTGACAATTTCGAAGGTGCTTGTGCAGTATAGGTTCTATTTGACAATTTTGAAAGTGCTTGTGCAGTATAGGTCTGATTTTATAATTTTAAAGTTGTTTGTGCAGTATGTGTCCGATTTGAAAAAATTTGAAGGTAAAATTTGAAGGATCGAATTGACAATTTTTAAGGTGATTGTGCAGTATATGGCAGATTTGAAACATTTTAAGGTACTTGTACAGTACGATTTGAAAGATTTTAAGGTGCTTGTGCTTGTCCGATTTGAAAAGTTTTTAAGGTGCTTTGGTTTGAAATATTTTGAAGGTGCTTGTCCAATTTTACAATTTTTAATGTGCTCATGCAGTATTTGAAAATTTTGAAGGTACTTGTGCAAGTATAGGTCCGGTTTGAAACACTTTTAAGGTGCTTATGCAGTATAGGTCTGATTCAACAGTTCGTGTCGATAATTTTTAAAGTTGCTTGTGCAGTATAGGTCAATTTGAGAATTTTGAAGGTGCTTGCGCTGTATAGATCCGATTTTACAATTTTTTTGTGCACTATAGTTTCTTGTCGACAATTTTAAAAGTTGCTGATTTTTGAAGGGCTTGTTCAGTATAGGTCCGATTTTACAATTTAGGGTGCTTGTGCAGTATATATGTCCGCTTTGAAAAATTTTAAGGTTTTTGTGCAATTTTAAGGTTCGATTCGACAATTTTAAAAGTTGCTTGTGCAGCATAGGTCCGATTTGACGATTTAGAAGGTTCTTGTGCAGTATAGGTCCGATTTGATGATTTTAAAGGTGCTTGTGCAGTATAGGTCCGATTTGACAATTTTGAAGGTGTCCGATTTGAAATATTTAACGTTGCTTGCGCAGTATTGGTCTGATTTGAAATAATTTAAGATGCATGTGCATATAGGTCCGATTTAACAATTTTGAAAGTGCTGATTTGACAATTTCTAAGGTGCTTGTGCAGTGTTGCAATATTTTGGACATGTAATTGGGCAGTCGGAGGGTTCTATTTATAAACGATGCTGCTAGGAACTTACGAATCAAATTAATTCACATTCTGCTACCAACCAATCAGAAACCAGAATTGCTTCATAAATATTAAACTTTTTCTGGAGCAATGTTTTTCTCCGTCTCGACACGATAAGAATATTTTGCTTTCAGGACTTGTGTGTAACAACGAACCATCGGAAACTGTTCTGTCTACTGCAAACCAGTAACCTCTCAAGACTTGTTTAGAACAACGAACCATCTCAAACTAAAAATTCTTTAAAAATGTCTGGTAAACATGGAATAGACTGTCACTTATAAAAGTGACAGTCTATTCCATGTCTGTTCCATGGTCTTTAAGGGATTACCAAGCCATTTACCACCGTGATAACCCAGAAAGAAAAACCCATAGCCAATTCAAGGTAGCATTCAGAAGTTACGAAGAAATTGACAAAATGATCACACAACAAAACGGGAATGAGCGTGGAGGACACTTTTTGAAATGGCAAAACACTATCTAAAACTCCATATGAATCTTTTTGTGGTAAAAAAGCAAATTTAAGCAGAATGGTTCAACTTGCTTCGCATGTATAATTAAAAAAATAAATTCAATATTAAAGCCGACAGAGGTATATTTCTTGGATACGATAAAAAAAAGTCCAGCCAATTTTTCCAGAAAAAAAAAAAAAAAATCCGATGTGTAAAATTCACAGACACATTTAATTTTACAGACGAAAACCCGTCATATGAAGTAGATGAAATTATATTCCCTCAGATAATTAAAACAAACGAAGACAAACAAAAGGAGTGTCCATGATAAAGTCGAAAGATATCCCAAATAGAAGGCGACCCGATTTTTTTTGTGGTCGACAATATAAAAGATTATCAAATTTCAATGGAAAATGCGCCAAAAAGCTTTTAATTCAGAACATTGTGATGAATGGATAATTGCCATGAAAAAAGAAATAGATGCCTTAACCGAAAATGATAGTGCCATGTTATTTCTACAAGATGGATCTTTACAAAAAAGACTACAGCATCAGGCGTAGAACAGTACAAAGCTAGATTTGTTGCTAAAGATTTACGGTATAGAATATTTTTCTACGATTTCACCACAAACCTAACGACAATCAGAATTTTACTATACAATATGACCTAAATAAATGGACGTAAAAAATACTTATTTGAATGCCCCAATAGACTTAGACAGACAGAGGGACTTATAATGAAAAATAAAAATAGCATGTGGCGACTTAACAACTGCTCAGTGTTGGAATACAGTATTTCATGATTATATAATTTAATAAAACAACAATTTAGACAATGCGCTGTAGACCCCTGTTTATATACCCAACACAAAGATGATAAACTACTGATTTTGGTTTTGTGGGTCGATGATATTTTAATCGCATCAAATTGTGACATAATGTTAAGATCAAATTAAGTAAAAGATTCAAAATGACCGATCTTGGTAAAATATTCTGGTTTCTGGGGATAGAATTTACCTATTTACTATGCCTCCTCATGGGACAGAGTTAGACACCAGGGTCGTTTTTTAACGTGGAGAAAAGGTTCAAAAATAAAAATTGTCTCAGTCGTGAAGGATTTCTCCTCCACTGAAAGAGAACAAGAAATAGAAGTGCAGCATCTGAAGAACAGATGGTATTTATTTTCTCCCCCGCCGAGCAAATTAGGCACAAGGCCGATTTTTAATGAGAGGAGTTAAGGGGAAATGGGGACCAACTCCCCGGGGAGTAAGGGAGCTGGATAGTGACAATTGGTAGGGTTGCCCCTACATTGACCAAGGTCTTATATGTGGGGTCGCCCCCACATATGGTCTTTGCTTGCAGTATCTGCCGGAACAGATGGTATTTATTTGCTCCCCCACCGAGCAAATTAGGCACAAGGCCAATTTTTAATGTGAGGAGTGAAGGGAGGGGGAAGGGAAAAAGGGGACCAGCTCCCGAGAGTTGGGAAATGGGAGCTGGTTAAAGGTCAGGCATGTGGGGTTGCCCCCACATCTGGTCTTTGCTAGTCATAGATAGTCATAGCTTGCAGTATCTGCCGGAACAGATACTACACTTTGAGATATTAAATCTTTTATTCATGTTAAAAAATACAGTAAAATTAATGGTGAACAAAAAACTTAGGCACATGGCCAACTCAAAAGGGGGGATTTTGGGGGTCGTTGGTCATCCTTGTCACTCCAGAACTAAACAAAGTCAAAAGTTTCTCCCAGCTAGTATCTTCTTTCACCATAATACCGCATTCACCCTTTCATATTGGGGGACGTCCTAGTAACTCCCAATTTTTAAAACAGTTTTTATTGACCTGTAAAAACAAAAAAGATAACAATAAAATGGTACAATAATTCATTTGTGTCGAGGGCGGGGGAAGAAAAAACAAAAGGTGATTAGTAGGACCCTCCCAACCCCGTCTAGTTGATAGACTGCCCGTTCCACTAGGTTTGTAAAAGGAACCTCGCTTCTGCGGGTCAGTCTCTAGGTGGGGATGCCCTCTAGATGGGGATGAATGGAGAAAAGAAAATTTTTGTGGGTAAGGGATGGAGGTTAGTTTGTATTTCTTTTTCTCCAAGATGGGTAAAATTTAGAGGAAGGGGTGAAAACAAAAATTGCAGGTAAGAGGGGATGGGGGTCTTGGAGGCTTCCTAATCGGGGAGGGATGGAACACACACTCAGCTAGCTGAGAGACTACTTGTTTAATTTTACTTAACAGAACTGCGCGTTCCACACCTAGGCGGGGAACACGTATTCAAATTTGGTTCCTCTTCTGTACACACAGACTTGCCACATGTATCCATCTTCTGTCAAATGCCGCGCGATGCAGCCTTCTTCTATCACATCTGATCTTCACCCGTAGTTGGTGTTTAAAGAAAGCAATCAGATCTTGATCAGAAAAAGACAACACCCCCCGGCAACCTTGCAGACGGGACGTCCAAATCACCATTCTCGCCACGGCCAGGATCGTAACGTAGACCATTTGTCTTTCCCGGTCCCACAGCGGCCTCACGTTGTCCACAACATTGGATACAGTAATTGGGCGAGGATGCTCAGGATCGATGCGAGCCGTCACTCTGCTGACATACGATCAGTACTGGCGGAGTTCGCGGCAATCGAAGAAAGCGTGATCCGTAGTTTCTACGGCCGTTGTCCCACAACGGGGACAATCAGGCGACTCCAAAAACCTGGAACTGCATTGTATGTTGTTGAGTGGAAGTGCATTTCGGGCCAATCGCCAGGTCAGAGAGAACTCCGAATTGTTCAGATGACTTGAACCTGGCGCCCAGCTCCACGCGGAGCGGATCTCACTCTGCTGCCACCCCAAACGCGTGCATAGCGGGTCGTCAGCGGCCCCCTTCACTAGATCCCTGTGGAGTTCCCTACGGGTAGCAGTCACAAGGTCACTGGACCTTGGTAGTCGTTTTAGCGCGGCTCGGCACTCTTTCATGTAGGCAGATTCTCCCCACGGCTCTCGATGGAAGGGTCGAGAACGAGGTTGGGGAAGGCGGCAGTAACCACGGGGTGCCACGGTTGGTCATCCTGCATATAGTGGCTCAGGAAGGCCAGCCTCTCAGCATCTCGATGACACTTCAAGTCCGGCATTCCCAAGCCTCCCTCACACGGACGTTGAATACAGACCTGTCTGCTCACCCAGTGTCTTCCTCTGTCCCAAAGGAGCGAGGACAAGAGTTCGACAAGAGCTTTTAGGTGTTGTGCAGGCAGGGGAAGTACGGCCAGTCGGTAAAGGATGAGAGGAAAGACGTAAGTGGTGCACGCCTCAGCTCTACCCTTTAAGGAAAGTTTCCTAGGAAGCCACGAATTGACTGCAGCCTCCACCTTTGACCGTACCTCCAACCAATTCTTGTCAAGCTGGAGACCCGGTCCGAACCACACGCCGAGGATCCGGACCGGGCCATCTGTCCAGCTGAAGGGTGCAGGGAGGTTTGCGTTGCCACTCCATGCGCCCAACCGCAGTCCTACCGACTTGTTGCGGTTTATCTTGGCCCCCGTGATTCTTTCGTACTGTGTGAGTGCCTCCGACACGACCTCAATGTCTCTGAAGCCCGACACAAAGATCGTGACATCATCGGCGAATGCGGATACCTTGGCAGCTGAGCCGCCAGGCAGAGCCATTCCGCACAGGGCCGAATTTGCCTCCCCATGTCTCAGCTTGCGGAGAAGAGGCTCCAAAGCCAGGACATAAAGCAGGGGCGACAGTGGACAACCCTGACGAACCGACCGAGAGATAACAAAGGGTTTCGAGCGCTTTCCGTTGACTTGCACGACAGCCATGGGCTGTCGATACATTATGGAGATACACTTGCAAAAGTCCGGTTTAAAACCGGCGGCCTCTAAGACAGATGCCAGGAAACGATGGTTGACCCTATCGAAAGCTTTGGACTGATTTAAGTTTATCAGCGCTGCTTCCGTGTCGTCATCTATTCCCCCCTCTAGGATCGTGCGGATCAGGTGCAAGTTGTTCTGAATCGATCTCCCCCTTCACAGCGTAGTTCTGTTCTGGTTCAACCAACTCGTCGATAACAACCTACAGCCGATTCAACAGGACCTTTGCCAAAATCTTCAACTCTGTGTTTAGCAGAGTTATGGGCCTGTAGTCGTCTAACTCTTCCCCTCCATGCCCGTCACCTTTCTTCAGCAATGTGATCACTCCCTTGGTCACCTGCCCTGGGATGGATCCCTGAGCAAACCAATGGTTGAACATATCCATCAGAAGAGGCAGAAACATGGGCGACAGCCTCAAGTACAGTTCGTATGGCAGACCATCAAGTCCTGGCGATCTGTCACAGCTGACCTGCTTCAGCGCAGTAAAGACCTCCCGCTCCATCACCCGGCCCTCGCAACCAGCCGCTCTAGCCGCCTCGAGGCGGGGAGAGTCGGCCAAATAGTCGCTAAACTCAAGGACCGGAAGATCGGGCTGCTGCGTAAAACGCTTCTCGAAATGTTCTCGAAACCCCTCGCAGATCTCCCGAGTCGATTCCAGGGTGCATCCATCCGGATGTTTGACTTTCGCAATATATTTGTCCGAGCCACGCCTAGAAACCTCACGGCACACGTCTGCATCAGAATTGACTGCTTCGTTGCCTATCTTTCTAAGCCTAGCTCTAACTACTTGGCCTTCGTAACGCTCGCTAGTCTCGCGTAGAAGGTCCTGCTTACTAACCCTATCACCCTCCCCCGTAGCCTGGGCTAGTTTCTGCTCTAGCTGCTTCTTCGTCTTGGCCTTATCTAGTGCGAGGCGCTGGGCATACTTGACGGAGAAGCTTCTGATCTTGGCTTTGAGACCTAACCACCACTTACTCCCGGTAATCGCCCCCACTAGTGCCTTTTTAATCAATTCTCTTAACTGATCTTGGAAGTCTTGTATCTCCAGAAGGGAGGTGTTTAACTTCCAGTATCCCGCTAACTTAGGCCTATTTCCTAGCTTCAGCCGGGCCATAACTAATTTATGGTCCGTCTGGCCTAGCCAAGTGAACGTGGGACAAGATAAGAAGTCTACTTCGCCTCTCCTAACTAACATCCTGTCCAAATAGGTATTTGGATAGGAGGAAACGCTATTGGTCCACGTCCACATCTCCCGCCCCGGATGCTCGAACCGAAACCTGTCGACCAGACCGCATCTAGCCATCAGATCAGCCAGGCTGGACTCGCACCTCTCCGATCCTCTAGCATCGCCTCCTACCTTATCTATCTCGGGGTCTAAGATGGCGTTCCAATCTCCTATTAGCACTACCTGCTTCCGACAATCTACAAACGTGTCAAGCTGACTGAAGAATGAGACCCTCTCACGAGCGGTGCTGGGCGCATGAACCGCGATCACCCGAAACACAGAATCTTTTACGGCAACATCGGCCACAACCAGCCTGCCCACCGCATCTCTATGGACAACGTCGACCGTCGCCGACAGGGTACGTTTAACCAGCACGGAAACTCCCTTCCCCCGCGGGCTGCCATATGCTGAGAAAACCTCAAAATCTCTGGCCAGCACCTGACAGTCCACAGAGGAAACGAAATGCGTCTCCTGAATCGCAGCCACATCCACTCCCAGGGACAAGAGGTCGTGCCGGAGGCGAGCCGCTCGGCCCGGTGATCTCAAGCCCCTCGCATTCAAACTAGCCAAATTCAAAGCCATGGTACCTACCTTAGGGTGTGTCACACTCAGCTCCGAAGTCAGCTGGGGAGAGGACGCCGACGTTATGTGCCATGCTCAAGGTGGTCAGGTTTTTCATATCCTGACCTTCTCTCGCAATGCCGCCGACGTCCAAAGGATAAATTAATTTTATGGCCCTGTAGAGTGACGGATGGACCAACACGGGGACCCTTCCCTTGCATTGTTTTGACAGTTCATCAAGAGAAGGGTCATTTTTTTTCACCAGTTCAATTCCCGGAAACGCCCCTTCAGCGGCCTGCAGCCTTGTCCACAAGTTGGTCTTGCAGGCCTCTGGAGTTCTGACAAAAGTTATTAGGAGTGGGACGTCCGGGAAATTTGAGGGGATATTTACATCTTTCCCCTCTATCTGTTTGTAATCGAGCAGAGGTTTTAAGTTTTTCCTCTGCCGATGGGAAATGTCTGTGGCCACAGATAGAGGGTCTACATTACATAGTTCCTCAGGGGCAAGGACCTTTGGTCTGCAAGAGGCAGAGGAGTCTCTCCTCTCCCTCGGTTCATTCTTTTCATTTTCTTTTTGGGGTAGTGGCTCAGTTTGCCTTGTTGTGGGGACAGGTGTTTGTGTGGTGCCTGGTGTTGGTGTTGGTGTGGTGTCTGGTGTTGGTGTGGTGTTTGGTGTTGGTGCGGTGTCTGGTGTTGGTGTTGGTGTTGGTGTGGTGTCTCGTGTTGGTGTGGTGTCTCGTGTTGGTGCGGTGTCTGGTGTTGGTGCGGTGTCTGGTGTTGGTGCAGTGTGTGGTTTGGGGGTGGAAGTGGATTTTGTTGTTAGGGGTGGTGTATGTTCACAGGGAGTGAGGGCCACCTTTTCTTCCTCTTTTCTTCTTTTGTTTTTCTTTTTCATTCTTTCGAATGAACCGGGGAGAGGTGAGGTTGAGTTCCTCTCCCTCTCACTTGCGGATTCATCCTCAGAGGAGCAGTCTTTTCTCCGCTTGATCCCCGTCTCGATTGGTGTGGGGACCGTTGGTTGTGTCTGCTCCTCTATTTGCTGCTGCAGCTGTTTTTGTTGTTGCTGCTCTCGCTGGTGTCGTTGCTGCTGCTGCTTCTGCTGCACTTGCTGATTTTGCTGCTGCAGTAGTTGTTGCTGCAGTTGTTTCCGCGGCATTGGCTGCGGTGGCTGTTGTGTTTGCTGCATTTGCAGAGGCTCCTGCCTCGATTTTTGGGCTGGTGGTGGGACGGTGGCAGAAGGGATTATGTTTTTTTTTTTTTTTTTTTTTTTTTACAAAGGCATCACCACATTATCAAGGCCCAGAGGCCACTCAAGGATAAGGGTTAAAGAGTGTACAGTAGAAGTTGGTCAATATAGTAATCATTAGTAATGAAAATTTGGTAAATTTAATAACTTATATGGAACGGCTCATCAAGAACTTATTTACCTTAGACTTGAACACAACCATATTGTAGTCAGCTGGAAAGCAGGAAAACGGAAGACAATTCCACAGGCGTGCAGTTCTAAGAAAGAAGCTTTGTTCATGGAATCTATGTTTAGGTTTAGGCACAGATAAAGAGTGGGGGAAATTATTGATAGTGTTTACAGCTAGACGAGTGTTTCTTGTGAAAGTTTGGCGAGGGGGGACCATAGATTGAAGCTCAGTTGAACACTTTCCATGAAAATAACGATACATCAGAGACAAACTCGCAACATCTCTTCTGTGAGATAGAGGTTGTAAGGAGGAGAAAAGGACATCTCCTACGAGGCTACGAAGTCTATTTTGAACTCTATCAAGGCAGGACAAGTCCTTTCTAGCAGCTCCTGCCCAGATGTGGCAACAGTATTCCATCCTTGGACGTACCTGGCTCTTATATAGATAGAGAATAGCATCAGCAGTGAGATATCTACTGGATCGATAGAAAGATCCCACCATTTTTCCAGCGGCCTTGGCAACAGATTTGATATACGTGTTCCATTTAAGATCAGGAGTAATGGTCAAGCCCAGAAGCTTGTCAAAACTTGAGGCCTCCTGAAGACGAGAGCCATTCATTTCAATTGATGACAAATGTGGATTAAAATGTTGATGATGTAAAGAGAGAAGCTTGGTTTTAGATGCATTAAAAGTAACCAGCCACTCCTTTCCCCATTGTACTACATGCTCAAGATCAGAGGAGAGAGAATTGGAGAGTACTTGCTCGTTTACTGTCTTAGATGTGGTACCATAAATGGTAGTGTCGTCAGCATAAATGTCTACAAATGATGTAAGGATATGATTTGGAAGATCATTAATGTAGATCAGGAAAAGAGTTGGGCCCAGGATGGATCCCTGAGGGACACCGGCATTAATACTGAGAGCTTCTGATTTTTGCCCCTCAACTACTACTCTTATGAACCTATCAGAAAGAAATGATTTAATAATTGAGAAGACTTTTCCAGCTATACCATAGCTAGCGATCTTATGAAGTAAACCTTTATGCCACACCCTATCAAAGGCCTTAGATATGTCAAGAGCAATTGCCCTAGAAAGATTTGTGTGTTTCCGCTTTTGTCTCACTACCGTGCTCCATTCTTCCCCCTTGGCCTCTTGGGTGGTTTGGGTTTTCCTTGGAGCTGGGGTTGGTGTTGCAGTTGCAGGGGTTGTTGCCACCTGTTTTGGTGCGGGCGTTGTCTCAAGGGTTGTGACCGCCTTTTGGGTTGTTGGATTAGGGGTTACCCTTTGGGGGCAACTTCTAGCCATGTGGCCCTGCTTTTGGCAGAACCAACAGTGTGGACGACGGCCCTCCACCACTATCATTATGCTGGCATCTTTGTATGTCAGCAGCGGTGGTATTGCTCGAAAACCTTCCCTCTTCAGCCTCATTGCTATTGTGTAGCAGCCCAGGTGAGTTCCAGTTTTTGACCGTACTGGGGTCACCTGTTCTACCTCACCGTACTGGCTGAAGAGGCATCCTAATACTTCCGCAGGTATTTGGGTTGGCACATTAAATACCTGCACCCGAGTCCTTCTCTTGCCCTGGTATTCAGGTGTTAGTTTGACTCTCCCATGCTTTATTTCTTGGAGGGAGAGTCTCTCCGCATCATCCTTGGTGGGTAGGAGGATGTCCCACACAGCGAAGCTCCTCTGGTACAGGTATAGTACTGGGATGTTAAGTTTGTGGAGAAGCCCCGCCATGTCTTCCTTCTTCATTCCTAGGAGCCGGTTTTCCGGTATATCGGAAATGGCAAAGGACAGGACTCTGCCCTCAATCGCCTCCCAGGCACCTGGTATGGGTTTTATATCTGCCCCCTCTATGTATTGTCTGTACTTTGTCAGGTACAGGTCTCTATACTCTTGAGGGGACAGTTGTTTTTCTACGGTCTTCCCCCATGCAAACCCTCTTGTTGGTGTTGGTATGGGGTCTTTAGTGGGGTTAGACCGTTTTTGGTCTTTTATGGAGGTCGCCCCTGCCTGTTTCTTGGCGACGCTTCCTGCCTCCCCAGATGTCCTGGTCAGTCCTTTTGTGGGAGTGTCACATTTTTGAGCGGCGGCTCCCTTTTTAGTGTCTTTTTCGGGAGCAGCTTCCCGTTTTGGGGAGTCGGCCTCTTGGGGAGCATGATCGTTTTTGTTTACTTTGAGGCCATCTGCCCCTTCCTCGTTTGTGAGGTCCAGGCGGTATGCCCCCTCATTTTCTTGATCTGCTCCCCTTTTGGGAGAGCAGCCCTCCTGGGGAGCGCTGTCCCTTTTATTGTCCTTTTGGTTCGGCACCTCCTCCTTTTTGTGGTTGGAGTGAGATGCTACGACCGATTTTGGTTTTGCTCCCCTTTGGGGGGAGTCGCCCTCGGGGGAAGCTGTTGTTAAATTTTCCCCCTTCTGGGGAGCGTCCAATGGTGTCATACCCGGGCGGTACGCCCCATCAGCAGTTGTTTTTTCTCCTGTTGGGGATTCGTTCTCTTGGGGAGCAGTAGCCCCCTGGCTGGGGGTATTCATATTGGTGGGCCCCTGGCTGAGGGTATCCATATTGGTGGCCCCCGGGCTGGGGGTGTCCGTTTTGAGTCCCTCTTTTAAAAAAATTCACTGAAAAAAGTGACGTGGAATCAGCGTCCAAAGTGGGGAGCCGACTTTGGCGCCAAAAAGAGGTGGCGCCAAAAGGCAGCAAGAGGGGAGATAGAACTGAGAGAGGGAGTGGGAAGTTAGTGGAGGGAAGAGAGAAGGTGTTTCTGACCCTCCCTCGCGGGAAGGTCGTAAATTATCAGCTCGGATCCCCCCCGTGGGGGAGGGGGGAGAGCAGAGAAAGACAGACAAAGTGGGGGTGCGGACAGAACGCGACCCAAAAAGCTTGTCAGGTGTTCCGGGCACGAGAATGTGTCGCCAGAACAGCACTGCCTCGCACGATGTAGGTATCAGAACAGATACTACACTTTGATCTTGTTTATATATTTTATTGAGAAAGAAAAAATTGAACATAAAAAACGTACAAAAAATTCAATTCAACAAAATTAGGCACAAGGCCCTACAAGAAATTGGGAGGGGGAGGGTACAGGGTCTTTTTGACTATGTAACAGATGAGACTTTGAAGTCTTACTCTTGACTGGCAACATTTACCAAAATACCTCAATCACTCTGTGGATCCTAATCTAACTAATAACCCCAGCGTTCAATGTAAAATTTAACTATGTACAATTTGTATATTCATTTCTGTATGTTGTGTGTGCAATTTTTTTTTTTTTTTTTTTTTTTTTTTTTTGTGTGTGTGTGTATGTGTGAGAAAATAAAGTTCGATTTCATTAGAAAGAGTTCTTGAATTAATTGGCATAAAATGTTCGTGGAGTGGGAAAAAACTAATGAAAATGTTCATTTCAAAAATAAGGAAAATCTACTAATGTGTTGTTAGTAAGACCCCCCTGTACTATTCTATGTGGCTAGATCCCCCACTGTTTTCCGGGGAACCGAAAACAAACAGAGCATCCCTAATGGGGTTTGGGGAAGTCGCCTTAATGGAGGTGGGAGAAAATAAAGCAACGGATGGAGGGGGTAGGAAGGTGACCTCTGAGTAGGGGGATGACCGGGGGCATCAGAAAATAAAGAAGAGGAGCAGGGGGGTTGGGCAGACTCAGAGGTTCTCTAATACCAAAAAATAAAATCAGGAACAGGATCTCATTTGTACCACCAGTCAAGAGTTACTTTACTGAACTTATAATGCTAACCTAGGCGGGATGGGTTCCATAGGACCCAGCACCGCCCATGCCATGCCTAAGGAGGGAACACGTATTGAAACTTGGCTCCTCGACGGATGCACAAACTAGTGCTGTGCACCCACCTCTTGTCAAATTCCACTCTAGGCAACCTCTTCCAATCGCATCTGATCTTTACTTTAAGCAAATGTTTAAAGTAAACGATCAGATCCCGATCAGGAACAGATGTCCCTTCGTGGACCAACTTGAGGCGCGTGATCCAAATGGTCATGCGCGCTACTGCTAGGATCGCCAGGAAAACCAAACTTTCCTCCCTGGGGAACGGCGGCTCCATGTTGTACACAAAAGTTCCTACGTCGAGATCGAGCAGACACTCGGCATCGATGCGAGCTGTTACCCCCTCGACGTACTTTAATAGGGGCTGTATCCGGCTGCAACTAAAAAACGCGTGCTCGATTGTTTCGGGCTCGCGTTCGTCACAGCACGGACAGAAGCGGCTGGTATGTTCTTTATACCGGAAAAGCACGTCGAAGAGGGGCAGCGCATTTCGTACCAGTCGCCAAGTCAGGGAGAATTCTGAGTTATTCAGAATCTCCCGTCCCGGCGCCCAACGCCATTGAGAACGGACAACCTCCATCGACCATCCCATCCGCCTACAAAGTGGATCCTTCGCGGCCCCCTCCACTAAATCCCGATACAGTTTCTTCCTTGGCTGATCGAGGACATTGGTCCCCGGCAAAGCTCTAAGAGCGGTTCGGCATTCGGAGAAGAACTTGGCTTCCCCCTTCGGTCTACGATGACCTTCTACCGAAGGGTTCGGTTTGAGATTGGGAAACGAGTTCTCAACCACAGGGACCCAAGGAGCGTCTCCTTCAAGCGAACGACCCAGGAAAGCCAATCTCTCGGCGTTTCTATGACACAAGAGACTGGGCTGACCCAGGCCTCCCTCGCTCGGATTTTGAACACAGACCTCTCTGCAGACATAATGCTTACCCTCGTTCCACAAAAGTGAATCGAGGCGCCCTTGTAAGCGGGTTAGTCGTTATGCAGGGAGAGGAAGTACAGACAAACGGTAAAGGATGAGCGGAAAGACGTATGTAGCACACGCCTCCGCCCGACCCTTCAAGGACAATTTCCTTCCAATCCAAGTCTTTACTGACGATTTGACCTTAGACTGTACTTCCGACCAATTCTTTTCCAGCTGAAGGTCAAAACCAGACACCGAGAATGCGGACCGGTCCATCGGTCCAGCTGAAAATACCTGGAAGCGAGTTTACCCCGGTCCAGGCCCCCAACCGCAGGCCAACAGACTTGCTACGGTTGAAGATGGCCCCTGTTACTTCTTCGTATCGAGCGAGCGCCTCGACCACCGCTTGAACGTCCGTGAGGCAAGACACGAACACGGTGACGTCATCGACGAACGCGGAAACCCTGGCTCGTGTGCCTCCAGGGAGAGCTATTCCGCGCAGGACTGGTGTAGCCGCCTCGTCCCTTAACTTGCAAAGGAGGGGTTCCAACGCCAGGACATACAACAGAGGCGACAGCAGACAACCCTGTCGCACCGACCGAGAGACAGCGAATGACTCCGACAGCTTACCGTTGATCTGCACCGCTACCGTCGGCCTGTCATACAGAACAAAGATCCACTTGCGGAAGTCCGGATTAAATCCGGCGGCCTCTAGCACAGATCCTAGGAACCGATGGTCGACCCTATCGAATGCCTTGGACTGATCCAAACTGATCAGCGCGGCTTCGGCGTCGTCTTCTGTCCCCTCTATGATCGAGCGTATCAAGTGCAAATTGTCTTGAATCGATCTCCCCTTCACAGCATAAGTCTGGTCCGGTTCGATCAAGTCAGTGATGACAACCTGCAAGCGATTCGCAAGAATCTTTGCCAAAATCTTTAACTCTGTGTTTAGCAGAGTCAAGGGCCTAAAATCATCAAAGTTTTCTCTCCCACCATGCCGTTGACCTTTCCTCAGCAATGTGATCACACCCTTGGTCACCTGTCCAGGGATGGAACCCTGGGCAAACCAATGGTTGAACATATCCTTCAGAATAGGGACCAACATGGGCGACAGCCTCAAGTAAAACTCGTAGGGTAAACCATCAAGCCCCGGGGATTTGTTATAGCCGACCTGCTTCAACGCAGTAATGACCTCATGTTCAGTAATAAGACCATCACAGCTAGCCGCCGTGAGGCGGGGCGAGTCAGCCAAATAGCTGCCAAACTCATCAACCCTGAGTCCGGGTAGTTGGGTGAAGCGCACCGATAGATGCTCCCGAAACCCCTCGCAGATCTCCCGAGTCAATACTAAGTGGTGTCCTTCCAGGTTATGTACTTTACGAATGTACCCATCCGAACCGCGCCTTAAAGCAGCCTTACGCTCAACAGCGTCAACATTCACAGCCTCGTTAGAAACTTTCTTTAACCTAGCCCTAACTACTTGACCCTCATACCGCTCGCTAGCCAAGCGGTTGAGATCTTGTTTAGCAAGTGCTAACTCTAGGGGGTCCCCCCCCCCTCCACCGCCCGGGTCAGCTTATCCTCTAAACGCTTCTTTGCCTTAGCCTTATCTATCGCGAGGCGTTGGCTATACTGGACAGAGAAGCGCCTAATTTTGGCCTTGAGACTAACCCACCACTTACTCCCTGTAACCGCCCCCACTAAAGCCCGCTGAATTAGCTTAGTGACCTTCAACCGGTAGTCCTCCAGCTCCAACAAGGTGCTGTTGAACTTCCAGTATCCGGCCAATTTAGGCCTAGCACTTAAGTTCAAACGGGCCATAACAAGTTTATGGTCCGAGTGTCCTAGCAAGTGGAACGTGGGGCAAGTCTACATCGCCTCTTCTAACTAACATCCGATCCAAGTAAGTGCTTGGATGGGAAGGCACTACAGGATGCCACGTCCACATCTCCCGCCCCGGATGATCCAGACGAAATCTGTCGACGAGATCGCATGAGGCCATCAGGTCAGACAGACTGCTGTCACACCACGCCGACCCGCTAGTCCCCCCGACCTTATCTATTTTGGGATCAAGGATTGCATTCCAATCCCCCATTAAAACTAACCGTTCCGGATCCACTAAGAAGCCCTCCAACCGTCGAAAAAAGGTTGCCCTCTCTACAGCAGCATTGGGAGCATAAACAGCAACAATCCGAAAAACACTACAATTAACAGCAACATCAACAACAAGCGCCCGCCCGTCCTCGCCTGCGTGAACAACATTCACCGACGCTGACAGGGTGCGACTCACTAGCAAGGAGATTCCACGACTATAGGTATTGCCATATGCTGAGTAGACATCGTAATCGTTTACCAGCACCTGACAATCCCCGTCACAAACAAAGTGGGTCTCCTGGATAGCGGCAATATCTACCTTGAGGGACACCAAGTCTCTCACAACGCGCGAGGCCTTGCTTCGACACCTGATGCCCCTCACATTCAATGTAGCCAAGTTCAAAGACATGATCACTTACCTCAAGCACTGTCACAGACGGGTCTGAAATCCTGGGCAGTGAGGACATGGCAGGCCTGGCCAAGGCTGCCGGTAAGTAAATCCGATGAAGGTGATCCATCCTTGGCCACGCCCCCCACGTCCAGGGGGAAGGTTAGCTTGAGTGCCCTGTATAGCGATGGGTGTACATACATGGGGATTCTACCCTCACATTTAAAGAAAATGTTGGTCAGCGAAGGATGGTCCCTATCCACCAGCTGCTGGCCTGGGATCGCATTCTTCGCTGCCTTAATCATTGCCCACATTCCTCCAGTCCTAGCGTCCTTGTTGACCCTAACGAAAGTGGTCAACAAGGGAGCGTCCTTGAATTTAGTGGGGTCTGTTACTAGGTCTCCACCGACTTTTTCAAAGTTTTTAAGTTTATTGTACCGGACCTTCTGTTGTCCTTTAAGGTCCGGAGCCGGTTGGAGAGGGTCTGTTTCACAAATCCTGCTTCCTGGCAGGAAGGGGAGCTTTTTGGTCCGTTCAGTGCGGACTTTGGGAGTGGGGGAGGGGACCTCTTTTGGTTGATGGGGAGGCTGAGCGCTTGGGGAGGGCGTAGCCTGCTCGTTTTCTTCTTTTTGGCTCCTGTCACAGGATGAGGGGCGGGAAGAGTTTCTTGGGGCCTTTATAGGAGAGGGGGAAGGTTGTTCGGGTTGCTGGGGTGTTGGGATCACAGGGGGCTCATCCTGTGTTGTTGTTGCGAGGGAGTCCTTCTCAGTCTCAGTGGGGGTAGGAGGGTTTACGCGTGTCTTGCGGCTTTTCCTCCTCCTGTCCCTCCTGATCTCTGTTGCGCTTAGGGCCATAGAGACTGTTGTTGTCTCTTCCTCTGCCTCTGACGCGGCCTCCTTCTCAGATTCTGGTAGTTTCCTCTTGTTTGAGGAGGAGGGTGTCTGTGTGTCCATTTTCTCCGTCTCGCTCTTCGGTTGTTCTTGGTCTTGGGTGACTGTCTGCAAGGATGGCTGTTTGTTGATCTTGCCTTTCTTTACAACCGTCACCCAGCCTGTCGGTGCCTCTGGAGGATTTGCGGCCGGCGCGGGAGCAGCGGCTTGATTTGTTGTCATGCTTGTTCCCGCCGCTTTTGTGGGCTTCTTCCCTCCATTCCTCTTTGGACAGTCCTTCGCCATATGCCCTTGTTGTGTGCACAGCCAGCAATGAGGCCTCCTCCCTTCCACTATAAGGGAGAGTGTCCACTCTCCGAACTTGAGTGTGGCTGGGATGGCGTAGAATCCAGCCTTGTCCAGGACCATCTGTACTTTGTAGTCTCCGGTCATGATGTTTCTTAATCCGCGGACCGGGGTGACTTCCTCTACGTCTCCATACTGGCTTAGGATAGCCCCCAGTTGTTTGGCCTCCATATAGCAGGGGACGTTTAGAGCAGAAACATTTGCTCTCCTCTTGTTCATATAGATGGGTTGGAGCTTTATGTTCCTGCTCTGATGGCAGGTCCTGGACAGCCTGACTGCGTCTTCGGAGGTGGGGAGCAGAACATCCCACTGTGCGTAACTCCTTCTACAGATGCAGTTGGCGGGAATGTTCTGCTCCAGCAACACGTTCATCATGGTGTCCTTGTTGACGCCCATCAGACCCCTTGTCTTGGTGTCTGAAGTTATCAGCGAGAGCACTCTTTTCTCCAGAACTTCCACTTGACCCGGGAGGGGTTGGATGTTGTTCCCCTGGGTATACTCCTTGTAAGTGGAGTCGAAGAGTGCTCTGTAGTCTTCGGGCGTCAACTTCCCTTGCTGCTCTTTGGGGCCCCATGCCGGTGGCTCCATCCTGGTGGGTGTCAGCTGGACTCGGGTTGGGAGGCGTAGCTGGTGTTGTGGGGCTCTCTCTTGTTATGGGCATTTTTGGTTTCGGAACTGGGCCGTTACCAGGCAAAGTAGGCCATTGTGTCTTTGGCGTTGTTTCGTCCTGGCTTGGTTTTCTTTCCGGGCCGCTCCCCTTTCTTATTTTCTTCCTTTGCTGGGTGGCTGTCCCCTTGGGGGATGGAGGTGTCTCCCCTTCTGGTGCCGTGTTCCCAGCTGGAGCCTTGGTGGGTACTGTCAAGGCTGTCTCTCCTTCCAGCTTGCTTTTGTTACCACTGGCCGGAGAGTCACCCCTTTTCCGTATTTGGTCCTCTTGGGGAGTGTTGGGGGACCAATCACTGTCTTCCCCGCCGAATAGTGAGCAGATGGAGGCTATTACATCTTCATCCAGCGCCTCGGTTTGGTCCGCGGTGCTGTTTTCCTCCTTTTCTGTTGGGGAGTCGCCCTTTGGGGGAGCGGGGGATGGGTTCCCCGGTCTTCCTCCCTTGGTTCTGCCATCCTGGGGTGCAGCTGGTTGGCTGGGTTCTGCACTTTCCCCAGCTAGTGACTTAACGGCAGCTTTTTCCGCCGGGTTGCCCTCGTGGGGAGCGGTTGCCGGTGCTTTTCGGGGGGTCGCCGCGGGCTGCGGCCCTACCCTCCCGCTTTCTTCCAAGGTCGCCGCACGCCGGGGCCCTACCTTGTTTCCTGGCGCCGTCTCGCCGGGAGATGCATCAGCTCCCTCACATAGGGAGTCGTTCGCAGTTGAGATGCTGCGCATTTGGAGTGACGTACCCCTCCTGCCTGGCATTGTGGCGGTTGCACTGGCCGCTGGCGCGGACCAAAGTATAGTGGGGGAAAAGAAAACCCAGGGGAATGGAGGGGGAGGAGGGGGAGGAGCGGACTTTGAAGAAATTAGAGTTTTTGACTTCCCCTCACGGGGATGTCGGGTTAGCAGCTCAGATCCCCCGTGAGGGGGGAGAGCAGAGAAGAAAGACGCAGTGGGTGCTAGCGGGTCAGAGTGCCGCGTCGCAATTAAGAGAGAGAGGGGATAGGCATCCCTGCCCACAGAGGGGAGCAGAAACGAAGCACCCGCCCTACCCCACATCACCCTACCCACTAACTTACCCCAACGGAAGCGAGAAAGAGAACCCTGTCTGCTCGATCCACTGGGAGAGCAGCGAAGATAGACAAAGTTTGGGCCTGGCAGGTCAGAGTGCTGCTCAGGCAATTAAGTGTGGAGAAATTAGACCATCCCCTGTCTCTAGAGGGAAGAGACCGGAACGAAGAAAAAACGCATGCAAAAAACAACAAAAGCAGGTCTCAACTACCAGCTAGTGGTGTTGGTCCCGAGATTCCAGTCTCCCAAAAAAGGGGATCGGTTTCCGGGTCCAAGCTCCCACAAATGTGGAGTCGGTTCTTTAGGTCCTGACTCCCCAAAGGAGGGGATCGGTCCTTGCTAACGAAGGTTAGTATGAAAACACCTTAACCTAGCCCGAAAGCCCGGTGGTGGGTCAAGTTAAGAACAGATACTACACTTTGAGATATTAAATCTTTTATTCATGTTAAAAGAATACAGAAAAAAAATCAACGATGAACAAAAAACTTAGGCACATGGCCAACTCAAAAGGGGGGATTTTGGGGGTCGTTGGTCATCCTTGTCACTCCAGAACTAAACAAAGTCAAATGTTTCTCCCAGCTAGTATCTTCTTTCACCATAATACCGCATTCACCCTTTCATATTGGGGGACGTCCTAGTAACTCCCAATTTTTAAAACAGTTTTTATTGACCTGTAAAAACAAAAAAGATAACAATAAAATGGTAACAATAATTCATTTGTGTCGAGGGCGGGGGAAGAAAAAACAAAAAGGTGATTAGTAGGACCCTCCCAACCCCGTCTAGTTGATAGACTGCCCGTTCCACTAGGTTTGTAAAAGTAACCTCGCTTCTGCGGGTCAGTCTCTAGGTGGGGATGCCCTCTAGATGGGGGTGAATGGAGAAAAGAAAATTTTTTGGGGTAAGGGATGGAGGTTAGTTTGTATTTCTTTTTCTCCAAGATGGGTAAAATTTAGAGGAAGGAGTGAAAACAAAAATTGCAGGTAAGAGGGGATGGGGATCTTGGAGGCTTCCTAATCGGGGAGGGATGGAACACACACTCAGCTAGCTGAGAGACTACTTGTTTAATTTTACTTAACAGAACTGCGCGTTCCACACCAAGGCGGGGAACACGTATTCAAATTTGGCTCCTCTTCTGTACACACAGACTTGCCACATGTATCCATCTTCTGTCAAATGCCGCGCGATGCAGCCTTCTTCTATCACATCTGATCTTCACCCGTAGTTGGTGTTTAAAGAACGCGATCAGATCTTGATCAGAAAAAGACAACACCCCCCGGCAACCTTGCAGACGGGACGTCCAAATCACCATTCTCGCCACGGCCAGGATCGTAACGTAGACCATTTGTCTTTCCCGGTCCCACGGCGGCCTCACGTTGTCCACAACATTGGATACAGTAATTGGGCGAGGATGCTCAGGATCAATGCGAGCCGTCACTCCGCTGACATACGACCAGTACTGGCGGAGTTCGCGGCAATCGAAGAAAGCGTGATCTGTAGTTTCTACGGCCGTTGTCCCACAACGGGGACAGTCATGCGACTCCAAAAACCCGGAACTGCATTGTATGTTGTTGAGTGGAAGTGCATTTTGGGCCAATCGCAAGGTCAGAGAGAACTCTGAATTGTTCAGATGACTCGAACCTGGCGCCCAGCTCCACGCGGAGCGGATCTCACTCTGCTGCCACCCCAAACGCGCGCATAGCGGGTCGTCAGCGGCCCCCTTCACTAGATCCCTGTGGAGTTCCCTACGGGTAGCAGTCACAAGGTCACTGGACCTTGGTAGTCGTTTTAGCGCGGCTCGGCACTCTTTCATGTAGGCAGATTCTCCCCGCGGCCTGCGACGGCTCTCGATGGAACGGTCGAGAACGAGGTCGGGGAAGGCGGCAGTAACCACGGGGTGCCACGGTTGGTCATCCTGCATATTGTGGCTCAGCCTCTCAGCATCTCGATGACATTTCAAGTCCGGCATTCCCAAGCCTCCCTCACACGGACGTTGAATACAGACCTGTCTGCTCACCCAGTGTCTTCCTCTGTCCCAAAGGAGCGAGGACAAGAGTTCGACAAGAGCTTTTAGGTGTTGTGCAGGCAGGGGAAGTACGGCCAGTCGGTAAAAGATGAGAGGAAAGACGTAAGTGGCGCACGCCTCAGCTCTACCCTTTAAGGAAAGTTTCCTAGGAAGCCACGAATTGACTGCAGCCTCCACCTTTGACTGTACCTCCAACCAATTCTTGTCAAGCTGGAGACCCGGTCCGAACCACACGCCGAGGATCCGGACCGGGCCATCTGTCCAGCTGAAGGGCGCAGGGAGGTTTGCGTTGCAACTCCATGCGCCTAACCGCAGTCCTACCGACTTGTTGCGGTTTATCTTGGCCCCCGTGATTCTTTCGTACTGTGTGAGTGCCTCCGACACGACCTCAATATCTCTGAAGCCCGACACGAAGATCGTGACATCATCGGCGAACGCGGATACCTTGGCAGCTGAGCCGCCAGGCAGAGCCATTCCGCGCAGGGCCGAATTTGCCTCCCCATGTCTCAGCTTGCGGAGAAGAGGCTCCAAAGCCAGGACATAAAGCAGGGGCGACAGTGGACAACCCTGACGAACCGACCGAGAGATAACAAAGGGTTTCGAGCGCTTTCCGTTGACTTGCACGACAGCCATGGGCTGTCGATACATTATGGAGATACACTTGCAAAAGTCCGGTTTAAAACCGGCGGCCTCTAAGACAGATGCCAGGAAACGATGGTCGACCCTATCGAAAGCTTTGGACTGATCTAAGTTTATCAGCGCGGCTTCCGTGTCGTCATCTATTCCCCCCTCTAGGATCATGCGGATCAGGTGCAAGTTGTTCTGAATCGATCTCCCCTTCACAGCGTAGTTCTGTTCCGGTTCAACCAACTCGTCGATAACAACCTGCAGCTGATTCGACAGGACCTTGGCCAAAATCTTCAACTCTGTGTTTAGCAGAGTTATGGGCCTGTAGTCGTCTAACTCTTCCCCTCCATGCCCGTCACCTTTCTTCAGCAATGTGATCACTCCCTTGGTCACCTGCCCTGGGATGGATCCCTGAGCAAACCAATGGTTGAACATATCCGTCAGAAGAGGCAGAAACATGGGCGACAGCCTCAAGTACAGTTCGTATGGCAGACCATCAAGTCCTGGCGATCTGTCACAGCTGACCTGCTTCAGCGCAGTAAAGACCTCCCGCTCCATCACCCGGCCCTCGCAACTAGCCGCTCTAGCCGCCTCGAGGCGGGGAGAGTCGGCCAAATAGTCGCTAAACTCAAGGACCGGAAGATCGGGCTGCTGCGTAAAACGCTCCTCGAAATGTTCTCGAAACCCCTCGCAGATCTCCCGAGTCGATTCCAGGGTGCGTCCATTCGGATGTTTGATTTTTGCAATGTATTTGTCCGAGCCACGCCTAGAAACCTCACGGCGCACGTCTGCATCAGAATTGACTGCTTCGTTGCCTATCTTTCTAAGCCTAGCTCTAACTACTTGGCCTTCATAACGCTCGCTAGTCTCGCGTAGAAGGTCCTGCTTAGCTAGTTCCTGACTAACCCTATCACCCTCCCCCATAGCCTGGGCTAGTTTCTGCTCTAGCTTCTTCTTCGTCTTGGCCTTATCTAGTGCGAGGCGCTGGGCATACTTGACGGAGAAGCTTCTGATCTTGGCTTTGAGACCTAACCACCACTTACTCCTGGTAACCGCCCCCACTAGTACCTTTTTAATCAATTCTCTTAACTGATCTTGGAAGTCTTGTATCTCCAGAAGGGAGGTGTTTAACTTCCAGTATCCCGCTAACTTAGGCCTATTTCTTAGCTTCAGCCGGGCCATAACTAATTTATGGTCCGTCTGGCCTAGCCAAGTGAACGTGGGACAAGATAAGAAGTCTACTTCGCCTCTCCTAACTAACATCCTCTCCAAATAGGTATTTGGATAGGAGGAAACACTATTGGCCCACGTCCACATCTCCCGCCCCGGATGCTCGAACCGAAACCTGTCGACCAGACCGCATCTAGCCATCAGATCAGCCAGGCTGGACTCGCACCTCTCCGATCCTCTAGCTCCGCCTCCTACCTTATCTATCTCGGGGTCTAAGATGGAATTCCAATCCCCCATTAGCACTACCTGCTTCCGACAATCTACAAACGCGTCAAGCTGACTGAAGAATGAGACCCTCTCACGAGCGGTGCTGGGCGCATGAACCGCAATCACCCGAAACACAGAATCTTTTACGGCAACATCGGCCACAACCAGCCCACCCACCGCATCTCTATGGACAACGTCGACCGTCGCCGACAGGGTACGTTTAACCAGCACGGAAACTCCCTTCCCCCGCGGGCTGTCATATGCTGAGAAAACCTCAAAGTCTCGGGCCAGCACCTGACAGTCCACAGAGGAAACGAAATGCGTCTCCTGAATCGCAGCAACATCCACTCCCAGGGACAAGAGGTCGTGCCGGAGGCAAGCCGCCCGGCCCGATGATCTCAAGCCCCTCGCATTCAGACTAGCCAAATTCAAAGCCATGGTACCTACCTTAAGGTGTGTTACACTCAGCTCCGAAGTCAGCCGGGGAAAGGACACCGACGTTGTGTGCAATGCTCAAGGTGGTCAGGTTTTTCATGTCCTGACCTTCTCTCACAATGCCGCCGACATCCAAAGGGTAAGTCAATTTAAGGGCCCTATAGAGTGACGGATGGACCAACACTGGGACCCTTCCCTTGCATTGTTTTGCGAGTTCCTCAAGGGAAGGGTCATTTTTCCTAATCAGTTCAATTCCCGGACCAGCCCCTTCAGCGGCTTCCAGCATTGTCCACACGTTGGTTTTGCAGGCCTCAGGAAGCCTGACGAAAGTTGTTAGCCGTGGGGCGTCCGGGAAATTAGAGGGGACATTAACGTCTTTTCCCCCTATCTGTTGGAAGTCCAGCAGAGGTTTTAAATTTTTTCTCTGTCGGTGTGGTAAGCCCATTGCCACAGACAGGGGGTCTACAAAACAAAGTTCCTCTCTCGTTTCGAGGGCGAGAGTCCCTGTTGGAGTGAGTCCGTAAGTGGGATAATCTGAAGGGTCTCTCGCCCTCCCGGGTTCATTCTTTTCTTTCTGGGATGGCGGCTCAATTTGCATTGGTGTGGGGACGAGTGTCTGTGTGGTGTCTGGTGTTGGTGTTGGTGCGGTGTCTGGTGTTGGTGTGGTGTCTGGTGTTGGTGTTGGTGCGGTGTCTGGTGTTGGTGTTGGTGCAGTTTCTGGTGTTGGTGCAGTGTCTGGTGTTGGTGCGGTGTCTGATGTTGGTGTTGGTGTTAGTGCGGTGTCTAGTGTTGGTGCAGTATGTGGTATGGGGGTGGAAGTGGGTTGTGTTGTTGTTAGAGGTGGTGTATGCTCACAGGGAGTGGGGGCTGCCTTTTCTTCCCCTTTCCTTTTCTTTTTTATTCTTTTGAATGAACCGGGGAGTGGTGAGGTTGAGTTCCTCTCCCTCTCACTAGCAGATTCATCCTCAGAGGAGCAGTGTTTTCTTCGCTTGATCCCCGTCTCAATTGGTGTGGGGATCGTTGGTTGTTGCTGCTCCTCTAATTGTTGTTTCTCCGGTTAATGCTGTTGCTTTTCTGGTTGCTGCAGCCGTTTTTGTTGCTGCTGCTGCTGTTCTGGCTGTTGCTGCTGCTGCTGTTTTTGTTGTTGCCGCTGTTTTCGTGGCATTGGTTGTGGCATTGGCCGTGGCAGCTGATGTTGTTGCTGCGGCTGGTTCAACGACTGGTTTGGCTGCTGCTGCTGTGTCTGCTGCCATGGCTGTTGCTGCGGCTGTTGTGGAGGCTGCTGTTGTTGTTGCTGCCTCAGTTGTTGGGTTGGTTGTGGGACGGTGGCAGATGGGATTGTGGGCTTCCGTTTCCGCCTCATTACCGTGATCCATTCCTCCCCTTTGGTCTCCTGCACAGTTTTTGGTTTCCTCGGTGCTGGGATTGGTGCTCCGGTTGCAGGAGTTGTGACAGCCTGTTTGGACACTGGTGCTGTCTCAGAGGTTGGGACCGCCTTTAGTGTCACTTGAGTAGGAGTTGACCTTTGAGGGCAGCTCTTGGCCATGTGACCCTGTTTTTGGCAGAACCAGAAGTGCGGAGACGCCCCTCCACTACTACTGTCATAGTTGCCTCCTTAAATGTCAGCTGTGCTGGTATCGCCTGGAAGCCTTCTTTCTTTAGCCTCATGGCCACAGTGTAGCTGCCCAAGTGCATGCCGGTTTTCGACCGCACTGGGGTTATTTTTTCCACCTCGCCGAACTGTGTGAAGAAGGATCCCAGGATTTCTGCTGATATTTGCATAGGTGCATTGAATACCTGCACCCGGGTCCTTGTCCTGCCCTGGTATTCGGGCTTTAGTTTTATTCTCCCATACTTAATATCCTGTAGGGAGAGTCTCTCCGCATCTTCCTTGGTGGGTAGGAGGATGTCCCACATGGCGTAGCTCCTCTGGTACAGGTATAATACCGGGATGTTTAGCTTGTGTAGGAGCCCTGCCATGTCTTCCTTTTTCATCCCTAGGAGACGGTTTTCCGGCATATCCGAGATGATGAGGGAGAGCACTCTGTCTTCGATTGCCTCCCAAGCGCCTGGCACTGGTTTAATTTCTGACCCCTCTATGTATTGTCTGTACTTGGTCAAGTACAAGTCTCTATACTCTTGAGGGGACAGTTGCTTCTCTACAGTCTTCCCCCATGCCGACCCTCTTGTTGGTGTTGGATCTTTGGTGAGGTTGGACTGTTTTTGCTGTTCCTTGGCGGAAGGGTTGCTATTTTGAGGGGCATTTCCCTTTCCGCTTTCCTTTGGGACCGACTCTCCCTGCTCTATACTTCTTCCAGGAAATACTTCCCTTTTTGGGGAGTCGGCCTCCTGGGGAGCATTGTCCTCTTTATTGTCCTTGGGAGCTTTTGCCCCTTTTGTTTTGGGGAGGTCTAGGCTGTATGCCCCCTCGTTTTCTTGATTTGCTCCCCTTTTGGGGCAGTAGCCCTCCTGGGGAGCACTGTCTCTCTTATCGTCCTTTGGGGCTACTGCCTCTTGATTTTTGTTGTCAGAGCGGGATGCCCTGTCCAACATTGTTTTTTCTCCCCTTTGTGGGGAGTCGCCCTCTTGGGGAGCACTGTCTCCCTTATCGTCCTTTGGGGCTACTGCCTCTTGATTTTTGTTGTCGGAACGGGATGCCCCGTCCAACATTGTTTTTCCTCCCCTTTGTGGGGAGTCGCCCTCTTGGGGAGCTGCTGGTGGGTTTTCTCCCTTCTGAGGGGCGTCCTTTGGTTTAGTGTCCGGGCGGTATGCCCCGTTGCTTTTTGCTTCCCCTGTTGGGGAGCCGTCCTCTTGGGGAGCAGTTTTTCTTGTGGTAGCCTCCTGGCTGGGAGTATCTGTATTGGTGGTCCCCGGGCTGGGGGTGTCCATTTTTGAAAAAAGCTCTCTCTTCCCTGTATAATTCACCAAAATGAGTGACGTGGAGTCGGCGTCCAAATTGGGCGCCGACTTTGGCGCAAAAAAGAAGTGGCGCCAAAGGCGGCAAGAGGGGAGATAGAACTGAGAGAGGGAGTGGGAAGTTAGTGGAGGGAAGAGAGAAAGTGTTTCCGACCCTCCCTCGCGGGAAGGTCGTAAATTATCAGCTCGGATCCCCCCGTGAGGGGGGAGAGCAGAGAAAGACAGACCAAGTGGAGGTGCGGACAGAACGCTACCCAACAAGCTCGTCAGGTGTTCCGGGCACGAGAATGTGTCGCCAGAACAACACTGCCTATCGCTGTGTATGTATCAGAGAACAGATGGTATTTATTTGCTCCCCCACCGAGCAAATTAGGCACAAGGCCAATTTTTAATGTGAGGAGTGAAGGGAGGGGGAAGGGGAAAAGGGGACCAACTCCCGAGAGGTGGGAAATGGGAGCTGGTTAAAGGTCAGTCATGTGGGGTTGCCCCCACATCTGGTCTTTGCTAGTCATAGCTAGTCATAGCTAGTCATAGCTTGCAGTATCTGCCGGAACAGATGGTATTTATTTGCTCCCCCACCGAGCAAATTATGCACAAGGCCAATTTTTAATGTGAGGAGTGAAGGGAGGGGGAAGGGAAAAAGGGGACCAGCTCCCGAGAGGTGGGAAATGGGAGCTGGTTAATGGTCAGGCATGTGGGGTTGCCCCCACATCTGGTCTTTGCTAGTCATAGCTAGTCATAGCTTGCAGTATCTGCCGGAACAGATGGTATTTATTTGCTCCCCCACCGAGCAAATTAGGCACAAGGCCAATTTTTAATGTGAGGAGTGAAGGGAGGGGGAAGGGAAGAAGGGGACCAGCTCCCGAGAGGTGGGAAATGGGAGCTGGTTAAAGGTCAGTCATGTGGGGTTGCCCCCACATCTGGTCTTTGCTAGTCATAGCTAGTCATAGTTAGTCATAGCTTGCAGTATCTGCCGGAACAGATGGTATTTATTTGTTCCCCCACCGAGCAAATTAGGCACAAGGCCGATTTTTAATGTGAGGAGTGAAGGGAGGGGAAAGGGAAAAAGGGGACCAGCTCCCGAGAGGTGGGAAATGGGAGCTGGTTAATGGTCAGGCATGTGGGGTTGCCCCCACATCTGGTCTTTGCTAGTCATAGCTAGTCATAGCTTGCAGCATCTGCCGGAACAGATACTACACTTTGATCTTGTTTATATATTTTGGTGTTTATTTGCTCCCCCACTGAGCAAATTAGGCACAAGGCCGTTTTTAATGTGAGGTAAAAACCAGCTCCCCTAAAAGTAGGCAAAAAGGGGGCACTCTGGTTACCAAAAATAATAATTGTCCAAGTATAGAGGGTTTCCCCTCCATTGACTGGTACAAATTATCTTAAGTGCAGTATCTGCCGGAACAGATGGTATTTATTTGCTCCCCCACTGAGCAAATTAGGCACAAGGCCGTTTTTAATGTGAGGTAAAAACCAGCTCCCCTAAAAGGGGTCACTCTGGTTACCAAAAATAATAATTGTCCCAGTATAGAGGGTTTCCCCTCCATTGACTGGTACAAATTATCTTAAGTGCAGTATCTGCCGGAACAGATACTACACTTTGATCTTGTTTATATATTTTATTGAGAAAGAAAAAATTGAACATAAAAAACGTACAAAAAATTCAATTCAACAAAATTAGGCACAAGGCCCTACAAGAAATTGGGAGGGGGAGGGTACAGGGTCTTTTTGACTATGTAACAGATGAGACTTTGAAGTCTTACTCTTGACTGGCAACATTTACCAAAATACCTCAATCACTCTGTGGATCCTAATCTAACTAATAACCCCAGCGTTCAATGTAAAATTTAACTATGTACAATTTGTATATTCATTTCTATATGTTGTGTGTGCATTTTTTTTTTTTTTTTGTGTGTGTGTATGTGTGAGAAAATAAAGTTCGATTTCATTAGAAAGAGTTCTTGAATTAATTGGCATAAAATGTTCGTGGAGTGGGAAAAAACTAATGAAAATGTTCATTTCAAAAAAAAAAAAGGAAAAAACTACTAATGTGTTGTTAGTAAGACCCCCCTGTACTATTCTATGTGGCTAGATCCCCCACTGTTTTCCAGGGAACCGAAAACAAGCAGAGCATCCCTAATGGGGTTTGGGGAAGTCGCCTTAATGGAGGTGGGAGAAAATAAAGCAACGGATGGAGGGGGTAGGAAGGTGACCTCTGAGTAGGGGGATGACCGGGGGCATCAGAAAATAAAGATCAGGAGCAGGGGGGTTGGGCAGACTCAGAGGTTCTCTAATACCAAAAAATAAAATCAGGAACAGGATCTCATTTGTACCACCAGTCAAGAGTTACTTTACTGAACTTATAATGCTAACCTAGGCGGGATGGGTTCCGTAGGACCCAGCACCGCCCATGCCATGCCTAAGGAGGGAACACGTATTGAAACTTGGCTCCTCGACGGATGCACAAACTAGTGCTGTGCACCCACCTCTTGTCAAATTCCACTCTAGGCAACCTCTTCCAATCGCATCTGATCTTTACTTTAAGCAAATGTTTAAAGTAAACGATCAGATCCCGATCAGGAACAGATGTCCCTTCGTGGACCAACTTGAGGCGCATGATCCAAATGGTCATGCGCGCTACTGCTAGGATCGCCAGGAAAACCAAACTTTCCTCCCTGGGGAACGGCGGCTCCATGTTGTACACAAAAGTTCCTACGTCGAGATCGAGCAGACACTCGGCATCGATGCGAGCTGTTACCCCCTCGACATACCTTAATAGGGACTGTATCCGGCTGCAACTAAGAAAACGCGTGCTCGATTGTTTCGGGCTCGCGTTCGTCACAGCACGGACAGAAGCGGCTGGTATGTTCTTTATACCGGAAAAGTACGTCGAAGAGGGGCAGCGCATTTCGGACCAGTCGCCAAGTCAGGGAGAATTCCGAGTTATTCAGAATCTCCCGTCCCGGCGCCCAACACTATTGAGAACGGACAACCTCGATCGACCATCCCATCCGCCTACAAAGTGGATCCTTCGCGGTCCCCTCCACTAAATCCCGATACAGTTTCTTCCTTGGCTGATCGAGGACATTGGTCCCCGGCAAAGCTCTAAGAGCGGTTCGGCATTCGGAGAAGAACTTGGACTCCCCCTTCGGTCTACGGCGACCTTCTACCGAAGGGTTGGGTTTGAGGTTTGGAAACGAGTTCTCAACCACAGGGACCCAAGGAGCGTCTCCTTCAAGCGAACGACCCAGGAAAGCCAATCTCTCGGCGTTTCTATGACACAAGAGACTGGGCTGACCCAGGCCTCCCTCGCTCGGATTTTGAACACAGACCTCTCTGCAGACATAATGCTTACCCTCGTTCCACAAAAGTGAATCGAGGCACCCTTGTAAGCGGGTTAGTCGTTCTGCAGGGAGAGGAAGTACAGACAAACGGTAAAGGATGAGCGGAAAGACGTATGTAGCACACGCCTCCGCCCGACCCTTCAAGGACAATTTCCTTCCAATCCAAGTCTTTACTGACGATTTGACCTTAGACTGTACTTCCGACCAATTCTTTTCCAGCTGAAGTCCCGGTCCAAACCAGACACCGAGAATGCAGACCGGTCCATCAGTCCAGCTGAAAATACCTGGAAGCGAGTTTACCCCGGTCCAGGCCCCCAACCGCAGGCCAACAGACTTGCTACGGTTGAAGATGGCCCCTGTTACTTCTTCGTATCGAGCGAGCGCCTCGACCACCGCTTGAACGTCCGTGAGGCAAGACACGAACACGGTGACGTCATCGGCGAACGCAGAAACCCTGGCTCGTGTGCCTCCAGGGAGAGCTATTCCGCGCAGGACTGGTGTAGCCGCCTCGTCCCTTAACTTGCAAAGGAGGGGTTCCAACGCCAGGACATACAACAGAGGCGACAGCGGACAACCCTGTCGCACCGACCGAGAGACAGCGAATGACTCCGACAGCTTACCGTTGATCTGCACCGCTACCGTCGGCCTGTCATACAGAACAAAGATCCACTTGCGGAAGTCTGGATTAAATCCGGCGGCCTCTAGCACAGATCCTAGGAACCGATGGTCGACCCTATCGAATGCCTTGGACTGATCCAGACTGATCAGCGCGGCTTCGGCGTCGTCTTCTGTCCCCTCTATGATCGAGCGTATCAAGTGCAAATTGTCTTGAATCGATCTCCCTTTCACAGCATAAGTCTGGTCCGGTTCGATCTTGGCCCAAAGGCCAATTTACTCAAATTTGTTACGATGACTCAATCGAGATACATCGACAAAATACTATATCATTTTCGAGCGGTGTAGAGCATTTCTTGCACTCTCTCTAGCGTGCAAGAAATGATATTAATAAAAAATCTGAACCTCGAAATCATAGGTAGTCTTATGACTGCAACCAGGCCCGACATATGAGAGTCTGTTTAGCTAAACAAGTCCTGCGTTATTTAAATGGAACTAAAGAACAGAAGTTAGTATTTAGAAAATCAAGAAATCCTCTAAAATTAGAAGGTTTTTCGGATTCAGACCGGGGAAACGACGAAGATCACATATATATGTATATTGTTTCAGACTCTCAGAAAATGGGCCTATTATTTCATGGAAATCTAAAAAGCAACAGATTGTATCTCTATGTGTGAAACAGAATTTATCGCGATCACACGCACGACCCAGGAAGCACTTTACCTGAAAAATATCCTAAAGACTAAAAGCACAGAACCAAAGATATAAAAAACCATTTCATAAAAAACGAGGTGAAAAAGGAATCCATTATTTTGAATTACATATCATCAGAATAAAATATCGCTGATGTATTCATGAAACCCGCAACAAGAATAAAGTTATAGCGTTTTTTCTCAAAACTTGTTGGGGGATTCGACTGAATAATTTTTTTTTCACGCCTCTGTATGCATATATTATATATAATATGATATATAAAGTTGATTCCTCACTTAATCACAAAACAAACATTAAAAATACATGTTTCTTCTAAACTATCATTAAGTTTTGGATTTTTTTTAATTTTGTCATCCGAGTTATCAAAGATGGAATTATTTGAAATTCTGTTATAATATTTTTGCATATTCTTATTCCAAAATATCCTAAATCTTATTTAGACAAAAAAAAAATCCATCAAAGCAAAAATGGCAGGGAATTGGTTTCTTTTTTATTTATTTATTTAAAATAGTAGAAAAAGTTTTCTTCTGGTTCTCATTTTATCTCTGCTTTTTGATAAAATTCAGACTTTTTTCTGGAAAAATAAAGTTACTCAAGTATTCTTGGAATTTTAAATTCTCACACTACTTGCGTGCATGACGCCAGCACATAAGTAGCCTGACGCCAGCACATGGTATCCTTCCCCTAAGCTTTTACAATAGTCTATTTTTTTGCCTTATTTCTAAAAATTTAACCATCCAGTTATTGGTTGTTTTATTTTCATTTTTGTATGTTTTATTTGTATAATTACACAAATAAATAATACAAATAATTTTCATACAAACATTTGTTTGTATTAAAATTATTTTAATACAAATAAATAATATAATATACAAATATTTTTAATTACACAAATAAATAATATAATAAATATAATTTTCTCATGATTGGGTGATTTAAAAAATTTGAAATCCAAAGACCAAGAGATTAAATCGGTGCCGGAAAACTCGTCTCGGGAAAACTAGTCTCGGGAAAACTAGTCTCGGGAAAACTCGTCTCGGGAAAACTCGTCTCGGGAAAACTCGTCTCCGGAAAACTGGTCCCCTTTCGCTAGGTAGGAAAACTGGTCCCTAATTGAATAAATACCGATTGAAAACACATTTTATGATCATTCTTGAAGGAGATATTATTTTTTAAAATAGACTATAGCCCCCCCCCCTAATATTTTTTAAAAATATTTTTACTTGTTTAATGTTTTCTTTTTTTTTTTTTTTTTTTTTTTTTAAATAAAATCGATTTTCTAAGTGTCCGTTTTCTACCTAACTGGCTAAGTTCTTAGTGGTTTCACTTCTTTTAAAGCGTTTATTATGTTCATACAAAGTTAATTACAATTTTTTTGTTTCTTATTTTAACGATGTTTTTTGGAGTCATAAAAACAATAATTAAAAACAAAACAAAAAAATTAAAAACTGGGAGCGTTACTTTTTTGTTTTGTTTTTTTAATTATGATAGTTTTTTGTTGTTATGTTTTTGTTTTCTCTCATACCAAATGCACTCATGCGTTATTTAAAATTATAATTTTATCAATTATCAACATTTATTGTCGTCCTGTCAAATTTTGCAAAAATTAACTAATAAATTAAAAGCGAAATATTTTTTTGGCGCGAGAGATGCCATGTGCTAACAATCTCTCGTTACCTCATTTTTAATTTTTTTAAATTTTTACTTAAAAATTCTAAAATCAATCATTAAGAGAAAAAGTAATCACTAAATAAATTTATTAATCAATTTTCTTGAAAATCCCGCTATCGTTTATGAAGAATCTTTTTAATTTCATTTTTTGTTGGTTGTTTGTCGGAGGGAGATATAGTTTTAACCCCCCCCCCCCACTCTCTCTCCCTCTCTCTAAATTATATTTTAAAAAATATTAAAATTTATTATTTTCTTTTTAAAACCAAATCTCCCTCAGTAATTTCTTTAATTTTCTATTTTTTAGCGATTATCAAGACCCCTAAGATGTGATATACCGGGTGCCGGGAAAACTCGTCCCGGGAAAACTCGTCTCCGGAAAACTCGTCTCCGGAAAACTCGTCCCCTTTCGCTAGGTAGGAAAACTGGTCCCGTATTGAATAAATGTCGATTGAAAACACATTTTATGATCGTTCTTGAAAGAGATATTGTTTTTTTAAATAAACTATAGCCCCCCCATAATATTTTTTAAAAATATTTTTACTTGTTTAATGTTTTTTTTTTGTGTTTTTAATAAAAGCGTATGTTCATAAACGAGACCGCATATTTTTTTTTATATCAATATAAAAAGAATTTACTGTTGTTTATAAAAGGGTAAAATCGATTTTTCTACCTCGCCGACTATGTTGTTTATTTAATTTATTTGGAATCGTTTATTTGGTAAAGAAAAAAAAACAGAAAACAAACAAAAAACATGTCGGTCGAGCTCGAGTGTTACGGGAGAACGAGAAATAATGCTTAGGGGGTCTTGATAATCGCTAAAAAATAGAAAATTAAAGAAATTACTGAGGGAGATTTGGTTTTAAAAAGAAAATAATAAATTTTAATATTTTTTTAAATATAATTTAGAGAGAGAGGGGGGGGATAAAACCTATATCTCCCTTCAAAAAACAACCAACAAAAAATGAAATTAAAAAGATTCTTGATAAACGATAGCGGAGTTTTCAATAAAATTGATTAATAAATTTATTTAGTGATTACTTTCTCTCTTAATGATTGACTTTAGAATTTTGAAGTAAAAATTAAAAAAATTAAAAATGAGTTAACGAGAGATTGTTAGCACATGGCATCTCTCGCGCCAAAAAAATATTTCGCTTTTAATTTATTAGTTAATTTTTGCAAAATTTGACAGGACGACAATAAATGTTGATAATTGATAAAATCATAATTTTAAATAACGCATGAGTGCATTTGGTATGACAGAAAACAAAAACATAACAACAAAGAACTATCATAATTAAAAAACAAAACCAAAAGCGTAACGAAGAATCGAATCGCTCCCTGTTTTTTAATTTTTGGGTTTTTTTTTTTTATTGTTTTTATGACTCCAAAAAACATCGTTAAAATAAGAACAAAAAAAAAAATTGTAATTAACTTTGTATGAATATAATAAACGCTTTAAAATAAGTTAAACCACTAAGAACTTAGCCAGTTAGGTAGAAAACGGACACTTAGAAAATCGATTTTATTTAAAAAAAAAAAAAAAAAAAAACATTAAACAAGTAAAAATATTTTTTAAAAAATATTGGGGGGGGGCTATAGTTTATTTAAAAAACCAATATCTCCTTCAAGAACGATCATAAAATGTGTTTTCAATCGATATTTATTTAATAAGGGACCAGTTTTCCTACCTAGCGAAAGGGGACGAGTTTTCCGGAGACGAGTTTTCCCGAGACGAGTTTTCCCGAGACGAGTTTTCCCGGGACGAGTTTTCCGGGCACCGACTAAATATACACCATACGATTTTTAATAATATACATGAAACATAGTAATGTTAACTCATAAACCGTTTCTGCCATTTCCGGTACTGACTCAATATACACCATACGATTTTTAATAATATACATGAAATATAGTAATGTTGACTCGTAAACCGTTTTTTTCCATTTCCGGTACTGACTAAATATACACCATACGATTTTTAATAATATACATGAAATATAGTAATGTTAACTCATAAACCGTTTCTGCCATTTCCGGTACTGACTCAATATACACCATACGATTTTTAATAATATACATGAAACATAGTAATGTTGACTCATAAACTGTTTCTGCCATTTCCGGTACTGACTCAATATACACCATACGATTTTTAATAATATACATGAAATATAGTAATGTTGACTCGTAAACCGTTTTTTTCCATTTCCGGTACTGACTCAATATACACCATACGATTTTTAATAATATACATGAAACATAGTAATGTTGACTCGTAAACCGTTTTTTTCCATTTCCGGTACTGACTCAATATACACCATACGATTTTTAATAATATACATGAAACATAGTAATGTTGACTCGTAAACCGTTTTTTTCCATTTCCGGTACTGACTCAATATACACCATACGATTTTTAATAATATACATGAAATATAGTAATGTTAACTCATAAACCGTTTCTGCCATTTCCGGTACTGACTCAATATACACCATACGATTTTTAATAATATACATGAAATATAGTAATGTTAACTCATAAACCGTTTCTGCCATTTCCGGTACTGACTCAATATACACCATACGATTTTTAATAATATACATGAAACATAGTAATGTTGACTCATAAACCGTTTTTTTCCATTTCCGGTACTGACTCAATATACACCATACGATTTTTAATAATATACATGAAACATAGTAATGTTGACTCATAAACCGTTTCTGCCATTTCCGGTACTGACTCAATATACACCATACGATTTTTAATAATATACATGAAATATAGTAATGTTGACTCATAAACCGTTTCTGCCATTTCCGGTACTGACTCAATATACACCATACGATTTTTAATAATATACATGAAACATAGTAATGTTGACTCGTAAACCGTTTTTTTCCATTTCCGGTACTGACTCAATATACACCATACGATTTTTAATAATATACATGAAACATAGTAATGTTGACTCATAAACCGTTTCTGCCATTTCCGGTACTGACTCAATATACACCATACGATTTTTAATAATATACATGAAACATAGTAATGTTAACTCATAAACCGTTTCTGCCATTTCCGGTACTGACTCAATATACACCATACGATTTTTAATAATATACATGAAATATAGTAATGTTGACTCGTAAACCGTTTTTTTCCATTTCCGGTACTGACTCAATATACACCATACGATTTTTAATAATATACATGAAACATAGTAATGTTGACTCGTAAACCGTTTTTTTCCATTTCCGGTACTGACTCAATATACACCATACGATTTTTAATAATATACATGAAACATAGTAATGTTGACTCGTAAACCGTTTTTTTCCATTTCCGGTACTGACTCAATATACACCATACGATTTTTAATAATATACATGAAATATAGTAATGTTAACTCATAAACCGTTTCTGCCATTTCCGGTACTGACTCAATATACACCATACGATTTTTAATAATATACATGAAATATAGTAATGTTAAACTCATAAACCGTTTCTGCCATTTCCGGTACTGACTCAATATACACCATACGATTTTTAATAATATACATGAAATATAGTAATGTTGACTCGTAAACCGTTTCTGCCATTTCCGGTACTGACTCAATATACACCATACGATTTTTAATAATATACATGAAACATAGTAATGTTGACTCATAAACCGTTTCTGCCATTTCCGGTACTGACTCAATATACACCATACGATTTTTAATAATATACATGAAATATAGTAATGTTAACTCATAAACCGTTTCTGCCATTTCCGGTACTGACTCAATATACACCATACGATTTTTAATAATATACATGAAATATAGTAATGTTGACTCGTAAACCGTTTCTGCCATTTCCGGTACTGACTCAATATACACCATACGATTTTTAATAATATACATGAAATATAGTAATGTTAACTCATAAACCGTTTCTGCCATTTCCGGTACTGACTCAATATACACCATACGATTTTTAATAATATACATGAAATATAGTAATGTTAACTCATAAACCGTTTCTGCCATTTCCGGTACTGACTCAATATACACCATACGATTTTTAATAATATACATGAAATATAGTAATGTTATAGGCACCGCCAAAACTGGGGGGGGGGGCAGGTCAGTACTTTTTGACGGACCGTCTTTTTAAAAATCTACCAAAAATCAGGTAATTATCCGATCAATACGAAATTTTCAGCGATTATTAGGAGAAGAATGAACTTTATAACAGTGTACTTATTTTTCATAAACGATATTTATATATATATTTTTTTTTGCTTACAAAACCCCCCCTTGTTTTGAAGTGGGAACAAATATGCTTAAAATAATCATCTGAGACTGAAATCAACATATTGTGTTGTAAGGGACAGAATTATAGATTCAAAAAAAAAAAAAAAAAAAAAAAATTGTTTGCATACCTTATTTTGACGTCTGAATATCAGAACTTCGATTGTGTTTAATTATCCCGCTTTTGAGTTTTGAAGTGTGAAATTCGGTGAATATCTTAAGTAAAATAATTAATTTAAGTTAAGCAAAACAAAAAAAAATTTTTTTTAATATTTATACGAAAAAAGCTATTTTAAAATTTTTGATAAATAAATTAACAATTTTTTTTTAGCGAGCCGAATAATGCATGACCATTATTAAACAGGGCATGCTTTGAATAATCGATACCAAAAAAAAAAATTCGATAAATATTGTGCCCTTTGTGTTAAAAATAGCATCTTTTTTTTCGATCCCGTTTGAAAACGTTTGCCGCCTTTGACTATGGTGGACCAAACGCGCTGAAATAATTTTTTTTTATTCTGCTTTAAATTGCCCCCCCTCCCCATTTTGGGGAGTCTGGCCCCCACACACATACACATTAAAAACCAAACGCATACAAATGGTCACCCATCTGGTACTGGCCAGCCTCAGCTTAATAATACATTGAAATTTTCGTCACTGAAAAATAAGGTTTTTTTTGCCTGTTTGGTCTTCCATAGTTTGCTTTTTATCAGACGAAAACGTAAACAGAATCGATCTGAACTCTACGTCAACGCGAATATCTGGTTACCTATATGAATAAGTGGAATTATTTGAAATTCAGGTACTTATATTATAATATTTTTGCATATTCTCTTAGAAAATCATCCTAAATCTTAGTTAGACAATAAATAAATTAATTAATTATTTCAAAAACCCTTTTTTTTAAATATTTAAGTACGTTTTTTGTGCAAGACAAAAAATGTCAATTGTTAACTTTTGGGGAAAATTTAACATTTAAAATTGAATTAAAAATAGTAGAAAAAGTTTTACATTATTCTGTTTTCTATATGATAAAATTCAGGGTTTTATCTTTCTGGAAAAAAAAAGTTACTCAGAAATAATGGATTTTAATAAACGTAATTTCGTTTTAAAAAACAACAACAACTTGATTTTGCGGCCATTTTTGGCGGTGCCTATAATGTTAACTCATAAACCGTTTCTGCCATTTCCGGTACTGACTCAATATACACCATACGATTTTTAATAATATACATGAAATATAGTAATGTTAACTCATAAACCGTTTCTGCCATTTCCGGTACTGACTCAATATACACCATACGATTTTTAATAATATACATGAAATATAGTAATGTTAACTCATAAACCGTTTCTGCCATTTCCGGTACTGACTCAATATACACCATACGATTTTTAATAATATACATGAAATATAGTAATGTTGACTCGTAAACCGTTTCTGCCATTTCCGGTACTGACTCAATATACACCATACGATTTTTAATAATATACATGAAATATAGTAATGTTAACTCATAAACCGTTTCTGCCATTTCCGGTACTGACTCAATATACACCAGACGATTTTTAATAATATACATGAAATATAGTAATGTTAACTCATAAACCGTTTCTGCCATTTCCGGTACTGACTCAATATACACCATACGATTTTTAATAATATACATGAAACATAGTAATGTTGACTCATAAACCGTTTCTGCCATTTCCGGTACTGACTCAATATACACCATACGATTTTTAATAATATACATGAAACATAGTAATGTTAACTCAATGAAGCGAGGTGCTCGCTGGGCAAAACAACAAACAGCTCACTTAAAATTAATTTTTCAAAAACATTTATAAGAAAACAAATATTTAGAAAAATTAATTAAAAACAAATAATCAGACTTGGCTTGTTATATGAGGTGTAAATTTATTTGCCCTGGTGTATCACACTCGTGTTTATTTTGAGTCCGAAAAAAAAGAAGAAGAAATCCTTCAGGACTGGTCAAATGTTTTTGGCGTTAAGTTGGAAAGAAACGATAAATTAATTTTCTTTAGAAAAGCCGTTCGGTTAAGGAACGGAGTGAATAGATAAGAAGAATGTTTTTCTTTTTTGTGTGGTTTCACCATTGGAACCGGCACAGGGTGTGTCACGCACGAGCGACAGAGCGTGGCAGTAACACGTCTTACTCCTCTGGTGTTCGCGAGCAAAAAGAGAGCGAGAGACTCCTCGAATTTAGCGCCACGGCTTTTTTTTGTCTTTTTTTTGGAGCTCTCTGGAAACGGTGAATGTTCAATTTCACTGTCAAAATTAGTTCCGGGGTAGACGCTACATACCCCCCTACTAGACAGTATGTCGAACAAAAGAAAGTGGAAAAGTCACTGAGTATACACAGCAAATTGGTGAGGACGTTGCACTGATCTGCCCGATCTGGTAGAAGTTGTAATTACTGGTGAATCGAAGTTTCCGTTCTGAACTAGAGTGTTTTGTGTCCGTTTGCGTGCTAGCACATCGTCATCCAGAATAGCTTTCGTCAGGCGATCAACACTGACTGAATCTCGTCTTCCGTCAATGTCGATAACGAAGAACTTTGAGTAGCGTTTCAATACCTTAAAGGGACCGGAATACGGTGTTTGCAGTCGAGCTGTGCCTCCATCGTTCCGAACAAACACATGAGTCTACGATTGTATGTCTTTGGGGACGTGAGTGCGTGTGTTCTGTGTTCTCGGGGCAACGTTAAAAGGTTTCGCCAAGTATTCCCTCACACGAGAGGTGTAACTTGTTGGGTCAGGCATGCGTGTAGGAGTGGTCAGTGCGACCATCTGTCCAGGGAGAGTCAGCGTTGTTCCGTAAATCATTTCAGCAGGCGTAAAGCCAATATCTGCTTTTATGGTGGATCTGATGCCTAATAGAATGAAGGGGAGGTACTCTGTCCACCTGTTAGGGTCGGAATGTGCTCTAATAGCTGCTTTCAACTGACAGTGCAGACGCTCGATCATGCCGTTTGCCGCCGGGTGGTACGAGGTAGTCCTTATGTGTTTGCTTCCCAATAGGCGAGACAATGCAGAAAAAAGATAGGAATCGAATTGTCTGCCCCTATCGGTTGTGAGGTGTGAGGCACACCATAACGCGATATCCAATGTGTAACCAGGGCTCGGGCAACAGTTTCTGCGGAGGCCATCTAGAGAATCTGTCGATGCAAGTCAATAAGTATGTACAGTTTCTCGAATGTGGGAGTGGACCCACTAAATCTATGTGAACGTGTTGAAATCGTGCCTCAGGGGTTGCGAAGGTAGCAAGGGGACTTTTAATATGCCTCTGTACTTTCGATTTCTGGCAAGGGACGCAACTCTTGGTCCATTCGCAAACGTCTCGGTTAATGGCTGTCCAGATGAAACGAGAAGTCACCAGCTTCTGCGTGAAACGAATGCCAGGATGTGACAAGTTGTGTAATTGAAAGAAGACAGCTCGCCTATGCTTAAGGGGTACATAGGGGCGTTCATGACCGTTCGAAACATCGCACCATATCGTCTCGTTGGAACAAGGTACTGGGACTTGCTTGAAAGTTAGATTTTCGGAGTGATGTAAGCGATTTAGTTCTTCGTCATCCCATTGGTCGATGGCGATCTGGTGGAGGTTGATCTCGTCAATCGCTTAATTGGCATCGATGTGCATTCTCGACAATGCATCTGCAACTACGTTCTCCTTCCCTCTGATATACTTGATATCCGCAGTAAATTGTGATATGAAATCCAAATGGCGAGCTTCCCTGGGTGAGTGTTTTCCGGGCTTGGCAAGCAAAGCATGCGATAACGGCTTGTGATCCGTAAAAAGTGTTAAAGTGGATCCTTCCAACATGTAACGAAAGTGTTTAACTGCGCAGTATGCGGCCAAAAGTTCCCTGCTGAAAGTGCTGTATTTGGTTTCAGCGTGCTGAAGACGCCTTGAGAAAAAAGCTAGTGGTTGCCAAGTATTATCCACTAATTGTTGCAGTACTCCTCCAATTCCAACGTCGGATGCATCGACGGATAAAGCTAGGGGTGCATCAGGACGGGGAAAAACCAACATTGTCGCTTCTGCTAATGCCTGCTTGACCTTATCGAAGGAACGTAATTCCGTTTCGCTTAATGTAATCGTCTCATTTTTTTTGTTTTTATTTCTGAGTACGTCGGTTAATGGCTGCGCGATTTCAGCACAATGGGGCACGAAACGTCGATAGAAATTAATTAAACCGAGGAACTCTCAAAGTTTACGAAGTGAAGTGGGAGCTTGGTAATCGACTATAGATTGGACTTTCTCTGGAAGGGGACGGATACCTTCTTTGTCGATTAAATGGCCGAGAAACGAAAGTGAAAAAACTCCAACCTCACATTTTTGGGGGTTAATAATAACGCCATAATCTGTCAATCTGTGAAATAACTGCTGCAGATGCTGTAAGTGTTCACGTTCTGATGCACTTGCCACGAGGAGATCGTCGATATATGCATAGACGAACGGTAGTCCTCGCAAAACTGCGTCGATAAAACGTTGAAAAGATTGCTCTGCATTATGTAATCCAAAGGGCATGCGTAAGAATTCGAAAAGGCCGAAAGGAGTTGTGATCGCAGTCTTAGAAACATCCTCTGGGTGTACGGAAATCTGTTGCACGCGCGAACAACGTCGATTTTGGAGAACACGAGGCAGTCGGGTTCTGGCGTTCGTGGCGATCAGTACAGTGACCGTTGGGTTCCGTTAGTGACCGTTGGGTTCCGTTTCTATTCGTGCAGTCAGCTGAGCTTTGTTAGTTACCTTCGCGCCGTGGCTGTCATTGTTTGTTGGTTCGCTGTGTGTTGCCGTGGTTCTTCAGTGAAACGCTTCGTCGCCCACGACGAGACTCCCCGTCTCCTACACGTCGGAAATTACACAAGATACTATTTCAAGCTATTTCGGCCCCCCCCACTCCGAACTTGGTTTTCTTTTCTTCAATGGCGGATAGGTTCGATCTAAAGTTGATACCGGAATTCGACAGATCCGACCCGGTACTCAGCTGGGTTGAGAAGGTCGAGTTACATTGTCAGTTGTCCGGCGTGAAAAATATCGAGCGCGTGATTCCTCTGCGGCTGACCGGCGGGGCCTTCACTGTATATCAGCAACTCAGCGCTGAGGAGAAGTGTGACTACTCGAGTATCAAGGCGGCGTTGTACAGGGCGTTCGCCACTGACCCCGCCACTGCATGGGAGCAGTTTGAGACGAGGTCTATACGCTTGGGCGAAACTGTGGATGTGTATCTCGCCAAGCTTAAGAAGCTGACGGTGTTGTTCGGCGGTCTTCCCGAGAGGGCCCTAGCCTACAAATTCCTGTCAGGACTCCCCGCTGGAGCAAAGCAGCTCCTGCGAGCAACCTCTACCATGTCCTCACTACCGCTGAGTGACCTAGTGGACAGAGCCAGGACAATAATGAAGGATGACTCGACGGTGCAGGAACCGGTACTCGCCGTCGCACAGGCCCCACCAAGTGGCGAAGGACCGTCTCAGGGACCCAGCCCGCAAGGTGATGTCATCTGCTACAGATGCAACGAGCGGGGCCACATGGCAAGAAATTGTAGAAGGCGGTCCAAACCCCTCCCAACCCACTTCCCCCAGAGACTTATCTCCGAACTCGTCCTGCGACAGGAAGGGCAGAGAGATGCAACCTTCTCCAACACCAAACACATCTACCCCTGCTCCCCCTCCTCCTCCTCCTCTCGACCAAGAGAAATCCACCCCTCTGACAACGGTTCACACGGAGCAAACCAAAAAACTTCCCTTCCTGCCTATAGCTCACGATGTGAAGGGGTAAGCAGAAGGCATAATACAACAAATTAAGAGACTTCACGTACATCGGGGACAACAATGTCACCGATCCCACCGAGTTTCCAGACGCTCCAATGTTGACCACCTTCATAAGGTGCAACAAGAACTCTAGAACAGAAGCCCTGTGGTCGATGTTGGGGGTAGCAAAAGAGGCGATACCAGGCCTAAAGCTGGTAGATATGGATCATACTTCACTCAGAAACACTCTTGTAAAATGTGAAGGTAGAACCCCCATCTATGTCCACCCATCCCTATACAGGGCATTAAAACTAATCTTTCCCCTCAACGTGGGAGGAGTGGCGAAGGATGGACAGCCCGAGGCGGATTTACTTACCGGAAGCCTTAGTCAAGCCTACCACGTCCTCACTGCCGAGGATTCCAGATCTCATTTGTGACACTGCTTAAAAGGTAAGTGAACATGTCTTTGAACTTGGGCACTTTTAATGTGAGGGGCATTAGGTGTTAAAGCAAGGCCTCATGTCCCTTAAGCTAGATATTGCCACTATCCAGGAGACCCACTTTGTTTGTGATGGGGATTGTCAGCTGCTGGTAACGACTTAGATGTTTACTCAGCATATGGCAATACCTATAGTCGTGAAATCTCCTTGCTAGTGAGTCGCACCCTGTCAGTGTCGGTGTTGTTCATGTGGACAATGACGGACAGGCAATCGTTGTTAATGTTGCCATTAATTGCAGTGTTTTTTAGATTGTCTCTGTATATGCTCCCAATTCTGCTGTAGAGAGGGTATCCTTTTTCGATGGTTGGAGGGCTTCCTCGAGGATCTGGAACGGGTAGTTTTAATACGTGATTGGAATGCAATTCTTGATCCCGATATAGATAAGGTCGGATGGGGGGGACTAGCGGGTCAGTGTGGTGTGACAGCAGTTTGTCTGACCTGATGGTTCGTGCGACCTCGTCGACAGATTTCATCTGGATCATTCGAGGTGGGAGATGTGGACGTGGCATGCTGTAGTGCCTTCCCATCCAAGTACTTACTTGGATCGGATGTTAATTAGAAGAGGCGACATAGACTTTCTATCTTCCCCACAGTCCACTTGTTAGGACACTCAGACCATAAACTCGTTATGGCCCATTTGAACTTAAGTACTAGGCCTAAACTAGCTGGATACTGGAAGTTATACGGCACCTTGTTGGAGCTTGAGGACTACTGGTTACCGAATTAATTCAGCGGGCTTTAGTGGGGGCAGTTACAGGGAGTAAGTGGTGGGTTAGTCTTTAGGCAAAAATTAGACGTTTCTCTGTCTAATACAGCCAGCGCCTCACGTTAGATAAGGCTAAGGCAAAGAAACGTATAGAGGATAAGCTGACCCGGGCGGTGGATAAGCTGTTGAAGTCATTCGCTGTCTCTCGGTCGGTGCGTCAGGGTTGTCCACTGTTGCCTATCTTGTATGTCCTGACATTAGAACCCCTCCTTCACAAGTTAAGGGATGAGACGGCTACACCAGTCCTGCGTGGAATTGCTTTACCTGGAGGCAAACGAACCAGGGTTTCCGCATTCGCCTATCACGTCACCATGTTCGTGTCTTGCTCCACAGATATTAAAGGGGTCACTGAGGCACTCGCTCGATACGAAGAAGTTACAGGGGCTGTCTTCAACCATAGCAAGTCTGTCGGCCTGCGGTTGGGGGCGTGGACTGGGGTAAACTCGCTTCCAGGCATCTTCAGCTGGACCGATGGGCTGGTCCGTATTCTCAGTGTCTGATTTGGACTGGGGCTTCAGCTGGAGAAGAATTGGTCGGAAGTACAGATCAAGGTCAAGTTGTCGGTGAAGACTTGAATTCGAAAGAAATTGTCCTTGAAGGGTTGGGCGGAGGCGTTGTGCCACATACGTCTTTCCACTCATCCTTTACTGATTGTCTGTACTTCCTCTCCCTAACCCGCTTACAAAAGCGCATCGATTCACTTCTGTGGGACGAGGGTAAGCACTCTGTCTGCAGAGGGGTCTGTGTCCAGAGTCCAAGCGAGGGAGGCCTGGGACAGCCCAGTCATAAAAACGCCAAGAGATTGGCTTTCCTGGGTAGTTTGCTAGAGAAGAACGCTGCTTAGGTCCCTGCGGTTGAGAACTTGTTTCCAAATTTACAACCTCAACCCCCCGGTAGAAGGCATCGTAGAACGAGGAGGGAGTCCAAGTTCTTTGCCAAATGCTGAACCGCACTTAGAGCTTTGCCAGGAACCATTGTCCTCAATCAGCCTAGGAAGAGACTATCGGGAGTTAGTGGAGGGCACAGCGAAAGATCCTCTTGGTAGGCAGATGGGTTGGTCGATGGATGTTATCCGCTCTCAGTGGAGTTGGGCACCGTGACAAGATTTCTGACTAACTCAGAATTTTTCCTGACCTGGCGACTGGTCCAGAACGCGCTGCCCCTCTTCGACAAATTCAGCATGTACAAAGAACAAACAAGGGCCTGGTGTCCGCACTGTGACAAACGCAAGCTTGAATTGGTCGGGCATGCCTTTTTTCATTGCAGCCGGATCCAGACCCTATTGGAATACATCGATGCCAAGTGCCCGCTTGATCTCGACAAAGGTTATTTTGTTTACAACATGGACCCACCGTTCACCAGAGAGGAAAGAATGGTTTTCCTGGTGATCCTGGCAGTAGCGTATCTGGTGATCTGGATCACGTGCCTCAAGTTGGTCCGTGAAGGGACATCTGTTCCAGATCGGGATCTGATCATTTACTTTAAGCATTTGCTTAAAGTAAAGATCAGATGCAATTGGAGGAGGTTGCCTAGGGTGGAGTTTAATAAGAGGTGGGTGCACAGAACTAGTTTGTGCATCTGTCGAGGAGCCAAGTTTGAATACGTGTTCCCTCCGTAAGCAATGGCACAGGCGGTGTTGGGTCCTTCGGAACCCATCTTGATAGGTTAGCCTTAGTCAATTAAAGAGACTCTTGACCCGACGTTATAAACGAGGTCCTGCTCCTGTTTTATTTTTTGGTATTAGAGAACCTCCGAGTCTGCCCCCCCCCCCCTGGCACCTCATATGTAGTTTTGCTATCCCCAGTCATCCCCTACTCGGAGGTCACCTTCAACCTCCCCCCCCCCACCTGCTGCTTTATTTTCGCCTACTCCTGATAAGATTTCTCCCCAATTTCCAATAGGGATCTCCCCACTTGTTTTCGGTTCCCCGGAAAACAGTGGGTGGTCTAGTCACTTAGATTAGTACAGGGGAGGGTCGGGGATCCATACTATCAACCCAGTAGGATTTATACTTTGTTTTGAAATGAACTTTTTTCTTAGCTTCCTCACCCCACGAACTGTTTTATATTAAATTTAGAGACTTCTTTCATGAAATTTAACTTTTTTACCATACACATGCACAAAAAAAAAATAAAAAAATGCATACACAACATACAGATAATTTTACAAATTTTTACAAATTGTATATATGTTGTTTTATTCCAACGATGAGGAATTATTAGTTAGATTAGGATCCACAGAGTGAATGAGGTATTGCGGTAAATGTTGCCAGTCAAGAGTAAGACTTCAAAGTCAGCATCTGTATTAATTTTTATTATAGTCACAAAGACCCTGTACTCTCCTCCTCCCCCTTCTTAGAGGGCCTTGTGCCTAATTTTGTTGTTTGTGAAATTTTTTCAATTTTATATTGTAAAGATTTTTTACCTGCAATAAAATATATATCTAAGATCAAAGTGTAGTATCTGTACTGATGCATACATCATGCGAAGCAGTGATGTTCTGATGACACATTCTCGTGCCCGGAACACTTGATGAGCTTTTTGGGTAGCGTTCTGTCCGCACAACCACTTTGTCTGTCTTTCTCTGCTCTGCCCCCTCACGGGGGTATCCGAGCAGATAATTTACGACCTTCCCACGAGAGAGGGTCGGAAACACTTTCTCTCTTCCCTCCACTAACTTCCCACTCCCTCTCTCAGTTCTATCTCCCCTCTTGCCGCCTTTGGCAACACTTCTTTTTGGCGCCAAGTTCGGCTCTCCAATTTGAACGCTGTCTCCATGTCAGTCAAAACTGATTTTTCGGATTTTTACCACACACCTTGACTGACCATGGAAACTACAGATACGGGAAAAGAGAAAAAGGACACAACCCCCAGCAAGGAAATGATAACTCCCCCCAAAGGACGACTCCCCTTCACAAAAATGAAGGGGCGTACTGCCTGGATAACATGGGAGAAGGGGCAGCAGCTCCAAAAGATTGTGCCTGGAGAGATGCTCCCCACGAAGGCAGCTCCCCCAAAGAGGGAGCAGCACCAGAAAAGAAAGAGAAACCGGCCAATTCGGAGGGCAAACTGCAGCCTGTGGACCCCAGGTCTCCCTGAATACCAAGGCTTCCTCCTCGAATCCCCAGGAGGACAGCTCCCAGGCAAAAGAAAAAGAAGATGGCAGCAGAGAACCCAAGATCTGATCGACGACACCATCGAGTCACTAAGGGTACTCTCGGAGGAACCTAGAGCTGAAAAACAGCAAGCAGCTCACGCTCCCCAAGAGGACATGTAACCAAACAAAACCTCCCCAAAATGGGAGGCACAGACAGTTCCAGGAGAAAACAAGCCCGTAAGTGGTGGACCACAGCAGGTGGCAACCAGCAGCCAACAATCCCTCCCAGGAAGAAGAAGAAAGAGACCCAGTAGGCAGGGACCAGTAGACACCTCACACCGATTGGCCGGCTCTCATTCCCCTGGGCAAACCATTAACCCCCAGTCAGCAGAAACAGCAATAGCAACATCCAAGCCAGACGACAGTGTCCTGGACCCACATTGCCAGTGAGGAAGGCACAGAATGGGGTCCACAAACCCCAGGAATATCAGAACATCTTTAAGTCAATTTACAAGGATCTCACGGAGGGGAACGTCATAAAACTCCTTCCAGGCACAGTAGAGGACCTTAAGAAGAGAATAGTGTCCTTTGTCACCTCAGACACGAAGAAAAGAGGTTTCACAGGATTAGATAAAGACAACATGGTAGACCTCCTCCTGGATCTGAAGATCCCAGCAAAATACATATGCAGGAGGAACTACGCTATATGGGATGTCCTACTGTCAAACCAAAAAGAGTCTGAAGAGACAGCCAAGAAGACAAATCTGCACTGGAGAAATATCAAATTCCAGCCAGAATACCTTAGTCAAAGGATCACCAACGTCGCTATGCTGAATGTTCCCTGTCTCCTAGGAGCCAAACAACTAGGAGCGGCCTTCAGCCAGTATGGGGACATGGTGTCAGTGGCCCCAGCAAGCAAGAACAGGGACATCCTAACCAGGAACTACAGACTCTAGATGCGCCTCAACAGAGCCAGCTTCAACCAAATACCAGCGACACTGAGGTGTGTCATAGTAGAGGGACGGAGACCTCACTGCTGGCACTGTCAGTAACAGGGACATATGGCCAAAGATTGCCCCCAAAGAAATCTGACCAAAGCCCCTGCAGCTGCCGACAAGCCTCGTGCCCCAGAGACGACAACCAGGACAGTGGACCTATCCCCCAGTGTTGGATGGGTCGCAGTCACTCGAAAGGGGAAAACAAAGTCCTCCAATTCCGGCCAGCAAGCAGACAAAAAACAAGTGCCACAGCAACAACAACAGTTGCCGCAGCCGATACCGCCGAAACGGCCAGAACAAAATGACCAGCAACCATCGCAGCCAAAGACGTCACATCCCAAACAGCAGTAGCAGCAGCAGCAGAAGCATCATCATTATTATCATCAACAACAGTAAAAAGAACAGGACAAACCACTCCAAGAACAACGACCGGCCCTTGGACGAACTGAATCGGTGACCAAGAGAAGGAAGGAATGATCCTTGGAAGATGAATCCGCCAATGAGAGGGAGGGAACCGGGAGCCCCCCCTGCTCTCCAATTCATTCGAGGAAAAAAAGAGAAAGAAAAAGAAAATTGAAAAGATAGAAGGAGAAGAAAAGGTGACCCCTGTGAGCATACACCATCCCAAACAACAACAAAACCCACTCCCACCCCCAAACCAAACACCGCACGAACACAAAACACCATACTTACCACCACACCAACACCCAACAAAGTACCAACACCACACACCACACCAACACCTGACACCGCATCATTACCCACCTGAACCACCACCCCAAAGAGAAAAAGAAATGAATGAATCCAGGAGAGAGAGGAATCATTCTGCCTCTTGCGGACCGACCAAAAGAAAAGAACTCTGTCGAATTGACCCTCTGTCTGTGGCAACGGAACTTTCACATCGGCAGAGAAAGACTTTAAAACCACTGCTGGATTGCCAACAGATAGAGAGAAAAGATGTCGACATCCCCCCCTAATTTCCCGGACGCCCTGCTCCTAATAACTTTTGTCAGAACTCTGGAGGCTTGCAAGAGTAACTTGTGGTCACTTCTGGAGGCAGCTGAAGGGGCCTATCCGGGAATGGAACAATTGAAAAAAAACGACCCTTCCCTTGACGAACTGTCAAAACAATGCAAGAGAAGGGTCCCTGTGTGGGTCCATCCGTCTCTCTACAGGGTCCTAAAATTAACCTTTCCCCTAGATGTTGGCAGCATTGTGAGAGGCCAGGACTTGAAAAATCTGACCTCCTTGAGCATTGCGTACAACGTTGGCAGCTTTACGCCGACTGACTTTGGAGCCAAGTGCGACACACCCTAAGTAGGTACCATGTCTTTAAATTTGGCTAGTTTGAGATCACCGGGCCGGGTGGCTCGCCTCCGGTACGACCTCTTGTCCCTGGGAGTGATCCAGGAGACGCATTTCGTTTCTTCTGTGGACTGTCAGGTGCTGAACCGGGATTCAATGTTTTCTCAGCATATGGCAGCCCGCGGGGGAAGGGAGTTTCCTTGCTAGTGAAACGAACTCTGTCCATAATGGTCGACATTGCTCATAGAGATATGGTGGACAGGCTGGTTGTGACCGATGTTGCCGTAAAAGATTCTGTGTTTTGGGTGGTGGTGGTTCATGTGCCCAGCACCGCTCACGAGAGGGTCTCATTTTTCGGTCAGCTTGACACGTTCATGGATTGTCGGAAGTGGGTAGTGCTAATGGGGGATTGGAATGCCATCTTAAACCCAGAGTTAGATAAAGTAGGAGACGAAGCTAGAGGGTTGGAGAGGTGTGAGCCCAGCCTGGCTGATCTGACGGCTAGATGCGGTCTGGTCGGCTGGTTTCGGTTCGAGCATCCAGGGCGGGAGATGTTGACGTGAACCAATACCGTTTCCTAATATCCGATACCTATTTGGACAGGATACTAGTTAGAAGAGGCGAAATAGATTTCCTATCTTGCATCACATTCACTTGGTTAGGTCAGTCAGACCATAAACTAGTTATGTCCCGGCTGAAGCTAGGAAATAGGCCTAAGTTAGCGGGTTACTGGAAGTTAAACACCTCCCTTCTGGAGATACAAGACTTCTGAGATAAGTTAAGAGTATTAATTAAAAAGGTACTTGTGGGGGCGATTACCAGGAGTAAGTGGTGGCTAGGTCTAAATGCCAACATTAGAAGCTTCTCTGCCAAGTATGCCCAGTGCCTCGCATTAGATAAGGCCAAGATGAAGAAGCAGCTAGAGCAGTTGGCAGCAGAGTGAGATTTGCTTTGTGTGGAGTTGGGCACCAGGTTTGAGTCATCTGAACAACTCGGAGTTCTCTCTGACCTGGCAATTAGCCCGAAACGCACTTCCCCTCAACAATATACAATGCGGTTCTGGTTTCTTGAAGTCAGCGGCCTGTCGTGTTTTGGAACGATGGCTGCAGAAACAACTGAATACGCTTTTTTTGATTGTGGCGGCCTCCGCCAGTACTGGTAGTATGTTGGCGAGGTGATGGCTCGCATCGATCCCGAGCATCCTCAGTCAATTAGTGTATCAAACGTAGTAGACAACATGAGGCCGCTGTGGGACTGGGAAAGACAAATGGTCTACATCACAATCCTGGCCGTTGCGAGAATGGTGATTTGGACGTCAAGACTGCAAGATGGCCGGGGGGGAGGTTGCTGTCTTTTTCAGATCAGGATCTGATCACTTTCTTTAACCACCAATTACAGGTAAAGATCATATGCGACAGAAGAAGGCTGCATTGTGTGGCTTTTAAAAGAATATGGATACATGTAGCAAGTCTGTATGTATGAAGAGGGACCAAATTTGAATACGTGTTCCTCGCCTAGGTGTGGAGCACGCGGTTCTGGGATTTCTGTCGGACCCCCGCCCCTTTCCAATTTTACTTCCTTCAGCCTCTCAGCCAGACAAATAAATCTTGTTTCCCTTATTAGAAAGCCTCCAAGACCTTCAACCTCCAAAAACAACATTTTTTATTTTTTACCCCTCCCTCTCTCAAAACCCATCTTGGAGGAAATCAAGTCTAACACTACCCCCTCCCCCACCCACCTCTCACCACCAAATGTTTTCTTTTCTCCCCTGTCTAGGACCCCAACCCCCACTCCATTTAGAGGCTGCCTGCGAAACCCTGGTTCCTTCACAAACCAGAGTGAAACGGGTGGTCTAGCATTTCAGACAGGGTTGGGAGGGCCTTACTAACCAGGGGTTTTTCTCCCCCCCCCATGTCCCTTCGACAAAAATGAAATTTTATTAATATTGTTATCTTTGTTGTATTTTTTGATATAAATAAAAAATGTTTTGAAATTGGGTTTTAGTAGGAACGACCCCCCCCCACCACACACATAAATACAAATTTAAAAGGGTAACCATGATAAAAGATGCTGGCCAAGAGAGAAATCTTTTAAAATTTCCAATAGAGATGAGATGGATCAACCACCATCACCATCCCCCTTCTTTTTGAGTTGGCCTTGTGCCTAAATTTTTTGTTCATTTTCCCAATTGTATTTTTTCCTGTAATTAAAAACAGTATAGTACCTGTTCTTAGAATTCAAGCGAGCACATCTTTCGCCCCCCCCCCTCTAAACAGAATTAGGAGATCATATTCTTACTAATACTAAAAAGAACATGGCAGTTTGTCTTTGTTTTGTAAATATAGCGAGGCGTTCTTTACATGATTTTTGAAATGTTACAAATAAGCAGATTCATTCACTTGATTTTTGGAATCAGCAGTTCAGCGATGTGATTTTTGGAATATGACGTCTTGTCTCAATTTAGTACACGATAAATATAAAAATATGCATCTTTTTTTTAATAGAAGATAATGTTCAGTAGGAAATTATACTATATGATATGTTTACTTGGTCGTTTGGCTAAGATCAAAGATCTATTCTCAGAATTCAAACGAGCACATCTTTCGCCCCCCCTCTCTCTAAACAGAATTAGGAGATCATATTATTACTAATACTAAAAAGAAAATGGCCGTTTTTTTTTTTGTTTTTTGTAAACATAGCGATCGTTCCTCTCATCGCTAAATTTTTTTAAGCGTAATTATATTTATTTGTACTTCTCATTTTTGCTTGTCATTTTTAGTTATACTCTCATATTTTATTATTTTTAACCCGATAATAACATTGATAACGTTTTCATAACGTGTAAATTAATATTTTAATTTGTATGATACTCAAATTTTACTGATAAGAATCCCTTATTATATATATTTTTATACAGACATCGTCATTACAGCATGCTGACGTCACATCACGTGACATGACTAAGAAATTACGTATAAATATCATTAGATTATTACTTTATTATTACTTAAATACATAGGAAAAACGAAAAAAATGTCACTTTCTTTGGTGCCTCCCCCTGCAAAAAAACGGCCAGCTGACCAACTTAGTGTTGACAGTTTGGGCCAAAATTTCAATATTTTTCGTCCGGAGGTTCGAGCTTTAATATGATATGAAATTTGTCAATTTTGGTTGTGTCTGTCAAAAGTTTTTGGTGGACATTGATGTAGTATTGGGAATCCCAGCTTAATTGCTATATAGGTAGTTTTAGAAATAGAAAGTTATGCAAGTATATTTCATTTCCCATCAGCGAGTTGGCAGGGTCACAAAAGATTAGGTTTGACAGGTATCAACCTAGAGAGATTGCACCGGAAATTAGGCTCCCTGACAACCAGGGTTTGAGATGATAAGCTTGCCTTGAAATAAAAGATTGAAGCTTCAAATCCATCTTGTTGTTTATCAATGCATCTGTTTGCAGTGACCACTCCCCACGAGATGGAGACCAGCGTCCAAGAAGGCATCATCCGCTGGCCAAAGCAACCAGGTATGAACGCATTATACATCGCACATACACGTCTCGAAGACTTTCAAGGCAAGAAACAGGGTAAGGATAAGAACACACACACACACATAACAGTGAACTGCACATAAGATACGTAAGAGCATACACACCCACACCCATATATGTAAGAACACAGACACTTAAAAGTACCCTTAGTAGTAAAAGAAACAAGAAACAGTAAAAAGAAAACGATTAAATAATAGTAATAAATAAATAAATAATAAATAGAAGGACGCAAAAGCCTTCATTTAACATACATACATACATATATACACACTAACAGACAGGTGAGATTTATATAATAGATAACATAAGAATCTATTTTATATTATATAGAGAATTACACAGTATTTAACGTTAAAATGTTACTAAATTTGATGACCCCCCATGCAGAAAAACGGCTAGATGACCAACTTAGACTTAACAGTTTGGGCCAAATTTTATATATTATTCATCCAAAAGTCTGACCTTTAAAATGATATCAAATTTGTCAATGTTGGTTGGGTCTGTCAAAAGTTTTAGGCAGACATACAAACATGTACACTAACAGACGTTTGAGATTTATATATATAGACTAGCGGGGGTACTTGGCGTTGCCCGGGTGTTTGGGAGTGTGTATGTAAGAGAGGGTGACCCTGTTCTAATATTATAAAAAAACACGATATTAAGAAAAATTGGAAAAACCAAAACAAAGCAAAACAGAAAACAAACATAAAAAAAAGGAAAAAAAGGTGTAAAAGAGAAAAAACGTTTAGGTAGAAAGACAGGCTTGAACCCGAAGGATCGAGGCTAAGGCGGAAAAAAAATGCCCGACACGTTACCCCTACGCCAAAGAGACATACACTTAATAATGAATAAAATTAAACCTTTAAAAACACTTGCAGGTGGTTTAAAATAACGGGAACGTTTTCTAGGTCAAACATGACGTCATTGTCATAGTAGCACGAGCAGAGATAATGAAGGAACGATTTTTTCGGCACCCTCCTTGTAGAAAAGGCCCCAGTTTAGGGTGAAGGAATTAATGTTTTGGGCCAATTTTTCGATATTTGTCGGCGAAGGTTGGAGCTTTAAAATGATATCTATCTGGCGAAAATGCGTGGCCCATGTTGAAAGTTTTTTGCGAGACACACACACACACACACACACACACACACACACACACACATATGCACACACACACACACACACACACACACACACACACACAAACAAACATTTTCGCTTTTATATATATAGATTGGTGGGGGAGGGGGTACCCAGCGTTTCCCGGGTGTTTGGAGGTGTGTGTGGTTTTGGGTAAATCAAAACTCCGGAGGGGGGAGGGGTTAAAATAAAAAAAAGGTTTTGGTAGGGTAAGTATGAGGATCGAACCCGAACCCTTGAGGCAAAGTTGGAAATTAAAGTGTGAAAAAAAATGTGCGATGTTAACCATTGGGCCATCGCGAAATACGAACGGAAATACGTTTGAATTTATTTATTTAAGTATTAAAAACAGAATTGACATGTGGCCGCAATAAAAGTTAATTCTGCTGCTTCTATTTGACCTCATTAATGAGGTCACATAGAAGTAGTGGACTTAACTTTTGCTGCGGGACAGCTTTTGGGTTTGTTTACCCAACTTCAGCTGGTTTTTCCCCCAAGATGTTGGGGAGGGGGAAACCAGCTCCCCATTGTCCAGATTGAATAGCAATTGTCTGATATAAGGAGTTTGGCCCCACATTGATCAAAGCTGATTGCTTCTGGACGTTTCCCGGTGCGATTGCCGGGAACAGTGCCTTAGCTTTGAATTAGTTTTGCTTTTTATACAAAAAAGCTGAACGAACACAAGACGGGCTGAAATAGCAATAATTTTGTAGAAATTGATGTAAATAAATCTAGACGCAACGCGCGTTTGCAAATCGTACATATTATTATCTAGGGGGTATATAAACAGTTCTAAATGATAGTAAACCCCCCCCCCACTGGAGCATCGACGAAAAAAGCCTTTTTGAGATATACATAAAATGATCACACACATTTTGCCTTTTAACATAGACTAGCGGGGGGGGGTACCCATCGTTGCCCGAGTGTTTGTAGGTGTGTGTGGTTGTTAATGAAAACGTAAGAATAAGTGAAGTAAAAAAAGAAAACAGAAAAACGAAGTGGGGGTACACGGGGTGGGGCTGGGTGTAATCAAAACATCGAAAAAAAAACACAAAAAAACTAACGTAAGGCAAACGAACGATGTTAAATGTAAAAATCGAAAAAACAAAAAAGAAAACAGAAAAATGGACGTTAACCACCCCCCAAAGAAACACGTGAAAAATGGCTTAAATAAGCCTGTTTCGATATTAAAATTTAAAAAATCGGTGGGTACCTGGGTGTTTTTGGGTGTGTGTGGTCGGTTGGGGGTGGGGGTGTTAATGAAAACCTAAGCGAAGTAAAAAAAATGCAGAAAAACGAACGTTATGTGAAAAATGGCTTACATAACACTGGTTCAAATATTTAAATTTAAAAAATCGAAAAAAAAAGACATCTCACACCACGATTTGAACCCAAAACATTTAGATAATGACCCAATGCTCTAACCAACTGAGCTAACATGACGTACATGAAATTTAGTCAGTTCTTCAACTATTTAAACTAAATCAGGTCATGATGTCATCTGATGAATGCGTAGAACCGGTCGTCGTCATGAGAGGACGGTTTTTGTTGACCCCCCTCCCCCCGTAGAAAATTGTCGATTTCGTGGTGAAAAATTAACGTTTTTGGCCAATTTTTCGATATTTTTCGGGTGAAGGATGGAGCTTCAATATGATACCGAGTTTGTGAATTTTTGTTCTGTCTGTCGAAAGTTTTTAGCGGACACACAAACACACATACATACATACAAACATACATACATACATACATACATACATACACACATTGTAACTTTTATATATATAGATGGTGATTTTTTTATATTTAAATATTTTCTTTAGTAGTTTCCTTAAGTAGCATTGTTTAGCTGCTCGGCAAAAACCAGCAGTCGACGTCATGTTCCGAGCAAAGCTAAGCGACCAGTTTGTTACGTCTGATTCAAATTCTGCATACGTACCTAATTAAGAATCGGTTTCTAAAAGATGTAATGAATATGAGTATATCCGGGTTCTTTTTCTTTACAAGAATATAATTGACCGGTAGAGCCACCTGGGACAGACATTGGAAGGTATTCTACAAGCCTCATGCTAGAAATACCACTTTTGATCATACATATATTTACGGTAAGGCAACTCACCATATTATTACTCGAAGCTCTAGCAAAGCCTACTCAGATATGTCAAATGAATATATCCCTTTTGTGGGATATATTGTGGGTGAATTCGAAACAAACTTGCAAGTAATAAAATACAAAGGACGAACGATCTGAAGCAACCCAAATTGAGAAGAAAAAAAAAACTCATGAAGAATGTTAGAAAGACTTATCATTACTTACAGAAAGAATATAGAAATGAAGAGACAAAACGGAATGAGGGTGAACACAATGGAAGTTTCATTCTATATTAATAAACAACTTTATTTGTCATTTTCGTTAGTGTCATTATTAGAAAAGAGAAACGGTTTAGTAGATTGAAGTGTTCTTGTGTAGAGATAAATTTAATATCATGCCGGCTGAATATGAACAGAACAGAATACATGTTTATAGCTAGTAGTCGCTGGAACAAACAAAGCTGATTACAGGAGAAAGAGAAGGGCAAAAGTATTCAGTCTGTTGACGTGTTGTCTTGTGTGAGTGTGAGTTGTATGTTCTTTAGCATGACAAAGAATGTTCGTTTGGGTAGTCCTGTAGAATGATTAAGTTCGTGTGGATACAACACGTGGAAATACATGGTAGTTAGAAGAGAGCCATAGCTAGCTTGTAGTACTCACGTTCAGCCTGGGGGGGGGGGGGGCTGAAGCCCCAAACGATGTGTGCTTCTGGGCAAAGCAGCGAGAAAGAGGATTAAAGTTCGTGATTTTGCCTTTTATATACTCAGTAACTCTAAGGATTCGGTTCTGGGTTCGGAAAGGAGTGAGTCACTCGCTCGACAACAGCACGTTTCTGCCCTCTTCTTTTCCAATTGACCACACCTGGCCTCTCACTACCAATGTCACACTGCACAATCTGAACGTTAGCAATATGAAATACTTTTCAAGATGTTCATGACTCTTTTCTTTATTTTTTTGTTTCTAACCATATACCCCACACGCCTCCTTGATCTTCAAGATAAATAAGACACTTCATAATCCTTCATCCAAGCAGGCCTCCTCCTCTCACGTTGAGGCCTCTGGGGACAACTTCTTGGTGGTTGACGTTTTCAGGTTTACTACAGACATTCTCGTCCAGTTGTAAAGAACCACAATGTGGGGTTAAGTCAAATTGGGTTGCATCATTAGCTTCTTGGTGGATCTCAACTTCCTCCTCTTCACTGCCATCACTGCGCACCAGCAGGGTTACACGACGCAGGTTTAAGATATGCTGGGGAACGCCATTCATCATCACGTTGTTCTTCGACTGCGTTCCCGTTACGACCCCCCTCGCCCAGCGAGTGGTACATTTTGCATTGGGGGCTTCACCCACACCTCCTCACCCACTATAATGGTAGCTTCTTCACCCTCAATTCCTACCGTTTTGTTGCACGGATGCTGCCACTTATATGTGAAAATGGCTCTATGAGGCACAGTTGTCTCATCTTGTCTGGTTTTCAGTGAGATGTTGTACCGCCTCCATGAGTGAAATGTTGCTTTTTTCTGCAGCAGCCTTGATGGTGCGATGATTCACTCCACTATCCCATTGCAACTCGGCCGATACGCTGCCCTAAAAAATTGCCTTACTCCCCACTTATCACACACCTCTTTAAAGGCTTCTGATCGGAAAGCGGGGCCATTGTCCATTAACAGCTCCTCAACCGGCCCTCTCTCCAAAAATATTTCTTCGACCCCTCCGATCACCCATGTAGCTTCTGCCCTGATCTCTCTCCATATGGCCAACTTCCCCGGTCCACAGTCGACCATCGACAGATACAGCTTATGGCAATAATGGGTCACATCAATGGCCAATTGCTTCCCGTCCTCCGCAATGTGTAACTCTCCTGCTTCATGTCTGGACGGTCCGGGGTCTATCGATTGGCATTCTGTACAGTGCTCCACTACCTCCTTCTCGGTGGTTTCCGGGTAAACCTCTGTTGCCAGGAATAACGTCCGTTCTCGACCGAAGTGGTGCATTTCATGTAACTTTTTAACTTCCTCCCCTGCACAGCATACTGAGGAAACCTCCTTTCCTTCTTGCAGCCAGGCCTTCTTTACCCGTGTCATCGAATTCGCCTTGTTCGTTTCTAATGGGACCAGCACTACAGATACCCTCAACTGGAATTCCACTATCAAATGTGCAAGTGCTCCGAGCCTGCACTTGATCAGCATTTCTGCAGCACCTCTGGTCCTAACTCTCTTATCGCCAGTCACTGTCGACCTGATCCATGAAACTACCATTGTCGAATCGGATTTGATTTCAATTGTTTTCAATCCCCACTTCAGGGCCAGATTGATTCTTTTCATAGCGGCTTCCAGTTTGGCTACGTTGATATGGGAATAGTAATTTTTCTTTCTTAGCCATGCCGCATCTTCCACAATTACACCTCCCATCTCTAATACGACACCCAATGCCAGGCTGCTGACATCGCACCAAATCACCCCTGCGTCTCCGCTGCTGACGTACCATTCCCTCTTTACTGCGTCTTCTTTCATCTCGCGATGACTTCTTGTAGCATATTCATGACCTCCTTCATCAGACGGCCCTCCCAGCCATCAGTGCCTGTTTGTCAATTAATAAAGCTGCATACTATCCTGAGCCAGCCGGCAATTGGATAGTGTCCCACCAGTCTCCCGCAGACTGAGAAGAGATCTTGTTTTGTCAGGTCGGTTCCGATTTCGGGTATTGCATTCCCTCATCTAAAGACAAGGCTTCCTTTGCCATCTCCTATTTACAATGCCTCCCCACGGGTCAGAGTTAGACACCAGGGTCGTTTTTTAGTTTCAACCCCAACACTGCTCCTCCATCCAGGGACTCCGCCGGTTTTGCAGTCAACCCATACCTCGCAACATGGCCTCTCACTTTCTCTGCTGTCATCTCTGCTTCCTCCACGAGAATGTCATCAATGTATGAACTAGTGGCCTTGTCCACTGTACGGTCTTTATTCAGCACCGTCTTCAGCACAGCAGTCATAATTTTGGGGGCTGAGCTCAGCCCAAAGCCTAACCTCGTCAGGCAATATATCTTCCCCTTGTACTGGACCAATTGATGTTGCCAGAATTTTTCATTTACATAGATCTGGAGATAAGCTGACTTCAGGTCGACGATCTTAGTGGCCTGCTCCATCCTCCTCCATTTCCTCATCACCTCTTCTCATACATCAATCCCCTTTCCAGTGTTTAATTTTCTGAAATCCAGTATCGGTCTAACTTTATTCTTTGTGGGTTGAACAACTGCCAGTAATGGTAGCACTCCTTTTTCTTCCCCTGTCCACGGATTTAGAATTCCCTCCTCTATCCACTTCTCCACTTCTTCCTCGAATTCTTTTCTTATTTCTCCTCGCAGTGTTTTCTTGTAGCAGCTTACTTTGTTTCGTAGGTCCGGAGGCCCGGAGATCCATTTCCATTCCACCATCCACCTCTCACCATCAAACCTCGCCAGAAAATCCTCGTTCCTCTGGTTTTTGGCGTCTGATGTTTCTATCACCTTCCACTCCTGCCATTCCTACTGCGCCAAGGCGTCTGAAAGTTACTTTGTCCCCTCTCAACGTAGCGCCCCCCCCTGAGTTGGTTGATCGCACTTAGACCTAAAATTACATCAACATCACCAACCAGATGGCTCGGCGTACAATAGGCACACCTTGCACCAGTACTTCTGCTGTTGTCTCTCCTAGGCATTTCACCTCCCTGCCATCCACGGTCTTAGTACTCATGGCTCCGCTCCATGATCTAGCGGCATTCTTCGCTACCAACATCGTCGTGCAGCCTGTGTCAACAAGGGCCATGGCTCTCTTCCCATTGACTACTACCAGTAACTGAGGCAATGTTTCGTTGTGTGCCATTTCCACATAGAAGGGGGAACCACTGGCGCAATGGCTCCCCTTCACTCATTTCTCTGGTCCCGTGGAGCGACGCAATAGCGGATAATGTGCCCCACACCAGTCTCGACTCTTTGCAGTCCTTGAGCAGGTGAGGACCCTGGCACCGGAAGCACTTGATGGCAGGTCTCCCCTCCTGTCGCCTCGCTGCCTGTCTCGTCATCCAAGTGGGGCCTCATGCACTTATTTCCACTCACAGCTGCAGCCACGATTGGGCCCTTGACATTCTTGACTAGGACTCTGGCATGGACCAAGAGATCGTCCACTTCCATCGTATTGATCTCAGTGATTCTCTGCATGTTCATGGAGATTTCTTCTGGGAAGCCGTTCACTAGGTATAGCTTTACCGTCATCTCCAAGCTCCTCCCCACGTAACCAGCCAATCCTGCCAGTCTTCTGATCTCTGCAGCAAAGACATCAACAGACTTGCCACCTCAAGCTTGCAAGCTTGCCAAGTGCTTCAAATGGACTCTCAGCGAAAGCCAATTTCAGTCTTTGCTCCACTGAGGCAAGGTCTCCATTATCTTCATCGCGCATCTGCTGGTAAATAGTGAAGGCTTCTTCCTCTAAGTATAGCAGCAACAGGGTGACCACGTCTTCGATTTTTTGTAACCTTGCCACCATCTTTAATTTTTCCAGCCATTTAATTAGGTCACCCTCCCAGTGAAGGGTCTCAACATCTGAGTTGAGAGTCTCCAGTCAGCCATATTAACCTGCTTGACATGCCGAAATAGCTTCTAAATGTTACGATCAGGATTCGGTTCTGTCCTTAGTGAGTCACTCGCTCGACAACAGCACGTTTCTGCTCTCTTATTTTCCAATCAACCACACCTGGCCTCTTACCACCAATATCACACCACACAATCTGAATGTTATCAACACGAAATACTTTTCAAAAGAAGATGTTCACAACTCTTCTTCTTTTTTTTTTTTTTAAACCATATACCCCACAGCAACGTGATTGAGAGCTGACTTATGATGAAAGCCAGGAAGAAATGGATTTCAAATCTCGAAGTTGTGAGAAGCAGTCTCTGCCTGTGTTTGGAGCGCGTGTCCGCTGCTACAAGTATCTTTTCACCACATTCATTAACTTTATCAGGAATGTATAAAAAAAGATTTGTTTATTTAATTATAACAGAAAGTAAGAACTTGACTCTTCCTCTTGTTTGTACTTAGAAAAGTTTATTGTCTACAAAAATTGGAGAATTATTTTTTTTTGTGGATACGTCAGATAACAGATTTCAGAATTAATCAAAGTGCTACAAGCCACTTTACAACAGTAATTCTAACAACAACAACAACAACTGGAACACTAATTTGAACACCAACATCCAGAAAGGTTTGAAAAGTTATTCAAACAACTGACAAAAGACAATAAATCATGTCTGGAAAACGTATTTTCTAGAACTATGACCTTCATCGAGGTGCACGACTTATATGACCTTCACCTTCACCGAGGTGCGCGACTTGACACAAAAAAAAACAACTTCTTAATCAACTGTTAACGCACGCGTCACTGTAACGTCCAATGACAACAACAACAACCTTCTCACTCGACCTGCCTTTTATACTACTCTCTCAATCCCTCCTCTTGCGCATGCGCCCGGAGATTCCTGACAACCTCGAGACTTCCACTTATAAAAACCCAAGTTTTGTTGTCGCGCATGCCTACACAAGGCACAAACACGTGGGCGTTTGTTTTGTTGGTAAGTTCTACAAGAACAACAAAATCATCAGGTTTGAGGATGTTTTCGATTGAAGGAATTTCAAATTCAATATCGGAATTTAAATACAACCTAGATCAACATTTTCCATTTATTTTGTAGGTTTCAAACAATATTTACCAAAGATATGAACCATGGTCAGACGTAGAAAAATCATTTTATTATGACAAAAGTTAGGAACAGAAATTATTTTCAAATTATTTAATCCTTCAAAAAAAAAAAAAAAATGGAGGACATGTTGTTTAGTCAAACACTAGGAATTTTGTCAAAAATTTTCGATAAAAGTGTCTTTCTTCCTCGATATAAGTATTTAAATATTGAAAAACAAGAGGACAATGATTTTGTCAATTATGCAGTATTGTAACCCCTACAGGGTCGGCACAGATGCACAGGTTTGAAAGAAAGGTGAAACTAGCTCTAATCCCTGTGGCATCACTTTTTCTCTCCGTCTAGTGGTGGGATTTGTCCCCGTCGCCGTAGTTCGCTCATTTGTCTCCAATCTTGGTCTGGCTTCTGATCTGTCAACAGGGCCAATCTGAAAATAGACTGCACTTCCAAGCAACAGCGTTTTCCAAAAAAACAAACAAAAGAAGTCAAAGATTAACTTTTTTCATAACGTAAAATAATTATTTGCGTTCAACGTTACAAATAGTATATACACAAATGCGTTAATCACTTACACATTTTTGGGGGCTGGCGTTCACTAACAAAGTTCTTTGTTATCGGCAGTTTACACTTGGGGAAAAAGTTCAACTTAGAAAGGAATACATCTCAACCAGGTTGCAATTAGGGGAGGGTCGCTGAAGACACGTGGCAGAGTGTCTTCAGATGTCTTCGCTTAATGTTATATTAAAATTGGTCAGCTGTAATTCCGCCTCCTCAATATGTTCCCAAATGTCCGTCAACCAATCAGAAGCCGTCCTTTTTCTGGGTCCAGTAACGTTCCGCTTCCCAATTGTGGGGGGAGGTCCAAATATTTCCCACTGATCTCTGAACACCCTGACGCAGAAGAAAAATAAATAATAAAAAAAACGGCCTTTAAAATTATCAAAGGAAAAAAAAAAGGTTTTCCTCTCCTTATTTGAATTCGCTGGTGGCTATAGCAAAACTGAATTATTATTTCGGTAAAAGCAATAAATATACATGCTCCATGGACTGGTGACTTTTATAGTTTCACTATCAGCTGTTGTATTCCTTAAGGCGGATTTTATGATCACCAGTCTGCCTTGCAATAACCAATTTTCTTGCCTTCTTCCTTCAAGTGGTTTTCATGGTCGATTACCACTTACTCTAGCCACTTGACAGGCGATTATCATCTTCTTTGGGGGTCTGTTAATTAACATAAATACCAACTTTTTCTGCTTGGAAATTACTTTTATGATTTCCATTTCACGCACAGGCACCCTTGAACTCTCCATTTGTGTGTGTGTGTGGGGGGGGGAGATCATTTTGATTATCTGTTAAGAACACATTCCTCTTTTTCCATCATCATCACCATTATCATCATATTCCTCATTAGATTCAACCATGCGAAATCTCCTGAATTTGTGTTATAGGGACCACTCAGGAGACCGGCTGTCTCTCAATCCACTAGCAAGGTCCTCCCGGCATTGCCGGTGCCCCATCTGGTCACAGTATAAGCTATTTAAATTAAAGGAATTAAAGGAAGTGACATGTTCAGATGTCCATTTTTTGTACAAGGACTAACGGCATAAAAGGATAAAGAAATCAGATCAAGAATTCTTAACATTATGGAATAGGACCCAAATATTACGCTGCAAAAGGTAATGGAGAAATGCCAGTGTTTAATAAATATTAAAAAAAGATAATAATCAGATTGATGAGAAAGCATATCACGAATACAGATTGTAAGACAAAAGTCGAATCAAAATAAAGAAAAAAAAAGTGGTGCATGTGGTGGAAAACATAAAAAAGACTGTTTCTTTCAGGACAAAATATGTGTGTAGGCCATAAAAGTTCACATTGTCTGGCAAAAACAGAGACGAGTAAAACAAAATCATAGGTGAATGTAGTAATGTCTCAAAAAAATGAAATGAAGGAAGATCAAAGAAAAAATACTTAAATATAAAGATAAATACGTAGAACATAAAATTATTAAGCAATTCAAGAAGTGATATCTCGGAAATAAACGAATAAACTTGGGAAAAAATTGATTTTCCATGGTTAACGAATACAAAAAAAAATGTCAGAGTATCAAATAAAAATGGAAAATTGAAATATAACATTTTGTTCATGAAAACTCATAAATCGAAAATATATGTACTTCCTGGTTCAGAAAATCATTTTTGTCTAGACTATATTGTACTGTTTAACTTATGGGAATTACTAATTAATTCTTTCTGTAACAAAATTAACAAAAATTAACCTGTTGGTGCCCTCACAGTTTCTGCCTTTATTAACTCATACAGAGAGAGACACACAACTCAGAATAGACTTGTTCATCGCAGACTCGCACATTGAACAGGACAAGCCAACTCTAGAAAATTTAGATTTAACGTTTGAAAAATATTCATTCTGCAAATTCTCCTACCTTCCACTTCCTGATTCGGAGTGTACCATACTCTGTGACACTGTCACTGGGGACCCTAGACCCCCCCCTCCTCGGTACCTGAACGACACAAACGCATGGTGTTTGAGACAATGCATGTACTATAGCACCTGGGCATTTCTGCATCAATAAAACTTGTCACAGCCCGTTTTTTTGGTTGAATTGGCAACAAACTATTACTTGTTGGACCCGTGTTTGCCTTCAGTTTTGTTCACCGACAAGTTCAAGCTTCCCTCGAATGTTTCTCCCCTCATGTAGCGCATTTCCGACATGTTCATATAGATATCCTGGGGCCGTGGCCTGTCAGTTCTAGTTATTTTTACATATTAACATGTGTCAGCTGTTTCTCCCGGTGGCCCAAATAACTGATATTTCTTTGGAGACTATTGCAAAAGCTTTTGTTTCTTCCTGGATTGCTCATTTCAGAGTATCTGATCGAATAACTACTGATCCTGGTCAGCAGTATCTTAGGTACTTAACACATTCACACAACCAGTTATCATCCAGCTTCCAATAGGATGGTGGAGCGGTTTAGTGCATCCACAGTTTTGGTCTGAAACACTACCTATTATTCTACTTGGTTCTACTGCCGTTGAATCAGATTTCGATTACTCATCCTCAGAACTGCTTTATGGACTTATCTGTTCATACCTGACAATATACTCAGTAGAGATATCTCATCGTACATCTCATGAGTTCGGTCATATTTTTTTAAGGCTACCTTCTTTGTCTCGTCATCCACAAACAATCTCAGCGCATGTACCTCAAAACATGGATAGATGGACACATGCTTTCATTCAAAATGTCATGGTCCATGGACCTCTCAACCCTCCTTACCTTGGACCATTGAAACAGCATTGGTGGACAGACTAAAGAAAGCCCATATTGAGTGCGACTCTGTTGTCTTGGGCACACATGACACACCCAGTTTCAACACCTTACACTCATTAACACACAAATCTGAACAATTGACCAAACTATACAAAACAAGAGCAGGGAGGACAGTTTATTTGCCCAATAAATTTTTAAAAGATTACAATACTTAAATTTTCGATCTCCTTCCGCTATGTACTTAAGTATAGTCTTGAACATTTGTGATAGCCACAATTGTTGTGGGTGGGAAACCTTGTAGCAAAGCAATATTTTGGTTGTGGGATTTCAATCCCATTGGTGAGAACCAACAAGAGTTTCTACATACAGAGAGAGAGACACACAACTCAGAATAGACTTGTTCATCGCAGACTCGCAAACAAACTCTCAACACTACAACCTGCAAGCACATAGTTGACACAACACACTCAACTCGAAAACTTGCAAAGAGACACAATAAACAATTACAAACTTATTACAAGGAAAATATTATAATATTACATTTAAAATTTTTGCTGAAATCACATGAAAGTTTTTTTTGCAAATATTGAATAAACAATGATAATATCATTAGTTTGAAAAATTAAATTTTCTTCAAGTGATATTGATTTTATTAACATGGACTTTAGCAGGGACATGCAGAATACTACAAGTTAGGGGTGTCCAAGCACTTGCCCCTTTTATTCTTGTTTTAAAAGTGCTCTTTTTAGGATAATTGTGAGAAATTCCATTTACATTTGCCATCTTTTTTGTTTAGGCCGCCCACGCAGTTTGGTGGTTGGCCGTGATTGGTTAATTTTGAATGAGTAAAGTGAATTGCTTGGCATCCTTTTTGTATCATGCTTTTATTTTTCAGTCTAAGCAGGAACTCGGCAAGGGATGGACTCCAACTCAGCAGCTCCCACACGTGAAGGGAGCTACGTCAATTTCTTAATGTTGTATCACCAAACTGTTGGTGAACAAAGGATCACATCTCTACAAACAGAAACAATTTTATATTGCTGAAATTATCCTAATTAAAGGATGACATTCATGAACATTTCTTCACGTTTTATTTACCAAATATTGGATCTTATCTCAATTCAACTAGAGTCCCAAGCGTCTCGCATTATGCTTAATTATAGGTGCCAACATTCCCGCCGAGTCCACCATTAATATACATGGATCCTTATGAGGAACAAAGAACTAACACTCTGACAATAGGAGTTCATACTACCGGCTCTATGCTATAGAGGCAAAACTGGCCACCGTTTTACAAAAGGACAATACCAGAACCAATAAACTTTCATTTCTGTTACTTTGGAATAAATTTTGAGTTTGAAAGGTATGGCTTTTGTATTTGTGGATTCTTTTGCCTCTGCAAGGAGTAAATTGGGATGTGAGAAATAATTTCTTACATTCTCATTTTTTGGCAAAACGATTAGTTTTTTTTATATAATTTGTGCAAATTCTTGATTTAAGACGAGCAGATTTCCAGTGTTTTTTATATAATTTGAGCAAATTATTGTGGATAAGTTTCAACGTAATTATTAGAAACCATAGTTTGTTAACTCTAAAAAAAAAAGAAAAAGAGGAATAAGGCTTTTTTTTCTGTTTTGTTAAATCAGAAAAGTATTTTTTATTTCATTAAAGTCGAATTGCTTAACTTCTTTCGCTAAAAACTAATAAGACCTTGATGTTAAGTCTCGAGTAACGATGTGTTTGCACTCATAAAAAATAAAAAATAAAGAATTCTTCTTACATTTGAAATTGCGTTTAGATAATAATTTAATTCAACCTTGAAATTGGGGCGTATTAAAATTGCATTTTTCGAATTAAAATCCCACAAGGATCATTTATTTGTGACTAAATTGGAAAAAAAAAAGTTCAGTTCAAATTCTGTAGATGTAAAAAAACAGGAGTAAAAGAAACCGTTAATGATTTTTTTCTGTGATTTAAATGTTTAAATGTAAAAATCACAATAAATTTGAATGCGTTCTATCTTCACACATTAAATATTAATTTAATTTTAAATTAATTGATTGATTTGAATTGAGATTACTAATGTTTGATTTGTGATTGTTAATGCCATGTTTTAATGTTCACATTGAATTTGTTTTGTGCTACTACTGTTGTCAGTTTTCGAATGATAATGTGAATTGAAATTTTATTTTAAAAAAATAGTGGGAAAGGAAAGGGTTTAATCCCCCCCCTGCTTTTTTCAGGCACCCTTGGTGTTGCTCAGGAATTTTGAGTTCGGTTATAAAAGTGTCGCTTGATTATATTCCTTAGAGACCTAATTTTGGGGTCGATTAATTGCTGACGGCAAATTTTGTTAGCGTTGTTTATTGATTTGTGATTATGATTCCATTTTGGAATAATATTAGCGGTTTTCGCCACGGTAACATTTGCCGGATAATTATATCTCTGCTATTTTATTAATTGTTCTCTAGGGATGAAATATGACCCTGAGGGAATTAATTGTAATGTGCATCCAGGAGATAAGTGCCCGCGTGTTTGCATGTTGTGTGAGTGCGTAAGAGAGACGGACGAAAAGGAAAGACTTACCTCGAGACCGGCTCGGCGTCACCGACCGAAAATAGATAAAGAAAGATCAAGATGGCGGCCGCCGTCTTTTGTAAAGGATGATATCTCGTAAAGTCACACGAATTCTCGCAATATGCAAATTTAGCCGGCCTACAACGACCATAAAAGAAGGTGATGAAAAAGACGTGGGGAGAGCGACGATTGAGTTGGTCGGGGAATCGTGTTGCTGTTGCTTCTCGTGCCATGTGAGGATATCTTACCGTTGTTGGGTCCAGTCTGAGTAACCGTTCGCGTCCGTCTAGGCACCTTGCTAGTTGGATTCCGTGCAGAACCGGTGTATACTGGTTATTGAATTGCTGCAACATTTATAACATCTTTTCCTGAACTTACCGTGTTAAAGAGAGAGTCGGGCGCCATCTTGAATTTTTCCTTATACATCTACAGAGGGCGCAGTAATTTTTTTTAAAGGACTTTCCTTTCTACATTTTTCAGCTACGGTAGCCCATATTTACTGACTTTTGTTTACAAGCTATCTCGGCAATTTGGCCTCTAGGACTATGACCGAGTCGAAATTCGACTTAAAGCTCATACCCGAGTTTGACGGGTCCACGTCCATTGTCGACTGGGTTGAAAGGGTCGAGCTGACGTGCGACCTTTGTGAGGTGAAAAGGGTACACACTGTGATTCCCCTGAGATTGGCTGGGGGTGCCTTGAGTGTATATCAGCAACTCAGTGCTGCCGAAAAGGGAGATGTCACCGCAATTAAAGCTGCACTGTACAAGGCATTCGCCATGGATCCTTGTACGGCCTATGAAAAATTTGCTTCCCAAAAACTTCTACCGGAGAAAAGTGTGGACGTTTTCTTCGTGGAGTTAAAGAAACTCGCAGTCTTGTTTGGTGGAGGGGTGTCGGAGCGGACGCTCGCGTACGCGTTTGTGGTGGGCGTTCCCACTCGGGTGAAGCAGCTACATAGAGCCTCAACCAGCGTTTCAACAACGACCATGGAACACTTGATGGAACGTGCTCGAGCCATCATCAAAGATGAGGAGGACCTGGGGGAACCAGTTGTGATGGCGACACAGACAGGCCAGATGGCGCTCGGGAGATTCCGAATCAGAACCCTGCAAGCAATGGGAAATGTTTTCGCTGCGGCCGATGCAGACATATTGCAAGGAATTGCACCAACAGGGGGCGTGTGCGCTGTTTTAATTGTGGCGGTTTGGGGCATCTAGCCCAAAACTGTGCGGGAAACGTATCAGGGGAGAGGACGTCAGCGCCGCCCTGCTCCCCGAGCAAAATTTGAACAAGGCGCAACCAGTGATGACCGTCTACGTAAACAGGATACCCTGCTCAGTACTTCTCGACTCAGGCTGTTCGCATACTATAGTGAGCACCAGGCTGTGTCCAACTTGGACTAAGAGAAAGATCAAAGTCACCACGATAAGAGGCGAGACCCAGACATGCTGTGGAGCTGGAACTGTCGAGATCTATACGGACACTGGTGCAGCCACTAAGAACAATGTGCTCGTGACCCAAGGAAATCTCCTGGGGTTTGACCTGTTGCTCGGATACGATGCCATCAAGGCGCTGGGGGGAGTCGCAATTCATCGGGATGGAAAGGTGCGATTCTTGGAGGCCCCAGTGTGTGCAGCGCTCCACATCGATCGGCCGGATTTTACAGTGGACTACGACTCTCGCAAGAGGGCCTGGATTGCATCTTGGAAGTGGACCGAGGGAATGGCACCGACTAAACTCAAGAATGGGGTTGCAAAGTACCCTATACCCAGTGAGGCCCGAGCAGAATACGAAAGGGAACTAAAGGCGTGGATCCAAGATGGCTGGTTAATCCCCTACCCTGAGGACAAGCTTGGGCCTCCCAAGGGTCTAATACCCTTGATGGCAGTAGTCCAGCATAACAAGTCGAAAGTACGGCCCGTGCTGGACTATAGGGAGCTTAACAAGCATATTGAAGCCTACACTGCCGATGCTGACGTATGCGCCAGCAAGTTGAGGGAATGGCGTCAGAAAGGCACTAATGTCTCGATATTGGATTTGCGAAAAGCCTATTTACAGGTGCGAGTTGATGAGACGTTGTGGCCGTTCCAGACAGTTTGGTTCCAGGGGCAGAGGTACTGCCTTACATGCCTCGGCTTTGGCCTAAATGTGGCACTACAGATCATGAAGACTATTGTCAACACAGTATTGTCCCAAGAAAAGCCCATGAGGGACTCAACGTCAGCTTACATTGATGACGTATACATCAATGAAGATGTACAGTCTGCGTCATGTGTCAAAGAAAAGTTGGCTCAGTTTGGTCTGGAATGCAAGAATCCCAAACGTTTAAGGGAAGGAGCACATGTATTGGGATTGGATGTTTATGAAGAGGATGGCACCCTACAATGGAGGCGTGGCAGTGAAATTACAAGCATCCCCAACATCGTTACAAGGTGGACCGTTTTTTCTTGGTGTGGAAAACTTCTTGGTCACTTACCGGTCTGTGGCTGGCTCCGCGCAGCTGTTGGTGTAATTAAACACAGAGCAAATTTAACAACCACGGGTTGGGATGACATATCCGATGATGTCCTACTAACTCTGATGATTAAGGAGACACTGGAGAGAGTGAACAAGAAGGACCCTGCCTATGGGCGGTGGTGTGTTAACGGAGACAACGTAGGTGTGTGGGTTGATGCCAGTTCTTTGGCGTTGGGAGTATCATTGGAGCAAGGAAGAAACGTGTTCGAGGATGCATGTTGGCTGCGGCCCATAACAGATTCTCAGCATATCAACCTGGCAGAGCTGGACGCTGTTGTAAAGGGGGTAAATCTGGCCCTGCAGTGGCAGTCTAAGAAGTTGACCTTGTACACAGATTCTCTCTGTGTCTACCACTGGGTGTCTGACACACTTTCAGGACGGACACAAATCCGTACCAAGGCAGCAAGCGAAATGTTAATACGGAGAAGGCTAGACACGCTAAAAATCCTGGTATCTGAGTATGGGCTATCACTGAGCGTCACTCTGGTGCCATCACATTGTAATCGTGCTGACCAACTGACCCGAGTACCTCACAAATGGTATGAAGCTGTGAAGATGGGAATGGAGATTACTGCTCGATCTTGTGCAGTTGCAATCGACCCATGTCAAATACAAAAAATTCATGCACAGAGCGGACATCCGGGTATCAAGAGGACCCTTTATTTTGTGAGGCGCGTATACCCAGCAGTGACCAAGTTGGATGTCAGACAGATCATCAGAAATTGTGAGGCTTGCCAGTCTATTGATCCTGCACCAGAGCAATGGCAGAAGTGTCGATTGGAAGTTGAGAGTGTGTGGCAGCAGCTGGCCATGGATATTACCCATTACAGTGGCAAGCCTTTTCTAACTCTCATTGATTGCGGGCCTATGAGATTTGTGGTGTGGCGGCAGATGACCAGACAGGATTCAGCAAATGTTGTTCGCCACCTATCATCCATTTTTTTTGAGCGAGGTGCGCCGGAAGAGCTCCTGACTGACAATGATGCAGCGTTTTGTAGCCAGCAAGTCCGGGAGTTGTTAGATGAGTGGGGCGTCCGACTACGGTTGCGATGTGTGCCTGTGCCGTCAGGAAATGGCATTGCTGAAAGAAGCCATCGCAGCATCAAGAGAATTGCTGCCAGGAAGCGATGTACTATTACAGAAGCCACATATTGGTACAACATTACGCCAAAGGACAGGACGTCCCCTTCAACCGCACCTGCGAATGCTATTTACATGTACCGAGTCGGAGTGAAGGGAATCAACACTATGCAGCCAGCCGACAAGGGAACATATAACAGATATGAAGTGGGAGATCCAGTGTGGGTGCGGCCCCCAGGAAATCGGTGCACCGACAAGTTTAAGCGAGGACAAATATCTGGAGTGATTAGCCAGCAGTCTGTGTTGGTCGATGGAACCCCACGACATGTGCGAGATCTTCACCCAGCTACCGAGGTGCGTCACACAACTACAGAAGAAAGCAGTGAAGCGTCTAGCGATGAGCTGCCGATGCACGGATTCAGTGAACCTCCTCCAGAGATTGATAGCGATACTTCATCTGATGAGGCGGAACCAGATCCAGAGCCCGAATCTGAAACAGTGAATGTACCTCTTCGCAGAAGCACACGCACTAAAAGGCCCCCCCCCCAGTGCTCTCTATGTGATCATCAGATCAGAGGGGAGTGTAATGTGCATCCAGGAGATAAGCGCCCGCGTGTTTGCGTGTTGTGTGGGTGCGTAAGAGAGACGGACGAAAAGGAAAGACTTACCTCGAGACCGGCTCGGCGTCACCGACCGAAAATCGATAAAGAAAGATCAAGATGGCGGCTGCCGTCTTTTGTAAAGGATGATATCTCGCAAAGTCACACGAATTCTCGCAATATGCAAATTTAGCCGGCCTACAACGACCATAAAAGAAGGTGATGAAAAAGACGTGGGGAGAGCGACGATTGAGTTGGTCGGGGAATCGTGTTGCTGTTGCTTCTCGTGCCGTGTGAGGATATCTTACCGTTGTTGGGTCCGGTCTGAGTAACCGTTCGCGTCCGTCTAGGCACCTTGCTAGTTGGATTCCGTGCAGAACTGGTGTATACTGGTTATTGAATTGCTGCAACATTTATAACATCTTTTCCTGAACTTACCATGTTAAAGAGAGAGTCGGGCGCCATCTTGAATTTTTCCTTATACATCTACAGAGGGCGCAGTAATTTTTTTTAAAGGACTTTCCTTTCTACATTTTTCAGCTACGGTAGTCCATATTTACTGACTTTTGTTTACATTAATGACTAAGTGGGAAGCCAAAAAGCTTTGTATAAATAGTGTGGTGAAGTGGTTAGAAGTTAACAACCCTTCACCAGATATTTTAAGGTCCCGAGAGACGGTAATTAGAGGTTGGTTCAAGGATCAGGGGGATCTGTTAGACCTAGTTCTAATCAAGACTCCAGATGAGGAGAAATCGCATCTGTGAGATTTTGGAAGGGTTTTCTTCGGAAATTGAAGAAAAATTGTTATTGTTGAAATTGAAATTAGATGCTCCTTAAGTTTTTCAACTTTTGATAGTTATGCCCATAAAAATGCAACTGGACTGTCCAAGGTTTTCCGGAACGTCCATAGATGATAATTTTTGTTCAGAACCTTTCTGAATAAATTCGAATTTTGTACAGATAATTTGAATAAGACTGACAAATTGTTAGTGCTTAAATCAAAACTAGATGGCGATGCCTTTGATAAAGTCTCCAGTCTAGATGTAACAACAGACAATTATGATGTAGCTCTGAAACTTTTATGGGAAAAATATTTAAATGCAGATTTAATTAGCAATCGGGTTTTTGAAAAGATTGTTCCTACTCCGTCTCATATAATGGATTAAAAAAATTTAAGGTCATTTCTTGAAAAGGTTAAGCGAGATCTGACAGAACTTGATAAGTCTTACGGGGCTGACTTTTTTACTGAGGGTGGAACCTCAGGGGCATTAATGGCCCACATGTTATTTGCAAAATTTCCTGATATTATTAGGAGAGAGTGAGTAGAAGTGGTGAAAGATTCCCTTCTCTAAATACTAAATGTCCCACGTGTTTGAAATTACGGAATGTTTATTAGCTGCCCCACTCGATGTTCGGTGGGAAAATTGCACGTGAAAATTGGCACCTTCTTCACCTAAGATGAAATCCAATATGGCATCTTCTTCTTCACGTGAGGTGAAGGCCACTTTTTATGCCAGCTGTGCAAAGCTACAGATCATTCGATTAAGAACTGTAATAAAGTTCCTTCCTTCAAAGCTAAATGCCAAAGAGCCAAACAATTGAAATTATGTACTTAGTGTCTGGGTGATCACTCAGATGCAGTTTGTCGTGGAAGTAAGAGGTTTCCTTACCCTTGTGCAATCTCTGGATTAAAAAGCCACTTTAGTGTTATGTGCCCTAAGGGAAATAAGTCCTTTGTGGGCAGAACAACATATTCTGGACAACAGAACAGTATTTTTCCTGTCTTTAGAATATCGATGAAAGCACATGGTCAACCTATCTACTTTTTCTGTTTGATTAATACTGGGAATTAATGATAGTTTTTCGCCCAAGCAATTATATTTAAATTGTGTTCTGCTAAAAACATAAAACCCAGGAAGGTTGATATGGCTGTGAACATGTAGATTGGCAGTGACTCCTTGAGATTGCAGGAGTACAATATATCTATAAAATTGGGTGATCAAAATCCTTTTAAATTTGTGGTGTTATTTGAATTTATAATTCGAAGTTGATAATTTTGATAAAGTTGCTAATAACTTAACTCAAGAAGGATTCCGGCTCTGTTCTGGTTATAAGAATTTAAACGGAACTCCTATTAAAGGGATTATTGGTTTGGACCTTCTGAGTAAATTAAATAATCTCAGATTAGTTGAGTGTCTTAACAGCAACACATGGAAACACGGGGATTACGTAATTCCGTTTGGCGAGAGCCAACATTTTTTGAATGAAGATTTGAATAAGGTAGAGTCGCCTCCCTTTAATTGCGTTGTGAAATCCCTTCATCAATGCAACAGCTATTTAATCAATTCTGTTCTAAATCCGACTCTCTCTTATGAGGATGGATTGAAGCCTTTCTTCTCCAATCCACAGTTGAACGAGGAATCGATGAAGAGATTAATTTACCTGCCGTGGACAAGGAGAAGATAGAGTTTAAAGACTCCATTGTATTGGAGGAGGGGAAATACCGTGGCATCATGATAAACTCCCACAGGTAAAAAGTAACTTTGTGCCTTCCTTAAAGATAATGAAGAGAGTAGCAGAGTCCTTAGAAAGGAAGGGAATGTATAATGAGTACCTCCAAGTGTTTGAGGATTATGAGGAATGTGGAATAATGGAGCAGTTTTTTGTCCCGCCTGGGAATTATGAAGATTATATTTGGGTTCCACCCAAATATAATCTTCATACTTCATCCGGAGTGATGACAAAAATTTGTCCCGTATTTAACTGCTCCCTGAAACGTTGAGAGGGGACATCAATTAATGACGCTGCCTACATGGACGTGAACTTAATTGCTAAATTATTGGATTTATTGTTGGGATTCAGGAAAAACGAATATGTCCTATTAGGTGATATAAGAAAGGCCTTTTTACAAATTCACCTTAAATCAGAAGAGGATAAAAACAGATTTTGTTTTTCCTTAAAAAGGGTGACAAATTATGTACTTACAGGTACAAAACAGTTATATTTGGGTTCAATGCTAGCCCCTTCATTCTGAACTTCATTTTGAAATTCCATGCAGAAAAATATGCAAAAGATACAGCATCACATGCTATTTCCAACAATTTTTACATGGATAAATCTTGTCACTACCGGTTGTGACAAAGAGTCCCTACTTACTATTTATAAAAATGTTCTTGCAGGATTCGATTTGCGATCCTGCAATTCTAACTGTTCTAAGATACAAGATAAAATGTTGGAGGATGAAACTATTTCTTCTCCCTCCCCAGCCTTTGAGAAGGTATTGGGTTACCTATATGATCCTGTTTGGGATACGTTCAAACTTTCTCCCACTTTAGTGGACCCTTTATCTTTACTTCTCCCCGTCACAATACAGGGGAAGATCGTTGACAGCTGGATCTGGAAAAGCAAGTTGTTGTGGGATGAGCATATTTCCAAAGAGCTCAATAAGCTGTGGCAAACCCATGCCAAGGATGTAAATAACTTGGGGAATTTTGAATTTACCATGCCATACCCTGTCAAAAGCCTTAGATATATCTAGAGCTACGGCTCTGCCCTCCCCCACTTTGTCCAGTGAATGGTATATACGTTCAGAGATTACAGTTAGGATGTCTGTTGTGGAATGGGCTTGTCTAAATCCATATTGTTTGTCAGTCAGAAGTTTAGCATCTGTAAGGTAATGGACTAGAGCATGGTTAATTATTGTCTCAAATATTTTGGCAAAAAGTGACAGGAGGCTAATGGGGCGATAATTTGATGGGTCAGTCCTTTCGCCAGAATTCTTGAATACTGGTACAACAGAAGCAGTTTTCCAACAGCCCGGAAAGCAAGCTTCATTAAGGCATTTGTTGTAGAGTTTGGAGAGAACTGGAGCTACTTTGGCTGAGCACTTCTGACCGACCAACAATATGGATTTAGACAAGCCCGTTCCACGGCAGACATCCTCACTGAATGCATATACCATTCACTGGACAAAGCGGGAGAGGGCAGAGCGGTAGCTTTAGATATATCTAAGGCTTTTGACAGGGTATGGCATGAGGGTCTCCTCAGGAAAATTAGATCATACGGTATCACTGGTAGAATACTTAACATAATTAAATCCTTCTTAGATAAGAGAAAAATCCAGGTTGTCCTCGACGGTCGTACATCTAAACAATATGATATAAATGCAGGAGTGCCCCAGGGATCTATCCTTGGACCTCTGCTATTCCTGATATTCATAAATGACCTCCCCGACAAAATTGCCTCTGAGATGGGTATATATGCTGATGACACCACACTCTATAGCAGGCACGACAGGAAAACAAATGAACATATATCTAAAGTAATGGCAGAAACACTAGAGGATGACCTCCAATCAGTAGTGGAATGGGGACAAAAATGGATGGTCACGTTCAATGCCGCCAAGACTAAACTAGTTTCATTCAATAATTACAAGAAACCTTCTCTACCACCTATAGCAATGACCAACGACTCTTTATCTGAGAGTACGTCTTTCAAGCTCCTTGGCCTAACGTTCACAGGAAACATGAGTTAGAACAATTACATCGAGGGCATTGCCAGGGCCCCTGCGAGGAAGGTGGGCTCTCTCTACCGTGTTAGAAAACTTCTAACACCCGAAAGTATCCTGTACCTCTATAAGGCCACCATTCGCCCATGTATGGAGTATTGCTGTCATATTTGGGTTGGTGCATCGGCTACTAGTCTCTCGCTCCTTGACAGGGTTCAAAAGAGAGTCGCAAATCTGATAGGCCCTAAACTGGCATCTAAGCTTCAGCCTCTGTCCCATCGTCGAAGTGTTGCGTCCCTCTGCCTGTTCTACAAGTATTTTAATGGTGAATGCTCTGATGAACTGCAAGCACTTGTGCCCCCACGACGTGAACACCCTCAACAGATCCGACAAGCTGCAAAATCCCACCCCCACACTGTAGAGATCCCTAGATGTAAAAGATCTTTCTACTCCAGTAGTTTCTTCCCCAGAACTGCTAGACTTTGGAATTCCATTCCAGGTCACTGCTTCCCCAACTGTACTGACATGCATAAGTTCAAGTGCAACGTGAACCAACATCTTGCTGCCCAAATCCCTACATAGTACCCCAGTAGATGTTTCCCCTGATAGTAGCCCCCTACACCAAAGTGGCAATGTGCCTTGTTTGGGGTGAAAATGTAATAAAAAAATAAAAAATAAAAAAAGTTTTGAGCACTGGCTCTTCAGTTTTGGCTTAAGTTTTGGCTTTGTATCAACACTTCTAAATTTTCCCAGTTATTCAATTTCTGGATGTATGGCCCGGAATGGCTCAATAGAGATGGCATTGATTAGCCAATCTCCCCCTTACCTTGTCTAAACGAAACTAATAAAAAAAAATGTATCATGTTTGTACTCTCAGGAGGTACATCCTTCTGAAAATACCTTCCCGTTGGATATTACAAGGTATTCCAGCTTATCTAAGACAATCAGCGTCTTAGAAAAAGTGTTGAAATTTTATGATTTGTTACGTCACCATAGTGCTGACAATCTTAATAAGGCCAAATTATTGCTATTTGCTAATATGCAAATGGAGGCCTTCTCTCATGAACTAGGTTACTTGAAACAACCTTCCGATAAAGTGCCCCCCCCTATAGTGTAACTTCCTTAGGGTTATTCTTTGATAAAGATGGGTTAGTTACAGTGGCAGCTCGTGCCTGAGATTAGTGGGGGTGCTGCTTCAAAAATTTTACGTATTTTTTTAATATCGTGTAAAGGAATTCGAATATATAAATAAATATTTAATCAAATAATAAACAAACATTCAAATAAATATTCAAATATATAACAAAGACAAATAATCAATCAGAAATGGATAATACGCAAAAACTTTTTTATTAAAAAGATTTTTTTAAATTATGTACACTTTACAGAATAAAAATAATATATATATTTATTCCTTTTCAGATTAAATAAAAGCTTGCGGTTTTTTTTTGTTTTTTTTTTGTTTTTTTTGCAAACAAACGAAAAACATTTTTAAAAATAACTTATTTTTTATAAAAACAAAAAAGAAAAACTTTGAAATTTATCTGCCTCCCTACGAGGGCTAATTTAGAAGTTTACTATTTGAAAATAGCGTTTTATTTAATAACAGTTTTATTTACAAAATTTATTTTTAAAGATGTATTTATAACAAAACGTATTTGTAAATAAAATGCAAAATAAAAAAGTTTAAATTTTTATATAGTGAGCAAACAAACAAAAATATTTAAAGATACAAAATTTTATTTACAAATCTTTTAACAACTTGCTTTTTATATAAAAAGAACAAACTTGGCTATTTACTGACCTTCCCATGCCGGTAAAGATCGACATAAAGTGGAGATTTATTATAAGAAAATAGGATGTCATATATAAGCATTATAAAACATCGAATTTTAATGTAGCTTTCTTTCCCAAAAAACACAAAATTAAAATTGTCTCAGTCCAGAAGGATTTCTAATTACTTTTTTTAATGCGTATTATCTGACCCATCTACTAACAAATTCAATGTAAAGTTTAAAAATGCATAATTATAAAAAAAACTGTGTTTTTTTTTTACTTACAAACACATTTTAATTAAAAAATCTTGTGTAAAAAATCTATTTTTCAAAGTGTAAAACTTCTAACATTGTCCTTGTCGGAGGCAAATAAATGCTAATTTTTTTATATCTAAAACATACACGTTAAAAAGATTTCTAACTAAAATATATTTTCAACATAAACTATTTCTTCGCTTTTTTGCTTCTAGGAAAAAATGTAAACAGTTTTTTTTTTTTTTTTGTAAAGTTTAGTTGTTGCAAAATAAATAGCATTTAAAACTACTTTACAGAAACAAACAAAAAAGCAGGTAGATGGAAAAGTAACTTTATTTTTATGGTAAGATTTATTTATTGTATATTTGGTTTTTACTCTTGGCCGCGTGTTAGCTTCACTGCTAAATTCCCGAATACTTTTAATAAATAAAAATAAACAGTTTCTGCATATTATATATTTCCGTCTGCTACTGACTTAAATCGCAACGCTAAAAGTGTGCGTATTTTAAAAAAAAGATAGCACAATATTTTATGTACAAGAACACGTTATGTGCAGATTTTAATAATAATTTTTAAAAATATAAGTAACCCCCCCCTTTTTTTTTCAATAACAATGTTATCATATCTATACAGGCGCACACTCTAAGCAAACAACGAATTTCACGACACGGAGCTGCGCCAAGCGACAGTTCTTCAAGCGGCTTTCATCGGCTGCCTAAAGCGTCTAATCCGCGCATGCGTAGAAGAGAATATCATTAAGAAAGTGTAACTGTGAATTTCACAGCTCCAAGCAAGTTTTATTTTTGTTATTATATGAATTTGGAGATACCGACATTAAAGTTAATGATTTTATAATGTACACATAAAAAAAAATAAAAAATAATAATAATAATAATAAAAAACAAAAACAAAAAACAAACAAACAAACAAACGCATTATTTTTAATTTTATCATTAATATTGTGTAGAAATAACTTGGGGGTGCTGCAGTCCCACAGCTCCATGCACGAGCCGCCACTGGTTAGTTAGAACCAGAAGTAGGATACAGAATTCTGATATTTTGCCCTTTGAGGTCAAGTTTCCCCTTCTGTTGGGAAAAAAATCATTATTTAACAAAACTAGCGATTAAGGAAGCTCATCTTAACTGTTGTCACATGGGGGTTAATTCTACCCTCAGTAAGTTTTTTTTTTTTTTTTTTACATGGAGATTACCACTTATCAAGGCCCGGAAGCCACTCGGGGATAAGGGTTATTGCGTGCACAGTAATCAATGGGATAGTATTTTAGCAATCGTTAGTATTGGAGTTTTGATAAAGTGTCTTACTTAAGGGGGCGGTTCATCAGGAATTTGTTTATTTTGGACTTGAAGACATTTGTAGTCAGGTGGGAAACAGGCAAACGGAAGAGAGTTCCACAGGCGTGCACTTCTAAAAAGAAGCTTTGTTCATGGAATCTACGTTTTGGTTTTGGCACATATAAAGAGTGGGGAAAAATTTAGCTAGACGGGTGTTTTTCATGAAAGATTGGCAAGGGGGGACCAGAGATTGGAGCTCAGACGAGCACTTGCCATGGAAGTAATGATAAAACAAAGACAGGCTCACATCGTCTCTTCTGTGGGAGAGAGGTTGCAGGGAAGAGAAAAGGGCATTCCCCACTAAGCCACAAAGTCTATTTTGTACTCTGTCAAGGCAGGATAGGCTGTTTTTAGCAGCTCCTGCCCAGATGTGGCAGCAGTACTCCATCCTTGGACGTAATTGGCTTTTATATAGATATAGAATTGCATCAGTAGTGAGATATATTCTGGAGCGGTAGAAAGACCTTACCATTTTCCCAGCGACCTTGGCAACAGACTTGATGTACGTGTTCCACTTCAGATCAGGAGTAAAGGTCAAACCCAGAAGCTTGTCAAAACGTGGAGCATCCCCAAGATGAGAGCCATCAATTTCAATTGATGCCAGATGGGGATCAGAGCGTTGATGATGTAAAGATAGGAGCTTGGTTTTAGATGCATTAAAAGTAACCAGCCACCTCTTCCCCCAGTGTACCACACCCTCAAGATCAGAGGAGAGAGAATCAGAGAGAACTTTGTCATTTACGGCCTTTGATGTGTTGCCATAGATGGTCATGTCATCAGCATAGATGTCAATGAATGATTTAAGTATGTGTTTTGGGAGATCATTGACGTAGATCAGGAAGAGAGTTGGGCCCAGAATGGACCCCTGGGGGACTCCAGCATTAATACTGTGGGCCTCTAATTTCTGCCCATCAACCACTACTCTTATGAGCCTATCAGAGAGAAATGATTTAATGATTGAGAAAACACTTCCAGCTATACCGTAGATATGTCAAGAGCAATTGTCCTAGAAAGGAAGCCTTTGTTGAGAGATTCATTAATCCTATGAGATATAACCATTAGCACATCTGCTGTAGATCTAGCAGAATAGAAACCATATTGCATGTCACTAAGAAGGTTATTTCTGCTGAGGTGGTTGACTACTTCTCTATTTAATATGGATTCCAGCAGCTTACTCATGACACACATGAAACTTATTGGTCTGTACTGAGAGGGAGATAACTAATCACCTGAATTCTTAAATACAGGGCATACTAATGAGGTTTTCCAGGGTGTTAGAAATCACTTCTCCTTAAGGCAACGCTTAAAGAGTTTTGTAAGTATGGGGGCAAGTTCTGGTTGAAGCTTTTTCAACACTATAATTGGAATGCCGTCAGGGCCAGTTGCTTTACTGGAATCAAGGTTCTTGATTAGCTTAGCGACCTCACGTACAGATATTTGTATTTTGCATAGCGTGTTGTCTGTTATAGGAGGAAATACGCGGAGTTGATGGCCTTCATCGTACAGGGTAGAATTAGCTGCAATGTTCTTGGCAAATAATTTGGCCTTGTCTGATGCTGACGAGATGACCTCGGGTCCATTAATGTTCTGTTCAGGATCCTGTTTGCTATTTGCCAAAACTGGTGGGAACCAAGCCATTGCTCAGCTACTTTGGATTTAACGGACTTAGCATATAGCTCTTTTGCATTATTTATTACTCTTTTACAGTGGTTGCTGGCAGACCTGAAAGCAGCTTACTCTCAGTGCATCTATTACATTGGTAGCTATGGAAAAAGTGATTTCTGTGCACGATGGCAGCAGCACATTCTGGGGAGAACCATGGCTGGTTGTTAGGTTTTTGTTGGAATTTTTTGGATGGTATGAATTGGTCTATACCTACAATTAACCATTCGGTCAGGTTTGATACTAGAGAGGACACATCTTTTTAAACATGGAATGCAGAGGTAGATCAGATATGAATGTACGGAAGCTATCCCAGTCAGCCATAGAGTATCGATATCCAGTACGGTGGAGAGGTATGTCTGGGGGCTTATTACATTTCATTTTTATCTTAACTGATACAATGGAGTGGTCAGAGGATCCCAGAGGAGATAGAACGGAACATGAACATAGCTCAGGGGAAGTTGTGAGAAAAAAGTCTAGAAGGCTTGCATACTGACCGGTAGTATCGGGCACACGGGTGGGTTCGTGAACAATCTGAGTGAGGTCATAGACAATGGCAAAATCATTACAGAACCCCCCCCCCTCATCATCGGTCTTATTTGAGTGGGTCAGCCATTCCACATTATGGACATTGAAGTCACCGCAAATGTGAATGGTATCCGAAGGATGAGCAGACAGGATGTGGTCTATTTTCTCAGATATACTCTTAAAGATAGTAACCCCGCTGTTGTGGGGGCGATAGAGGGCAAATATAAATGCGGTGGTGTAAGCAAGTGCAACCTGGAAGCACATATAAGGTAAATTAGGGTCTTCTCTGGAGATATCCCTACTACACGGAAAGCCATCTTTAATGTAGGCACATATTCCATGCCCATGGCGATCTTGGGGGTCAGATTTAGATGTTAAGTTAGAGCAAGGGTTCTCAACCAGAACCCTAGGAGTCCATGGAATATTTCTGGGGGTCCACAGGCAAAACATAACAAAATACAATACAAGATATTGGTAAAGAATTATTATCACTCTAATTTAGATTATTATTATTATTACTTATTATCATAATTATTATAGTTATTGTAGAATACTTTATTTGCATTAAATTAGTTTTCATTTAAAAATGAAGCTTAATTATATAATATTTCTTTGATTATTAAAACCTCAGAATTTATATTAGTGAAAAATAGAAGATTGTCTTATGACCAATAGTTATGAAGGGGTCCACCAAGATAAAAAGAAGGAAAAAGGGGTCCATAATTAAAAAAATATTGAGAACAACTGAGTTAGAGTATCCTTTAATTATGAACTCTTCTAGGGAAGTGGTCGGCCCTATGCCAGTTTCGCTTAGAAACAATATGCCCGGTTTTGTCTCCTGTAATTAGGTTTCACCCTCTGTAAGGTTGGAATGTAGACCCCTGATGTTTGAGAAGGAGACATGGTAGTAGGGGTCTACATTAGAGGATGGTGTTCTAGGTTTATTCATGTTTTTTTCTGGAGATATTTCATGTTGAGATTTTGGGATTTTTGGAACAGGTCGACAGACTTGGTTAGAGCAGGACAGAAAAAGAGAGGAAATTTTTTTTTTTTTTTTGTAGCACATGATAAGATAAAGCCGTAGCAATTACCCACTAGTATTGCATCAAGAGACCCCACCAGAAACTACTGCATAGGCCAGAATCCATTCACCAAATGGCAATACAGCAGCCCCAATACCCTGCACCTGCTGATAGGGCAGCCTCCTTAGTGGTTAATCCAAGGTTCGGGCCCCTGACTATCAGGTGGATAACGTCAGCCCAGATGAAACATTCTGCACCCTTACTAGTGACATAGCCACAAGGATAGACATAGAAACAGAAAATTTCTGACATCTCAGGCTACTGCTCACGAAGTACTACCGACCTGGAAAGCAGTTTTTTTCTTCACCCTTTGTCAGAAAAATCACTCATTGGAAACGAGGACTGAGGGATAAAAAAGGAGAAGCGAGAGTTACTGGAACTGCTGATAACACATCCACAGTGCATTATCTACTCTCCAAGTTAAGGCTGTCTGGGGTTTGGATCCCTCAGAGGAGACAAGCCGTAAAAGCCTTTGTGTGTACTTACATTGTATGTAAAGAAATAAATGCTCTGCCTTGTAAGGGTCTCTATTGCTTGCTTATAGGGTGAATTTGTTCGCCCATTTAAACAAGTGGGTGTGGATTTTGCTGGTCAATTTTCCATAAAAGTTAGAGAAGTAGAAGTTAAAATATACATATTACTCTTTACATGCATGAGCTTGCGTGCAATTCACTATGATTTATTGCCGGATATGAGCACCCACATACTGGCTTTTGTTAGGTTTACCAATTTATTCGTTACCCCTACATATGTATATTTCGATGATGCAAAATCTTTTGTTGGTCCGAAATATTGTTGTCGAACGTGCTCGAATCGGACGAGCTGAAGGAACAATTTAAATCCATTCACATTGTAGAATAATCAAAAGAACTGTGTTAGTCAATAACACACAACAACAACAACAATAATAATAATAGCAGCAACACTTACCAAGGGTCCAGCTCATGCACAAGACAGACATCAGATTGAGCTGGACTGAGGGCTTGTATTTATGTACAAGCATATCCAATCAGGTGATTCAGCCAATCACAATCCAAGGAATAGACTGGCCCATGTGTGCACAATGGAATCTCCCATTGTGCCATAAATAGTTCTCCTCTTTCATGAGAAGTAACTTTAGTCTTTGTCTGACTACGTCTTTATCGCTCAAAATTTGTTGGTTCGTATATTGTTATTCTGCACGTTATATTGTTAATATTTTGTTATCACCTTGTTAAATTTGTTATTGCTTATCTTCTTCTTCCCCCGGCACCACTTTTTCAATTACCGGATTCTTTTTTTTTCTTTTTTTTTTCTTTGTTTTTTGGACTGTTATCTTTCTCTCCTCTTGTTATACGCCGGCCATGGCAACTGCCAGCTGTGTGCCGACGGTTGAGGTGAAGGAAGATGAGGCATTAGGTGGATGGACAAAACCACCAAAAGTAAAAATCGACGTCGTTAAATTTGTCGAAGACGCAAAGAAATGTGTGGAATTTACGACAGAAACTGGGATAAAGTTGGAACAACCGCGGTTACAAGAATTTGCTAAGAGGACTATTTCTCTATTTGTAATAGACCGTAAAACAAAAAAACTAATTAGATCAACGAAAGATGTTGTCACCAAATTAATTTCATCAGCAGGTTTAAGAGCTGAGCGGATTACAAAATGCAAAGGATATAACACATGGGCAGCTCTTTTTAAGACGGAAGAAGAATGCATAGCAATGACAAAAAAAGAAATTATTACCACCGAGTACGTTCTGAGAATGGAATACCTAGGAAGGCGAAGAACTACAGTGTCCATTTTTGAAGTTCCTGGTGCTGTCCCCGGGGAATACCTAGCCGCTTTCTTACTTAAGTTTGGGGACATAACCGGAATAGAAGAAGACCATTATAATGGAGTATGGACTTTCGACATTCTGCTTAATGCAGAAGCTTTTCTACGTATACCTTACTACCTGGAGGCTGGAGTAGAGAAGCTGCCAATCGTGGTCGCAGGCAGAAGACCAGCATGTTGGATATGTGGGGAAGTCGGCCATCTAACTTACACATGCCCCAAAAGGAAGCCAGCTGTAAAAGTTATCCCTACAAATGACCGGAAAATAGGTTATGTAGAACCTAAGGACAATTCCCAGACACCAGCAGAAGAGAAAAAAGAAATCACACCTGAGGAGTTTGAAAAAACTTTTAATTCAGAGCAACAATCCCCCAAAAAGAAGGACAACTGGACACTCATCCCTCTTTCAAAAAAATCCCCACCCAAGACTTATGCTAAGTCCCTCTCTAAAGAAGAGAAAATTGAAATTAGGACAAGTAAAGACCCAGGGGGCAATAAATTCAAAACCCTACTGAAACTAAAAGAAACTCTTGATGAGAAAAGGAGAAAATCGGAGGAGAAAGAGTTCCCTGAATCCCTTTTCCCTGAAAAACCGACCTCAAAAGAAAAGCAAATCCCTCGCAAAGCCCCCCCTCTTACTAAAGCTCCTCTGCCCCATAGAGACACCAAAATGACATCTCTAGGTTCTCCCTCCAAAAAGACCCCCAAACCGTCACCATTCTGCTCGCCAAACAACACGCCCAAGAACACCCCTCCCCCTTCTCCAATGAAAACAGACATGCCCCCTCCTCCCCCCTCAGATAAGAAAAGACATAGAAGCCCCTCTGTAGAGGCTGAATCAAGGAAAAAAAAACAACAACCCTTCTTTAATGGGAAAGATGTGTGCAAAATAACGGCTGAAGTAGAGACCATAATGAAATCCCATAGCAGGAAAGATTACAGAAACCTCCTCGCTTTCAAATCATACCAAAAAAAAGACATTACTAACCCTGAAAATTTTAAAACAAACCACATACTAACAGTTGTCAGGAAACGCGAGGAGGCCAAAGGACTATGGACTATGCTGGAGGAAGCAAACTCTGCTTTCAACCTTTATCCTCCAGCAGCCTATTTCAACGACACCGAATTAATTGAAATTAGAAAACGATGTGTTGGACGGGTCCCCATCAAACTCCATCCTTCACTTTATAGGGCAGTTAAACTAACCTTCCCCCTAGACATCGGCGGTCTGTCCCCTGACGGGTCTATCACCACTGAGATGACCACTGGATCATTGGGGACAGCTGTCGGTGTCTTGACACCGTCTATGTTTGATTAGGTTTCTCAACCCTAAGTAACTCAAGATGGCTTCCTTAAGATTAGCTAGTTTAAATGTCCGAGGGTTGAGGGACGCCTCTCGTAAACTTCGAGTTGCACGCGACCTTCAACGCCTTGGTGTGGATATTTGTTGTATACAGGAAACTCACTTCATTCCTAGTGATTATCAGGGTGTGCTCCTTAGAGACTTTCAGCTCTATTCAGCACATTATGATACCCATGCAAGGGGGGTTACTTGGCTAGTTAAGCGCACTCTTGATGCGTCGTGTGACCCTATTTATGCAGATCCAGAGGGAAGATTACTCGTTCTAGATGTTACCGTAAAGGATGTGGCATTTCGTTTTATTGGGGTTTATGCGCCCAATAACCATGCTGAGCTAGTTTCCTTTTTTCGGCGAATCGAGCCTTTCATGAATTCGTCTCGACGGTTAGTTTTAGCGGGAGACTGGAACGCGGTCCTGGATCCCGAATTAGATCGCGGGGTTAATACCAGAAGGGATACTAATCAGAACCGGGATGCTAAAGCGTTTCGAGACTTTGTCGACAAGTTTGATCTTGTCGATAAATTTCGGAACGAAAAACCCGGGGATTTAGCATGGACTTGGACAGGTAGACGCGGCTCCGATTCGGTGCAACTTTCGAGTTACATCGATCGGTTCTTAGTTAGGAGAGTCGACTTAGGGCTTTTAGACTGTCCAAGTTTTCATAGTATAGTTTATTCGGACCACAGGCTTGTCCGGGTTCGAGTAAACTTAGATAGTGTTAAACCTAGGATGGCTAGTTACTGGAAGTTCAACACGTCGTTGTTCGATGTGAAGGACTTCCGGGAACAGCTTCTACTAACAATACAGAGGGAATTGACGGGGGCTATCATCGGGAATAAGTGGTGGGGCAACCTTAAAAAAGTCATTAGGTCCTTCGCTGCTGATTTTAGTCGCCGGCTCAAACGTAGTTCTAGAGCAGCGAAAGCGGCGCTAGAAGATAGATTAGAAAGGGCGGTGGAGGAGGGGGATAGTGCTAGCTATACTGTAGTTAAGGCTGAACTGGACTCCTTGGATAACAGGGAGGACCAGGGAGTATTAGTTAGGGCTAGATTAAAAAGAGCGCCAAACGAGGCAACAAACATGGCCGCGTCATTGCGTGCGGAGGAGTTTCGACGTTCTGCTGATCGACACATCGCCAGTGTCACATTGCCGGACGGACGAACCGTAACTTCAAACGACGGAATCTTGGAGGGTTTTCGGACTCATTTTCAGGAACTTTTTACCAAGGAGCCCGGTCTGACTATTGAACAGTTTGACACCTATTTAGCCGACTTTTCTCGCCTGGAGGCGACCGAAGCAGCTAGGTGTGAAGGTAGCATAAAAGAGGAAGAAGTCATTGAGGCCTTGAAACAGGTCGGGCTAGACAGGACCCCTGGGATAGATGGTCTGCCCTACGAGGTGTATTTGAGGCTGTCGCCCATTTTTATCCCTTTGCTGACCGTACTTTTTAACTCCTGGTTTAGGAACGGGTGCATACCTCAGTACTTTACCAGGGGGATCATTAAATTGTTACGCAAAGATAAAAATGGAGGGGATGGGATAGGTAATTTCCGGCCCTTAACGATGTTAAACACAGAGTTAAAGATTTTGGCCAAGATCTTAGCAAATCGTCTGCAGATTGTCTTACACCGTCTAATAAGTCCCGAACAGACTTGTTCTGTTAAGGGTCGGACGATTCAAGACAATTTGCACACGATACGCTTGATCGTAGAAAAAGTCGACACAGAAGCCGCGCTGATCAACTTAGATCAGTCCAAAGCATTCGACAGAGTAGACCATCGTTACCTAGAGGCTGTTCTTTGCTCGGCTGGGTTTGGTCCCCAGTTTCGCTCTTGGATTTGCCTCTTGTATGCCAACCCTGGTGCTATGGTAGAAGTGAATGGGGTGAGGTCGAAACCCTTCATGCTAACAAGATCGATCCGTCAAGGTTGTCCGTTATCCCCAATGTTATATGTGCTGGCGCTTGAGCCATATTTGCGCCAGCTTCGGGTGAATCCGGTCCTTCGCGGGATTACTTTGCCAGGTGGTTCTACCCCGGTAAAGTATACCGCCTATGCTGACGACGTGACTGTGCTTGTAACGAGCAGTGCCGAGATTAGAGTCGTTGACATAGAAACAAGTCGGTATGCCAAGGTCACAGGGGCCATAATTAACTACGTTAAGTCTATTGGCTTACGTATCGGTGCCTGGAGGGGTATGCCCCTTCAGGGACCCTTTGGTTGGACTGATGGGCCATGCAAGCTACTCGGCGTCTGGTTTGGCCCCGGTCTCCAGCTGGAGAAAAATTGGTCGGAGGTATTGGAAGCGGTCAAGGTCGCATCTCATTTGTGGGCCTTGAGAAATCTGTCTTTGAAGGGTCGGGCGGAGGTATGCAATTCTCATATCTACCCCCTGATCCTTTACCGTCTATCAGTACTTCCACTCCCGGAAACCACACTAGTTGATCTGGTGCGTGCTCTTTTTACATTCTTATGGCGCGGAAAGCAAGCCATGGTTACTCGGGAGGTCTGTTACCTGCATCCGTCTGAAGGCGGTCTAGGTATGCCTAGTGTGCTAATACGTAGACACACTCTTAGGCTGATATACCTGGATCGAATGTGTACACCAAGTGAGGGAAACGGTGTCTTCTGGATAGAAGACACTAAGAAAGCCTTTCCGGCTTTGGAGAGTGTGCATTCGGCTAGAGGAGAGGCACACAAGTTGTTCCGAAACGAGTGCCCTTTCTATCGCGAGTGTCGGCAGGCCTTGAGATTTCTTCTACGGGTCCAAGAAAGCCTCTCTGACACCCAGCTGTTGTCTCGCAAGGCGCTATATCGGGCCTTAGTGAGGGGATCCGTTCGAGACGAAAAGATTGAGGAGTTCGGTTTTACGAAGGAGGAGCGCCGCTTAATATGGCCTTGGGCGCCTGGGTCGAGCTGCTTCGATAATTACGAGGCATCACTCACCTGGCTGGTAATACGAAATGCCCTCTGGGTCGGCAAAAGACTTTACGCAGCGGGTTTTACGGAGACACCCAATTGTGTCCGATGCGGAGAATGGGAGGAAGACCTTGATCATGCTTTCTTCCACTGCGCCATTGTTCGACCGTTGTGTGAGTTAGTTGAAGGCTTCACGGTTCGCATGCTGAGCGAGCGGTTTTTTGTGCTGGAGTCGGTTTCCCCGTGCTGCAACTGGGCACCGACCATGAAGAAAGAAGAACGCTATGTTTTTCTGTGTATACTAGCAGTTATGAGAGGCGCGATTTGGACGACGCGACAGAAGGAGGTTTACGGAGGTGAGACCTTCACTGCTCCCCAGCTTGTCCTCATTTTCAAATATCGATTGAAAATGCGAATTAAGCTGGAGAAGGTGAAACTCACTTCTGTGAATTTCAACGACAGGTGGGTGAAAGTTTCGCGATTGTGTAAAGTGAATGGAGCTAATCTTGAATTTCTTTTTTGAGTGGCTTAGGTTTTTTTAAGGATTTTGGGTGACTTGATCAAACATAGACATGCATCGGACCTCCTAGAGTAGGCTAGTTAGGCATTTTTGTTCGATTTTTAACTTAGCTAGAGTATGCATGCTATCATCGCCCCAATCCCCTTTTTTTGGTTTTCCCTGTCCCAGCGTCCCCCCCCCCTTTTTTTTTTTTTTTTTTTTTTCCCACTTTTGGTTCGATAACCCCCAATCCCGGCCCCTTAGGTGATGGATAAACTGTTTTGCCAGAGATGTGGGCCATTTTTGTTGTGTTTGAATAAAGTCAGCTTTCGTGGGACCCACATCTTTTCGACTGGCAAAACTTTTTATCCGCCACAATTAGTAGTGAGGGGGTTCTTTTTACTAACCACCTTTTAGCATTGTATATTTTTCATCCAATTTTGTAAATAAGATTTTTATCCCCAACCCTCCCACATCATGTATTTATATTTGTAACTTTCGGGTTTTAAGTAGGATGTCCACAGAGTGATTCTGGTATTTTGGTGAAAGAGTCTAGTTAAGTTAACGTTATGTTAGTTAGGTCAACATTAACCCCCATCCCCTTTTTCGGCCTTGTGCCACATTTTTATTTGTGTAATTTTATTTTATACAATAAAATAAATATTAACTTTAGTCTTTGTCAAGTTATCCACAACTTGAACGCTGACCGAAAGTCCACTACACAATCCAACTTGGCGCTACGAACAGGATTCGAGACAGAAGATTGGGAAGACTATTTTCTCAAAGCAGGCATTGCTGCTGATTCCGCCAAAAGCTACGCTGCAACTTTTGTGAAGGAAAAACTGAGGAAAGAAAACCTTCAAGTAATGGATCGAGCCATGCTAAGAGAATTGGGAATCACAACAATGGGAGAAGCTCTGTCTATCCTTCGACAAGCCAAGGAGCCCGCTACCCAGACCACCTATGCTAAGGCACCAGCTGCCAGGCCTCCCCAACTTCATCTCGAAATGACCCCTCAACAATTCAGAAAATTTCGGATTGACTGGGAAGTATTCACCAGAATAACGGACATGCCAACTTCTCAGGCCAATACCCAGTTATACAGTTGTGCTGATGAATCCGTTCAAAACGCAATCATAAATACGTACCCTAAGTTCTTCACCACCAACCTAGACAAGCTGCTAGAGATGACAGAAGCATTGGTAACTCAAAAATCAAATCCCATGGTCCATCGGATGACATTTGCAGCTATATCACAGCATGAAGATGAACCCATCCAACAATACTTTGTTCGTCTTAGGTCCACGACCATAGACTGTAATTTTTCATGCCCCAACTGCGATCACGACCTGTCCGACATTTACATCAAGGACCAATTTATCAAAGGGATATCGAATGATACGCTTCAGACCGATCTACTGGCAAAAGCCGGGTTGCTGAAAACTCTCAACCAAAATATTTGTCATGCTGAGGCATTTGAGTCTGCACTACAGGACCAAACCACAATGACTGATACCTCAGACATAGCTACAGTCCGGATGTCAATGTATCGCAAAAAAAAAACACAGTGCTGTACGGACTAGCAGAGGCAATATTCGCACTAGCTCTACTGCTACTCACAACGATAACATTGCTGATAAAGAACCCCGTCAAACCTGCATAGGTTGCGGTAGTCACCAACACGGTACTCCAAGGACAAGTGCCTGCCATTTAACATGTCCGGCATGGAATCAAATGTGCAACACTTGTGGGAAACTTAACCATTTCTCAGCAGTGTGCCGGACAAAGAAATATCGCCCGGCAGTGATAAAGAGTTTTGAAGACCAAGAAGCTCCCATGAATACACTCATGGCCCATATCACATTCGATCAAATGAGGGGCACCATTATGACTACAGAAGGTGATCTGTTAACTGAAATAAATGCATCAGTAATCCCATTCTCACCAAAACCAGATCCCAGACGAGCTGTCAATATCCCTAGGAGTCATAGTACAACGCTAAAGGTTTTTCCCGACAGTGGTGCCGCCATTTGTCTTGGGGGACCAAAGCATTTAATCAAAATGGGCCTCACAGAGATTAGTCTTATCCAATCAAGAAAGATCATACGAACAGTTGGAGGTTTCACACTCTTGTGTCAGGGTTGGCTACCAGTTGAGTTTGTGGTCAGAGGGAAAACAACTAAACAAGCCCTCTACATATGCAAGGGCATACAACGGCTTTATCTCAGCAGAGCAGCCTGTCGATGTGGGAATATTGCACAAACATTTTCCAAACCCTTTAGCAGACGTACATGAAGAGGTAGACACCGAGTCTAAAAAGTGTGTAGATCAATTGCCAAATCGCCCCCAAAACCTCCCTTTTCCCGCAACAGAAGATAACATAGGCAAACTTAAGAGCTGGCTCCTAGAAAAGTTTGCCAAAACGACATTCAACAAAGATGGGATATTTCCAGCCATGTCCGGCCCAGCTGCCCACATTCACCTCAAAGAGGGAGCAATCCCTAAAGCCAGGCATAACCCAATTCCTGTACCCTTCCACTTCAAGGAACCAGTAAAACAAGCCCTTTGGAAGGATGTAGAAAAAGGTATCATAGTTCCAGTACCCGTGGGTATGCCTACTGATTGGTGCAGTACTATGGTAATAACTGCCAAAAAGAATGGTAATCCAAGGAGAACAATAGATTACCAACACCTTAACTCTCAATGCAAGCGAGAAACCCACCATACTGGGTCGCCATTCCAGTTGGCACTGCAAGTGCCACCTAGACAAAGAAAACAGTCCTAGACGCTGTTGATGGATACCACTCGATTCTCTTAGACAAAGAATCTCAACCATTAACCACCTTCATAACTGAGTGGGGAAGATACATGTATCTTAGGATGCCTCAAGGATATGTCGCATCTGGGGATGCTTACACTCGCAGATATGATGAGATAATAAAAGATATCCCACGCAAGGTGAAGATAGTAGACGATACCCTGCTATATGACTCTAGCATTGAGGGAGCCTTTTATCATACCTTCGATTTTCTGCTCCAATGTGCTAAGAATGGAATTGTGCTCAACACCGACAAATTCCAATTCTGTCAGGATGTCGTACAATTTGGAGGCCTCCAGATAACTTCTTCAGGAGTGACCACTTCTGAGTCCATGATACAAGCGATACAGGATTTTCCAGTCCCAAGGACAATTACTGACGCCAGATCATGGTTTGGGCTTGTCAACCAAGTAGCCTGGGCATATTCAATGGGTCCAGTTATGGTGCCTTTTCGGGACCTCGTCAAACAAAACTCCAAATTTGCTTGGAATCAAAACCTTGAAGACGCATTCAAAGATTCCAAGCAAGTTATAATTCACCTAGTCCAGAAGGAGGTAGCAACATTTGACAAAGACAGAGCAACTTGCCTTGCTCCAGATTGGAGCAAAGAAGGAATGGGCTTCCTACTCCTACAAAAACATTGCCAATGTACCATGGAAAAAGCCCCAATCTGCTGTTCCGAAGGTTGGCATCTGATATATGCCGGCAGCAGATTTTGCACGGATGCTGAGCGCAGATACGCACCAATAGAGGGTGAGGCAGCAGCAATAGCATGGGCATTGGAGAAATGCCGTATGTTCGTCATGGGTTCTCCAAACATCATAGTGGTCACAGACCATGAACCTCTGAAGGGGATATTTGGCGATCGTGATCTGAGCAAGATCCAAAGATTTAGACTAAAGGAAAAGACCCTGAGATACAGATTTACCATACAGCATTGCCCCGGGAAGTGGCACAGAGACCCTGATGCAGTTTCCTGCCACCCAGTGGCGATGGTGCAAGCCCTCCTCGATGTATTTCCAACAAAACCCTCTCAAATGGATATACTGGAGTCGAACAACATAAGCAACATAACAGAGTCAACAGCCTTAATAGCAACATTTGCAGACAGCAGTAATATAGCCATGCTATCACCAGACCTAATACGTTCAGCAGGTCGTGGCGATCAACAATATAACAAATTAATAGACACAATACAGCAAGGCTTCCCAAAAACACATAATCTCACTGCGCCCGAAATCCGTGAGTATTGGGAGGTGACGCACCGCCTTAGCACTGACAATGGTCTAGTATTGTTGGATCGAAGGATCGTCATCCCCAAAACAACGAAAAAAGGTCCTACACTGCCTGCATTCTGCACACCAAGGAGTAGTCGGCATGAAAGCACGTGCCAACGAATCGGTGTACTGGCCAGGGATGGATGCATCAATCCGCAGTATTAGGGCGAATTGCATGGTATGCTCAACCATCGCACCTAGTCAACCAAGGGAGCCTATCATTCTAACACGATCCCCAGAGTGGCCATTCCAACAAATCGTCATGGATATTTTTTATATTGGAGATCACACATACCTTGCCTGCGCAGATAGGCTAACTGGTTGGCTAATTTTATACCGCCTAGAATCAGGTCACACTACTACAACCAAATTGATGTCCATATGCCGACAACTGTTCCAAACATATGGTGCCCCAGAAGAACTCAGGACCGATGGCGGCCCACCTTTCACTTCCAGCACGTTCCAAGAATTTCTGAAAACATGGTGTGTTAGGCACAGATTATTTTCTGTTGCGTATCCCCAATCCAATGGCAGGGCAGAGCTCGCAGTAAAAACTGCAAAGAGGATTGTGAAAGGAAACACAGGCCCCCACGGTTCCTTGGACAATGACAGTGTTGCCCGGGCCATCTTGCAGTATCGGAATACCCCAATCCAAAGCATTGGCCTATCACCGGCCCAATTATTACTTCACCGTCGACTACGTGACTCCATCCCGTCACAGCCAATCCTCTACAGGCCTCATCCTGAATGGGTGTCAGCAGCACAACATCACGAGGAAATGCTCCACCACCGCAATGCAAAAATAGTAGAAAGATACAATAAATATACCCACAACCTTCCACCATTACAAGCTGGTGACACTGTAGCCATCCAAAATCCAGTCAATCGCAGATGGAACACAACGGGCAAAATCATCAGTTCCCTACCAGATCGACAGGGTTAACGGATCCGGAAGGATCACACTTAAGAACCGCCGTTTCCTCAGAAAATGCGAACTTAAGCCTGCACCAACCCCAATACCAAATGCAGCACTAGGACCAACAATTCCCTCAAGCGATACTACATTCTTGCATCTCCCACTATCTCCCTGTAATAGCACATACACAGCAACCAAACCCCAACAACAAACCACATATATATCCCCACGCTTTCGATCAAGGATTCCCCGAGCTCTTTCTAGGTTACTACCACACAACAAACTAGGCCTAAAAGAGAGATACACCTCTCACACAACCCAGCCTACTCGTGGGGGGGGGAAGAGGGGAGATGTAGAATAATCAAAAGAACTGTGTTAGTCAATAACACACAACAACAACAACAATAATAATAATAGCAGCAACACTTACCAAGGGTCCAGCTCATGCACAAGACAATATTTATTTGCATAAATATATATACAAAATGTGGCACAAGGCCAAAAATAGGGGGGGGGGGGTTAATGTGGACCTATCTAACATAAAGTTAACTTAACTAGACTCTTTCACCAGAATACCAGAATCACTCTATGGGAATCCTAATTATAACCCGAAAAATGATATATACATGATGTGGGGGGGTTGGGGCTAAAAATTTTATGCACAAAAAGGAACGAAATATTTACAATGAAAAAATAGTAGTTAGTAAAAGAGCCCCCCACTACTAATTGTGGCAGATAGAAAGCTTTGTCAGTCGAAAAGACGCAGGTCCACACAAAAACTGACTTTATTAAATAAACACCACAAAAACGACCTGCATCACTGACAAAGCAGTCCATCCGTCACCTAATTGGGGTCGGGAATGGGGATTATCGAACCTAAGGTGGAAAAAAAAAAAAAAATGGGGGGGTACAAGGGCAAACTAAAAGAGAGACTGGGACGATGAACACATACATACTCTAGCTAAGCTAAAAAATCAAACAATAAAGCCTAACTAACCTATACTAAACTAATCGGTCCGATACTGATGTCTTGTTAGTTCAGGACACCCAAAATCCTTTTTGACCTAAATCAAATCAGAAACGAATTCAAGGCCAGCTCCAGTCACTCTACACAGTCGCGAAGCTTTCACCCACCTTTCGTTGAAATTCACAGGAGTGAGTTTCACCTTCTCCAGCTTAATTCGCATTTTCAACCGATGCTTGAACATGAGAACAAGCTGGGGAGCAGTGAAGGTCTCATCTCCGTAAACCTCCTTCTGTCATGTCGACCAAATCACGCCTCTCATAACAGCTAACAAACACAGAAAAACATAACGTTCCTCTTTCTCCATACTCGGCGCCCAATTGCAGCACGGGGAAACTGCATCCAGTACAAAAAAACGCCCGTTTAGTATGCGAACCGTGAAGCTCTCAACTAACTCACATAACGGTCGAACGATAGCGCAGCGGAAGAAAGCATGGCTTAGGTCTTCCTCCCAATCTCCGCATCGGACACAACTAGGTGTCATTGTAATACCCGCTATGAAAAGTTTTTTGTGAACCCAGAGGGCATCTCAGATTACCAGCCAGGTGAGCGATGCCTCGTAGTTATCGAAACAGCTCATCCCGGGCGCCCAAGGCCATATCGAGCGACACTCCTTATCCGTGAAACCGAACTCCTCAATCTTTTCGTATCGGACAGATCCCCTCACTAAAACCCTATATAGCGCTTTGCGAGACAACAGCCGGGTGTCAGAGAGGCTTTCATTCACCCGTTGAAGGAACCTTAACGCCTGTCAACACTCGTAATAGAAATGGCATTCGTTTCGGGGCCTCCTGCGTGCCTCCCCCTCAGCCGAATGCACACTCTCCAAAGCCGGAAAGGCTTTCTTAGTGTCTTCCATCCAGAAGACACCGTTCCCTAAGTCAGGTGTACACATTCGGTCCAGGTATATCAGCCTTAGAGTGTGTCTACGTATTTTGATATTAGGCATATCCAGACCGCCTTCAGACGGATGCAGGCAACAGATCTCCCGAGCAACCATGGCTTGCTTTCCGCGCCATAAGAATGCGAAAAGAGCACGCACTAGTTCAAGTAGTGAGGACTCCGGGAGTGGAAGCACTGATAGACGGTATAGGATCAGGGGGTAGATATGAGTATTGCATACCTCCGCCCGACCCTTTAAAGTTAGATTTCTCAAAGACCACAAATGAGCTGTGGTCTTGACCGCTTTCAACACTTCCGACCAATTTTTCTCCAGCTGGAGGTCGGGGCCAAACCAGACGCCAAGTAGCTTGCAGGGCCCATCAGTCCAGCCAAAGAGCCCCTGAAGGGGCGTTCCCCTCCAGGCACCAACACGTAAGCCAATAGACTTAACGTGGTTGATTATGGCCCCTGTTACCTGTGCATACCGTCTTGTTTCCATGTCGACGACTCTAATCTCGGCATTGCTCGTTACAAGCACAGTCACGTCGTTGGCATAGGCGGTATACTTTACTGGGGTAGAACCACCTGGCAAAGTAATCTCGCGAAGGACCGGATTCACCCTAAGCGTATCGCGTGCAAATTATCTTGAATCGTCCGGCCCTTAACAAAACACGTCTGTTCGGGACTTATGAGACGATGTAAAACAACCTGCAGACGATTTGCTAAGATCTTGGCCAAAATCTTTAACTCTGTGTTTAACATCGTTAAGGGTCGGAAATTGCTAATCCCATCCCCTCCATTTTTATCTTTGCGAAGCAATTTAATGATCCCCCTGGTAAAGTACTGAGGTATAGACCCGTTCCTAAACCAGGAGTTGAAGAGTGTGGCCAGCAAAGGAATAAAAATGGGCGACAGCCTCAAGTACACTCTGTAAGGCAGACCATCAATCCCAGGGGTCCTGTCTAGCCCGACTTGTTTCAGAGCCTCAAGGACTTCTTCCTCTTTTATGCTACCTTCACACATAGCTGCTTCGGTCGCTTCAAGGCGAGAAAAGTCAGCTAAATACGTGTCAAACTGTTCAATCTCCAGACCGGGCTCCATGGTAAAAAGCTCCTGCAAATGAGCTTGAAAACCCTCCAGGATTCCATCATTTGATGTTACGGTTCGTCCGTCCGGCAATGTGACACTGGCGATGTATCGATCAGTCGCACATCGACGTTCCTCCGCACGCATTGACGCGGCCATGTTTGTTGCCTCGTTCGGCACTCTTTTTAACCTAGCCCTAACTACTAGACCCTGGTCCTTCCTGTTATCCAGGGAGTCCAGTTCAGCCTTAATTAAAGTATAACTATCACTATCCCCCTCCTCCACCGCCCTTTTTAATCTATCATCTAGTGCCGCTTTCGCTGCTCTAGAACTAAGATTGAGTCGATGACTAAATTCAGCAGCGAAGGACCTAATTACTTGTTTAAGTTTTCCCCACCACTTATTCCCGATAATGGCTACCGTCAATTCCCTCTGTATTGTTAGTAAAAGCTGTTCCCGGAAGCCCTTCACGTCAAACAACGACGTGTTGAACTTCCAGTAACTAGCCATCCTAGGTTTAACGCTATCTAAGTTTACCCGAACCCGGACTAACCTATGGTCCGAATAAACTATGTTATGAAAACTTGGACAGTCTAAAAGCCCTAAGTCGACTCTCCTTACTAAGAACCGATCGATGTAATTCGAAAGTTGCACCGGATCGGAGCCGCGTCTTGCTGTCCAAGTCCAAACTACATCCCCGGGCTTTTTGTTTCGAAATTTATCGACAAGATCAAACTTGTCGATAAAGTCTCGAAACGCCTTAGCATCCCGGTTCTGGTTAGTAGCCCTTGAAGTATTACCCCCGCGATCTAAATCAGGATCCAGGACCGCGTTCCAGTCTCCCGCTAAAACTATCCGCCGAGACGAATTCATGAAGGGCTCGATCCCCCGGAAAAAGGAAACCCTCTCGCTATGGCTATTGGGAGCATAAACCCCAATAAATCGAAATGCCACATCCTTTACGGTAACATCCAGCACATGCACTCTTCCCTCTGGATCAGCATAGACTGGGTCACACGAAGCATCAAGAGCGCGTCTAACTAGCCAGGAAACACCCCTCGAGTGGGAATCAAAATGTGCTGAATAGAGCTGAAAGTCCCTAAGCAGTACACCCTGATTATCACTGGGAATGAAGTGCGTTTCCTGTACACAGCATATATCCACTCCGAGGCGTTGAAGGTCGCGTGCAACTCGAAGTTTACGAGAGGCGTCCCTCAACCCTCGAACATTCAAAGTAGCTAACCTTAAAGCCATTGTGATCTATCTAGGGTTGGGTATCCTTAAGAAACATGGACGGTGCCAAGACACCGACAGCTGTCCCCAATGATCCAGAGGTCATCTCATTAGTGATGGCCCCATCAGGGGACAGACCACCGATGTCTAGAGGAAATGTTAACTTAATCGCTCTATAAAGTGAAGGGTGGATTTTTATGGGGACCCGTCCAACACATAGTTTCTTCATTTTAAGTATGTCGGAGTCGCTAAAAAAGGCTGCTGGAGGAATGATATTAAAAGCAGAGTTTACTTCCTCCAGCATAGTCCAAACTCCTTTGGCCTCTTCACGACTTCTAACCACAGTTAAAAGTCTTTTGGCATTGGGAAAATTTTCTGGGTTTGTAATGTCCAGTTTGTTTATCTGCTTCACCGCGTAGAGGTTTCGGTAGTCTTTTCTACCATGATTTTTTGATATGGCCTCTATATCAGCCGTGATCTTACACATGTCTTTGCCCTGAAAAAAAGGGGGTCTTTTCTTTTTTTGTTTTTTTTCCAGGGAGGGACTTCTTTGTCTTTTCTTTTCAGAAGTAGAAGGGTGAGGTGATGGAGGAAGGGGCATGTCAATTTTCATAGGGGAAGCGGGGGGGGGGAGTTTTTGGGTGTATTGTTTGGGGAGCAGAATGGAGACGGTTTAGGGGACGGTTTAGGGGTCTTTTTGGATGAGGAGCCAAGGGTTGTCAACTTTGGGTCTCTTTTTGGTACGTTTGCGGGAGAGAGGGGTGGCGCTTTACGGGGTGATCTTTTCTCTTTTGGAGGAGGGGCAGGCTTTTCGGGGAAGAGAGATTCGGGGAAATCTAATATCTTTTTTTCTTTTTCTTTTTCTTTTTTCTTCTCGCTTTGTTTGCGCTTTTCATCAAGCGAGTCCTTTAGTTTTAGCAGGGCCTTAAACTTGTTGCCCCCCGGGTCTTTACTGGTCCTAATGTCTAATATCTGCTCTTTGGTCAGTTTATCCGCGTACGTTTTACGAGGTGATTTAGTAAACGGTACCAGTGTCCATTCTCTCTTTTTGGGCGATTCCATCTCAGAGTTGAATTTTTCCTCGAATTCTTCTGTTGTGATTTCTTTAATCACTTCAATTGTTTTGCTTGTATTTGGCGTTCTAGCCTCAGGTTCGAGGTGCCCAACAACCACCTCTTTAGGGTTTGTTGTGTTTGTCACATTGGTTTTTATCTTTTTCGGACAGGTGTAAGTTAAGTGACCTACTTCACTACAAATCCAGCAAGTCGGCCTCCTCCCTGTGACCACAATGGGGAGTTTTTCAGCTCCCGCTTCCAGGAAGTAGGGTATTTCGAGGAAAGCTTCTTTGTTTAATAGTATATCGAAGGACCAGACTCCGTTGTACTGGTCCACCTCTATACCAGTGATATCACCGAATTTCAGGAGGTAGGCAGCTAGATATTCACCTGGGACCGCCCCTGGAACTTTGAAAATGGAAACAGTCGTTCTCCTCCGTCCTAGGTACTCCATTCTTAAAATGTAGTCTTGTGTAATGATTTCCTTTTTGGTTAGTGCGACGCATTCTTCCTCTGTTTTAAACAGGGCGGCCCAGGTATTGTAGCCTCTGCATTTCGTTACACGATCCGCACGCATTCCTGCCGTTGCCAGTAATTTGGTTACCGTTTCCTTAGTTGACCTGATCAATTTTTTGGTCTTGCGATCAATCACAAAAAGTGAAATCGTTTTCTTGGCAAATTCCTGTAGCCGTGGTGCTTCCAAAGTAACTCCTGTGTCTGTAACATATTGCAGACATTTCCTTGCTTCCGTTAAAAAGTTGTTAACGTAAATTTTAACTTTGGGTGGTTTCGCCCACCCATTCTTTTGTTCGCCGCTTTTGTCCTCTTCTGATGGCACATTGCTGGCGGACGCCATGGCCGACGGGTTAGAGAGGGAAAAAAAAAATAAAATAAATAAAATAAAAAAATAGGGTAAAAGTCCCGTTCAAAAATAACAGCAGGAAGATAAGAGCAATAACAACTTTAACAAATAAAACAAATTTAACACGGCAAAAACAATAATAATAATAACAATATGTGAAACAATTGCAGGAAAAAATAACAAACCAACGTGATGATAAAGACTCGGCTCATGCACAAGACAGACATCAGATTGAGCTGGACTGAGGGCTTGTATTTATGTACAAGCATATCCAATCAGGTGATTCAGCCAATCACAATCCAAGGAATAGACTGGCCCATGTGCCATAAATAGTTCTCCTCTTTCATGAGAAGTAACTTTAGTCTTTGTCAAGTTATCCACAACTTGAACGCTGACCGAAAGTCCACTACACAATCCAACACACATCATCTATCGAACAATTCCCCTTTACTTTGCCTGGCAGAGGGGGAGCTTCAGAGAGACTAATTAAAACTGTCAAGCAATGTTTGAGGAAACTATTGGGCAGAAGAAAGTTGGATTATTTTGAATTTCTAACTGCACTTTCTGATGTGCAAAAGACAATCAATGACAGACCCCTCACTTATATTGCTTCTGCCGACAAAGACTTTAGTACTTTAACTCCAAATCATTTTCTACAAGCAAGCTATCAACCTCATTTGCTTATTAATAATTATGATTCAGTATTATGTCCTGACCCCACCCCCAAATAGGACTGCCTTGTTGCATTCTCTCGAAATGAGGAATAAATTTGTTGAAAAATTCAATCGTATCTGCCATAATGATTATGTCTTATCATTAAGAGAAGTCGATGCCAAAATTGGGAGCAGTTGTGCCCCCAAGTTATCTGTTGGAGAGATAGTACTTATTAAGTCTCCCAACAAAGCCAGACAATTTTGGAATCTTAGTAAAATAATTAAATCGATTACTGGCAGTGAGAATAATGTTTGTTCCGCGTTGTTCTTAAAGACGGGTGCGAACAGGTCCATTCCTTAACAAATCTTGTTCCCTTGGAAATTAAGGGTAATGATAATATTGTATCAACCAAGTTTATTTTCTGTCTAACCTGTTCAGTTCCTAATGATGGAACATCACCTATGGTGTGCTGCGATTCCTGTGACAGCTGGTACTATTTCAGCTGCGTAGGAGTTAATCAGCAAGATACCTTAGGGGAGTGGCTTTGTTCCAATTGTAAGGATGAAGCTTCGCAGGTCATTCTACATTGTAAAAATTAGCTAATGTCTGGATGCATGAGAATTATTAAAGTTTAAACTGGAAATTGACAGCAGACAATAGCACACATATTAATATTAAGAGGTTTTAATTGAATTAAAGTTATAATTATTGAATCTCCATTTGAATTGTCAACAAACACATATTAAAATTAAGAAGTTTAACTGAATTAAAACATATTGAAATTTATAAATTTGTCAGAGTTTCCATTTATGTTTATTGGATTAACTTGCTATTTGTCATTTATCCAAATGTATTAATTTGTATTGGGAAAAAGTAATGATTTTCCACTACTCCCCCCCCCGCCCTCCTTGGCAGCGTGTGAGAAATTCCATTTACATTTGCCATCTTTTTTGTTTAGGCCGCCCACGCAGTTTGGTGGTCGGCCATAATTGGTTAATTTTGAATGAGTCAAGTGAATTGCTTGGCATCCTTTTTGTATCATGCTTTATTTTTCAGTCCAAGCAGGAACTCAGCAAGGGATGGACTCCAACTCAGCAGCTCCCACACTTGAAGGGAGCTACGTCAATTTCTTAATGTTGTATCACCAAACTGTTGGTGAACAAAGGATCACATCTCTACAAACAGAAACAATTTTATATTGCTGAAATTATCCTAATTACAGGATGACATTCATGAACATTTCTTCACGTTTTATTTACCAAATATTGGATCTTATCTCAATTCAACTAGAGTCCCAAGCGACTCGCATTATGCTTAATTATAGGTGCCAACATTTCCACTGAGTTCACCATTAATATACATGGATCCTTATGAGGAACAAAGAACTAACACTCTGACAATAGGAGTTCATACTACCGGCTCTATGCTATAGAGGCAAAACTGGCCACCGTTTTACAAATGGACTATACCAGAACCAATAAACTTTCATTGGTGTTACTTTTGAGTTTGAAAGGTACAGCTTTTGTATTTGTGGATTCTTTTACCTCTGCGGGGAGTAAATTGGGATGTGAGAAATAATTTCTTACAGAATGTATTATAAGCCTGTGCCCCACTATTACTATATATATATATATATATATATATATATATATATATATATATATATATATAGTAAGATGATTGATAATTTGTAATTAAAAGTAAAAATTAAAAATCGGTTTCACAAGGAAGAACAAACAAAATCAATAAATTGTACGATCGTTTCGGAAAGAATATTTTTATTGAGATAGACTTGGACAATATTTAGTCATTTAGTTTTTTGAAACAAAGTCTACTCATCAGCAAAAAATATTGGATGGGTTTTTTTTAAAGACACCAAAAATAAAACTCGCATGTTTTATGTAAGGCATCTGGAAAATATTTAAAATATAAAGGAAAATAGTTACTTTTTTGATGTTGATAAACAAAGTAAAATGAAATGAAAATAAAAATAAGAATAAAATGAAATAAAATCGGGTGGAAAGGTAAGGTTAATAGAGGATATTTTAAATATTTCTAATAAAAATAGGTACTTGTGCATTTAACGAATCAGACGTAACTCAGCATTTGCTCGGCTTTGTCCGACGCATGACGTCAACAGCCGGATATAACCGAGCGTTGCCGATTAAGCAGACGAGAATTTCGCTATCAATTGGAAGAGTGTCACAACTCAAGAAACGCTTATTTGAAGAGTTTAAAAAAAAAATTTGTTTTAAAAAGATAACTGACGAAATAATAATGAATATTACAAACCTTGTGAACCAGCTCCAGACCCCAGAGGCTGCACTAAACTTTTGCCAGCAACGGAAATTGTTGGCAGAAGAGAAAAGGTGTTTATTTACATTTTGGCCAGGATTGTGTACTTGCAAAGAGAACAAGCCTTTCCGATGGTTACGGTTGGAGGTGTAGAAGTGTAACATGTCGTCGATGGACCTCCATTAGGATTGGGACCTTCTCAAAATCCCGACTAACCATCGCGTGTATCATAAAAATAATATACTTATGGGCGTTCGAGATGGCATCTACAAAAAATCTCCATCGCAAATGTGGGTTACGTTCTCGCCACACAATCGTGGATTGGAAAATTTTCCTGCGTGATATATGCAGGGACTATTTTCTTAGGAATCCCCGGCAGATTGGAGGCCCAGGCCATACGGTAGAAATCGACGAGTCCGTTTTTAACCGCCGGCAGACTTGTGACACCGATCTGGGTCTTCGGTGGATATGACCCCGCCGAAAAGGAGGGTTTCTTGGTCACTGTACCAAATAGGAAGGCCGAAACCCACCTTCCACTAATAAATAAAAAGGGGTTTGTATTACTGTACACATAGATTCGAAAAAGTTGTCAAAAAACAAATATATAACAAATATTATCAAAGGCAAGATAAGTTACTTTTCTATGAAACTTTTCTACAAATCCTTGTTTCTGGCGAAAAAAAATGTACAAATAATCCTTGTTCCTGCCCCCCCTTTTTTTACGTTAAAAATTGAAAAAAAACAAACTTGTCTTATATGTATTTATTTTGAAAACAGAAAACAATTCCAAGCAATAATTTAAAAAAAAAAAAAAACATAAATGAACGGTAGGTTTTTGCTTTTTATTTATTTAATTTTTTTGTTTCTACATTTTAGAATTTCATTGTACAGTTATTTTGTTGTAGCGTTGTTTTTATTTTATCGCCAACGCTCGGTTTTATCCGGCTGTTGACGTCATGCGCCGGACAAAGTCGAGCAAATGCTGAGTTACGTCTGGTTCGTTAAATGCACAAGTACCTAAAAATATATATACCTTTTAATGGTTCGCCTTCTAAAGCTCGTAAGTATTATCATCAATGCATTCACTGGGATGTTAAATGTAGTTTATGAATGCTTGAAAATGCTGATATATACAAACTTTCAAAGGAAACGCTCATAGAATAATATTACCAGTTTAAAATCGTTAGTGACGCTAGATTTGACATCAACTTAAATATTTCAATTACAAAGGGAGATAATTATAGTCAAATAGAAAAATAAAGAATTTTACTTTTCAAAGGGAGATAACCACTAATTAGTTATAAGTTGATTTTTTTATATAATGGTTTAGATATATTAATATTAATAAAATCAATAATAGTAATAAATGAATCTTAATTAAATAATATTATTTTAATAGTAATTAATTAAATAATAATATTATTTTAATAGTAATTATAATATTTATAGAACTTATATTAGTAAAAATAGTAACATATAACTTCAAAGTGAAATAGATAAAAATAAAATAGAAAATAATGGTAAAATATCATGTAAGATAATAATTATAGTAATAAAACTATAATAATAATAGTTATTAACTTATAAATTTTAAGATAGATTAGTAATAAGAAAATTTTATGATTTATGGTGGCTTAAATTTGTCGAACCTAAACCAACGTTTTAATTGTATTAATGAATTTACTAATACATTAAAATATACTCTGCTTATACTGGTGTTCTAATACCCTTAATAAATAAATTTATATATATATATATATATATATATATATATATATATATATATATATATATATATATATATATATATATATATATATATATATATATATATAAGTAACTGCCCTGAGAATTTTCTGTGCATGTCACTGGACTTTAGGGTCCTTTTTTCGTAATGTTTCTGAAATATTAAAACTAAAATTGTTAAGAATGACTTTTCTTCCGCTTGGCTTTGGTTAATTATCCAACTAAATGGAAAGCAGAAACCGGAAGTCAAAAAGAGCAGACAATATTAACTATAATCGCACTAACTTTTACTGAACATCGTAGAACTAAGACTCAAACAACTTGAATTTTTCTTATATATTTTCACTTTTCAACGTGTACCTTAGATAGTTTGTCCCTCCCCCTCTTCAAAGATACTTATCTATTAATTAAGGATACAAAGTAAACGATCAGTAATTTTTAATTGTTTGATGTCGATTCTCCGTCGGCTTTAGACTTGTTTTATTGCAGCAACTCTGTTGGCGCTATCGGAACATGATTACCAATTTACAACAAGAACAAAAAAGAGGGGGTGAAGCCTGACATAAAATTACTTGAGTCATTCTTTGATGCAATGAAAAACACAACTTTCTTTCTTTTGCCCTTTGCAACTCTCGACGTACTGCTTCTACTACCACCACCACCACCGTTCGTAGTAGTAGTAGTAGTAGTAGTAGGACGACAACGACTTTGCCCAGTTTGTATAATTTCCACACATTTTTTTTTATTATTATTTAAATGATTCTCCTTGAGAGATTCTTGATGAATTTACCCGGGATTTCATGAAACAATGGGAAACCAATCTTCGAACCATAACAACAACAGCAAAGGTACGACAACACGCCAACAAGTAGAAAACTGCGATTTTTCGTACTTGTTGGATTCTTATTCTTTTTTCTTTTTTAGATCCGGAAGTCACTCATATAAAATAAAAAATAAACACCTATTAAATAATATTAACTTAAATCACTTCTTGTGGAAAAAAAACAAAACACACACACAAAAAAAAAAAAACGAAACAAAAAACAAACAAACTAATAACAACAGCAAAAACAAAACGGTTGTGTTTTCAGACGCCGTAACACACAACTTGTGTACCGTTACGGCGTCTGAAAATCTTTTTCGGAAAGAGATGTAATTTTATATACAATTTGAAATTGCATTACAATTTAAGAATCTCAAAAAGGGTTTGTATTACTGTACACATAGATTCGAAAAAGTTGTCAAAAAAACAAATATATAACAAATAAATGTTTTGAAAGGCAAGATAAGTTACTTTTCTACCTAAATGGATATATCTTTCGTGTTTTTATTCAATGTAACATGTTTATTCAGCTCGAAAAGCATACAGTGTTTACCGATGTATTGGAAAATTCAAAATGGCGCCCGACACTCTCTTTAACACGGTAAGTTCAGGAAAAGATGTTATAAATAATAAACTAGACAAAATACTGTTAGAAATTCGCTCATTATATGTTACCGTGACATAAGTTGACATATATTCGGTGTTTTTTTAATAGTATTTTGTCTAGTTTTAACACCTTTTCCCAAACTTACCATGTTAAAGAGAGTGTCGGGCGCCATTTTGAATTTTCCAATACATCGGTAAAAACTGCATGTTTTTCGAGCTGAATAAACATGTTACATTGAATAAAAAAAAAAAAAAAATATGTATATATATCCAGTTTGGTAGAAAAGTAACTTATCTTGCCTTTGATAGCATTTATTTGTTATATATTTGTTTTTTGACAACTTTTTCGAATCCATGTGTACAGTAATACAACCCCCTTTTTTTTTTTTTTTTTAAACTAATACTTTATTTTAACTTTATTTAAAGTATTAAATGACATTTCATTTAAAAAAAGAATTTAGGACGCTGAAACAGTATACCACCCAATTTTTTTTTTCCAAATCTCATTTCGATGACTGAACAAGATATTAAAAGCGAGTTGTCACGAAATAATTCGATTTCTCAATTATTAGTGAATTTCGTTTTTAATTTATATTTCCTTCGTGCGATTGAAAAATGAATGAAATTATATATATTTAAAAAAAAAAGTTTTACGAAGAACACGTGAACAAACAAAAATTGATCGTGTTGTATTTCTTTACTGAAATTTTGTTTTGTAAAATGACTTCTTTCGTAATGATTACATAACCTTTTTACTATCCATCGAATATTTTATTTAAGTCAATAACGCAAATTACGAAAACAAACTTTCCATTACAGAAGTTGGTATATTTTTTTTTACATTAGGTGTCCCCCCCCCACCTCCACAATTTTCTCTAAAAGACGCCAATCCGTGGTGTTTTCGACTATGCTGAATAAGAAAATCTCATTTAAATTTTGCAGAGATAAGTAGTTTTTGAAATATAAAGATCTATATTATGCACTGTAATTCACTGGCCGCCCTGTTTGTATGCACGTGCGATCAACAAATCAACTTCTCTGGGACCAACATCGTCACCTAGCGGAAACCAATCTACTTTCTTTTCTTTCTTTTTTTTTTTTTTACGTTTTTTTTTTAGTTTACCGACCCCTCGGCATTTGTCGACTTTATAGGTTGCCCCCCCCCCCCAAAAAAAAACATTTTTCGGCTTCAAGGCCGAAATGTGTCACCCCCACCCACTACCCTTTTGGATATTTTTCCGCTTCCCGATATCGAAACGGACATTTTTACTTTCTTAATTACATTAATTTTTTATTACAGATCTCAACTTGGCCTTTTTGGCCAAGATCCAAGTGTAGTATCTGTTCTTCAGATGTTGCAGTGCAGTGGCGCAGTGCTTCTTCACTTCCATTTCTTGTTCTCTTTCGGTGGAGCTGGAGCACTAGCAGTCCTCCTTCACGACTGAGACAATTTTTATTTTTGTATCTTTTCTCCACGTTAAAAAACGACCCTGGTGTCTAACTCTGTCCCGTGGGGAGGCATAGTAAATAGGTACATTACTTTTTTCACTTTCTTAATTATATTCATTTTTTTTTTTTTTCACTTTCTAACTAAAATGTGTGCACGCGCGTAGTAACTTGACATTTTAACTGACAAAGAAATATTTTTCATAAAATAAAGTTTCACCTCATTTAAGAGTAAAAATATTGTTGTCAGTAAGTTTTCACGAGCGGTTTACAAAAGCATATTTTATGTTTTTTGTTCTTTTTTTTTGGGGGGGGGTATTCAATTGTAGACCTTGTGTAGTTTAACAGGTGCTTACGCAGTCTAATTAATCGTTTTCCCATGGATCAGCCAGGTGGTTTGGTTTCGCACTTCTTCAACTCTCTAGTTCTCTCTCATACCTTATCTATACTGGGACCAAGGATAGCATCCATACCCCAATAAGCACGATGCACTTCATAAACATTAATTTATATATATATATATATAAATATATAGATATATATATAAATATATAGATATATATATATAAATATATAGATATATATATATAAATATATGATATATATATAATATATATATATATATATATATATATATATATATATATATATATATATATTATATATATATATATTATATATATATATATATATATATATATATAAATATATATATATATATATAAATATATATATATATATAATATATATATATATATATAATATATATATATATATATAATATATATATATATAAATATATAATATATATATATATAAATATATATATATATATATATATATATATATATATATATATATATATATTATATATATATATAAATATATATATATATATATAATATATATATATATATATATATATATATATATATATATAAATATATATATATATATATAAATATATAGATATATATATATATATAAATATATATATATATATATAATATATATATAATAAATATATAGATATAATATATATAAATATATAGATATATATATATAATATATATATATATATATATATATATAAATATTAGATATATATATATAAATATATAGATATATATATATATATAAATATATATATATATATAATATATATATATATATATAAATATATATAATATATATATAAATATATAGATATATATATATAAATATATAGATATATATATATAATATATAGATATACTATATATATTAGATATATATAGATATATATATATAAATATATAGATATATATATATAAATATATAGATATATATATATAAATATATAGATATATATATATAAATATATAGATATATATATAAATATATATATATATATATAATATATATATATATATATATATAAATATATAGATATATATATAAATATATATATATATATATAAATATATAGATATATATATAAATATATATATATATATATAAATATATAGATATATATAAATATATAGATATATATATAAATATATAGATATATATAAATATATAGATATATATATAAATATATAGATATATATATAAATATATAAATATATATAAATATATAGATATATATATAAATATATAGATATATATATAAATATATAGATATATATATAAATATATAGATATATATATAAATATATAGATATATATATAAATATATAGATATATATATAAATATATAGATATATAGATATATATATAAATATATAGATATATATATAAATATATAAATATATAGATATATATATAAATATATAAATATATAGATATATATATAAATATATATAAATATATATATATATATAAATATATATATATATATATATAAATATATAGATATATATATAAATATATATATATATAAATATATAGATATATATATAAATATATAGATATATATATATAGATATATATATAAATATATAGATATAGATA